>NW_006399822.1:10747889-10809364 GCF_000299155.1 Elephantulus edwardii
ATGGATATATGTATAGAGATACACAGCTATGAGTCAGTTGTGACACACAACAACTAGAGAAAGAGAGAAACAAAGGCTAAATTTCTCCTTTCTATCTGACCTGCAAGTTTATAAAGCCTCCTCCCAGCCTGGCTCTTGTGTACACGTGCCCTTTGGTTCACTGTTTCAACTGAACTGGATGTTTGCCTGAAGTATCAGCAATGATAAGTTTGCAGACATAAGAGCAAATACAGCTTTGTCTTATTCCACATGGAAACTGGTTCCAAATACTCAAAGTGACCTATCCAAATTCTGGTATCTGTTTCTACTGCAACCCTAACAGATCCCCACCGATTTGGGAGCTTAAAACAGCACACCAACTCCTCACTTAGCATTGTGAAGGTCACAAATCAGGTGTGGACGTCAGCAGGCTGTAGCAGAGTGGCTGTGTTTATCTCAGGAGCCTAGAGGAGGGTCCTTCCTTTTTATTTAGACTGCTGGCAGAACTCGACTCCTTGTGGCAGTCAGACTAAGCTTCCTGCTTACTTGCTGCCACACAGCTGTGACTATCCTGGGCTTCCAGAAAGTTCTCTCGTAGCCTGGCTCCTCACCTCTAACCTCCATCTGCAAAGCTAACAACAGCAGCCAAGCCCCCCTTGACTTTGTGATCTTGTCTCTTTTTTCCATTGCATTCCTCTATGACCAAGCCAGGAAAAGATGTTCTGTTTATAACCTTTCCAAAATCAAATTATTTTCTACTTTGAATTTTTTGTTGAAGCCAATGTGCTTTCAGTAATGAAAGGCATTTTTAAAGAAATGGTAAAAAATCTGGACACAGTTAGTGAGACATACAACACAATGTGGACATTGTAGAACAAAAGCATTACTATAACATGCAAGCAAAAGACTGCCGAAAATCATTCAAAACCAGCTAGAATAGTATATTTACAGGGAACTCCCAGAAGTCCATTCAGGGTTTAAAAGAAGCCATAGCACCAGGAATATCATTGCTGATGTCAAATAGATCCTGGCTAAAAACAGAAAACATCAGAAGAAATGTTTATTTGTATTTTATTGACTATGTAAAGGCATCTGACTGTATGGGTCATAACAAACTATGGCTTATATTGAGAAGAATGGGAATCTCTGAACACTTAATTGTGCTCATGAGAAATCTATACCTAGATCAAGAAGCTGTTGTCAGAACAAAGCAAGAGCTCACTGCATGATTTAAAATCAAGACAAGTGTGCGTCATGGTTGCATCCTTTTTTCATACCTATCCAGGCTGTATGGTGAGCAAATAATTCATGACACTGGACTCTACGAAGAGGAATGTGGCATCATCAGAGGAAGACTCCACAACAACCTGCATTATGCAGATGATACAGCCTTGCTTGCTGAAAGTGAGCAAGACTTAAAACACTTGTTGCAGAAGATCAAGGACAACAGGCTTCAATTTTTTTATTTTCTTTTACATCTCAACATCAAGAAAACAAAGATCCTCACAGCTGGGCTAATAGATAGCATCATGATAGATGGAGGAAGGATTGAAGTTGCCAATGATTTAATCTTCTTTGGATCAACAATTAACACCCTTTGTACCAGCAGTCAGATGAAGAGATGTTTTGCATTGGACAAGTCCTCTGTCAAGACCTGTCAAGACCCTTTCCAAAATACCAAAGAGCAATGATGACAGTTTGAAGACTAAGGTGTGCCTGATTCAGGTCATGGTCTTTTCAACCACTTGATACACATCTCAGAGCTGGATAATGAATAAGGATGACAGAAGAAGAGTCGATATCTTTGTGTTGTAATGTTGAAGAAGAGTGCTGGCTATCCCAAGGACTGCCAAAAGAACAGATATGTCTTGGGGAGTGTACAGCCAGTGCTCCTTGGAGACAATGACGGTGAAGCTTCATCTCTTTGAACATGTTGCTAGGAGAGGCTATTCCTTGGAAAAGAGAAAGCAAGGAAGACCCTCAAAGGAATGGACTGCCACAGTGACTGCAGCGATGGACTCAAGTGTGTCAGAGATGATGGCGATGGCACAGGATAGGGCAGGGTTCAAGTCTGTTGTCCACAGGGTTGCTATGAGCCATATTCAACTTGACGGCACTTAACAGCAATAACCACGTATGTCCCAAGGGTCTCTAGAGGGTTCTAGTTGTTGTTATAAGATGACGAGTCGCCTGCGACTCATAGCGACCCTATGTACAACAGCCCTAAACCCTGCTCTGTCCTGTGCCAGTCTCACTGTCTCCGACACACCCATTCCTATTACGCTAGTCACTGACTGGTACTAGAGTTGGTGGGGAAAAGGTATGTTTCTTCAGATACATGCAGTTATACTGGCTCCCACCAGATGGCAGCATGCACTAAAAGTGGGGTACTAGTTTCCCACTAACCTCTAGAGGTAGAAAAAAGGAGGTGGGCACTGCATGGCCCACAAGTCACCAAAGGGTTAAGGATATGTGTGATCAATGTAACTGGACTGGGCCCACCTGGATATGATCCAGAATAGCCTCCTTGTCTCAAGGAGAGAACCACTAATGACATCTGCTAAGGCCACTGTTCCATATAAAGCAGCATGTTCACAGTGACAGGGGTCAGAACACAGAGGTCTTTGGGTGTGCACAGCGGGCATCTGGCTGCGGCAGCATTTTCACACTCTCTCCCCTCATTTCTTCATTATTATGCAGATAAAGCAGTGTGAAACGCACAGGGGCTAATTGCAGGGGCTTTTTAGCCTCTTCGATTTAGTGGACACCTGCACCGTGTGGCTTGGGCTCCGTCCCTCGATAAAGACCAGGCTTCGTGACGATTCCAGCTGCTGAACGTTCACAAGGAGTCGAATTCTGCCTTTCTGTTCTCCAATTTTCCCACTCAATACCTGCAGAGTGCTGTCCCTCATGAACCATTAACTCTATCACAACATGAAAAAGGTGTGAAAACATAGCAGTAACTCTTGTCATTGATTCGTTCCAGGGAAGGGGCTTCGAGAAACAACTTCAATTAAGACCAAAACATTACAAGTGGATGAAGGGACAGGCATAAAAATGAATTGGAGGTGGGGGGATTTCTCTTTAAACCTTTCAAGATTGCATCTCTTCTGTTTTTAAATTTTTGTTGTTGTTGTTGTTGTTACAATTATGTATTTTCAGTAAGTGGAAGTATTTTTAGTTCAGGTTTGTTTGTTTGTTTGTTTGTTTGTTTGTTTGTTTGTGTGAAAGGCTACAGAGCAAATTAGTTACCTATCCAATAATTTAGGGAGATCTGGAGCTGTGAACCCAAAGGTAGAGCCTCTCTGGTTGTTCAGATCCACCTGCATATCTAAGGGGGAAAGTGGGCAATCCCCTCCTGTATGACTTACAGTCTCCCCAAAACCGCTGCACCAATAAGCAGCCTCATGATAAAAGGGGGGAATACGGAAGTTGCCAAGCACTTCACTTAACTGAGATCCACAGAAAACTCTCACAGAAACAACAGTTAATAAATCCAGCAATGTATTGCAATAGGCAAATCTGCTGCCAAGGACTTCTTTAAAGTAGTCAAGCAAAGACATCACTTAGAGGACTAAGGTGTGCCTGACTGAAGGCATAGTCTTTTCAGTCATTTCATATGCGTGTGGAAGTAGAACAACGAATAAAGACTGAAGAAGGATGTATGTCTTTGAATTGTGTTGACAAAGACTATTGACTACATCATGGACTACGAAAAGAACAACCTGTCCTGGAAGACAAATCTTCTCAGCAAGATGGACCATCACAATGGCTTACGCACAGCAGAGACTGCAAGGAAGGCCCAGGATCGATCGGGCAGGCTTCATTCTATTGTGTGTAGGGTCACTACAGGTCAGGGCCCACATGATTGAAACCACCTGCCTTGTAGTTGGGAGTCCAGCATGTAGAACCCTGCACCGCTAGGGGTCCTCACCAGATGGCAGCACATACAAAGAGTGGGATACCAGGTTCCCACTAAGCCCAATACTGAAAACCTTAGCTTTCTCTAAGTTCCATGGGTCACAAAAAGATGAAATAACTCAAGGATACTGACTTTCATTTAAAAAAATGTGTTAACTGGTATCTCGTCACTTAAATTGTTGTTAAGATCCTGTATAAAGATTCAACTTGAAAATTCACTGATACTCTGTTTAGTCAAAGAACACAGGACTCAGTGCATATCTCTGTAACTTTAGAGTAGTAATACAAACATGACCAAATTTATGTAAATGTGGCAAAAATCTCAGCACCATGACAAAATCCAACTTCAAGAGAGTTAATTCCAACTCCTAATGAGCCTCCATGGGTTTCAAGGCTGTAAATCCTCCTCCCAAAGAGCTGTTGGTGGGTTCAAATGGCTGGCCTTTCTTTGGTCAGCAGCCCACCACACCACACCACACCATACCATACCACACCATACCACAAGGGTATCTCCAAGACAGGGCCCCCACTTTCCTGATGTGTGTGGTTTTACCTACACCAGCACTGTCTGTTATTGTTCAGTACGTAGTTCACAAACTTGGACACTGAATTTGAAATAAGGCATTCTTATGACTCTCTGATATTCCCAGTGGCACAGTGGATTACGAGTTAGGCTGCAAACCAAAAGGTCAGCGGTTCAAATCCGCCAGCTGCTACACGGGAGACTGATTCCATTCAAATTTACAGTCTTGGAAACCCAACAGAAGTGGAGCTGGGTCAGAATCAATACAACCACAGGGGGTTAGGTTTGCTTCTAAACTCTGAGACTGCTCATCCTGCACCAAGATTAGAGGTGATAAATGATTGAGTATTATGGTTAGCATAGGAATCCAGAATTAAGGTTGCATAGAGAAGTGTACTCGGGGCGGGGGGTGGGGGGAAGGGATGGGGAATTGTATACCAATGAAGGAATTTTTTTTTCTTTTTCTTTTCGGAGACGGGAGTGAACTGGTGGGGAGGGCTGGGCAGGGAGAAAAGTGCGGCAATGAATGAATGGAAATCCAAAATCTCTGTAAATGTTTATTTAAATTAATTTTTAAAATGTAAAAAATTTAAAAAAAAGATTACCTCTTCTCCTTCCTTTCTTGATTTTCCTCCTTAGAATTTAACATTTTAAAAAAGAAAACCAACCAAAAACATCACTGTTATGTTTCAAAGACTGTAAATGATGTTCATGGAAAACAACCCATCTTCCTCCTGTTGGTAGATTCAATCTGCCAACTTCCTGGTTGACAGTCCACCACGTTACACACCACAGGGCTCCTTCTTTATCACTGAACAAGCTATATAATGAGCTCATTTATCTGGTTATTTGGGGTTCGGTTTTTAATCTCATCTATCTTCTGTTGCTCGGTTCCATTCTCTCCCCCCTTGGGTGAACTGAACACAGCTATCGTAGAGGCCTGAGTGATAACGGGACACTCTGAGTATCAACAGCCACAAAAATGCAAATCAGCATGTGTTTTCCAGGACCACACTCATAGACTGACATCCCTGTCCAGCTACGGGGGACACTGAAAAGAGTATATATTTGTTTTGACTATTCTACCTTGGATATTTATATATCTAGAAAAACCATGCCATGACCCCCCACATTAAGCTCCTATATTGTGATGGACCTCAGGAGACATAGATTTCCTTCCCAAATGAGCCAAAGGCTCTGTGGTCTAGATTAGGTTCTGTTGTCCTCAGTTACCAGAGCTTGTATATGTCGTAAAAATTCTCCAGGAAAAGAACCACAAGCTTTCTTTCAACTAGAATGTCCTATTGTTTTTGTTATTTGAATTAAAGGACTATTCATTAGTGTCAGGAGACATGGTTGGGATTCAAAGGCATCAAGGTTTATACCTAACACACACACTCACTCTTGCACTTGCACTCGTGCACACGCTCTCCTCTCTCTCTCTCTCTCTCTCTCTCTCTCTATATATATATATATATATATATATACACACACACACACACACATATATATATATATATATTTCTCTCACTGGTATCTTGAGGCCCAGTCCACACCTACATCTCAAGAACAAAGGGCATGGTTGATGAACACAGTACTATTTCAGCCTATCATTCATTCTACGATAAAAGGAAAACCTGAAAGCAACAGACTAGCAATGGCCCTTCTCATACAGCCTCAAGAATGAATATTTCACGCACTTGCCGTAATTATTTGGTGAGCACCAACCACGTGCCATGAGGTACTACTCGTTAAAGCCACAACACGCTCTAAGCTCCAAACCCTAATATGCATAGGTTATTATAATCCATCATTAACACAGACTAATCCAACCAGGATCACTGGAAAACATTTGCAAATACTACTTGCAGGCACACGATGCAAAGAGTGATAATTAGTAAGTGCTGGTACAAGAAGTGTAGGGATCAAATGTACTTGACTTTGACACAATGCCTGCATTTTCAAGGAAATGGAATCTATCTACTAAAACCATGCAGGGAGAAAAAGATAAAATTAACTGCCTCTGAACGGCTGACATTGAAACAGGGCCGAAGCTTTGCTGCTAAATAAAGACATCAATTTGTCCGTTCTTCCTACGTATGGTAAAATCACGGTGGATTGTAAAGGGAAGTAAAATTAGAGAGGAATAAAAGTTAATGATTTTGGAACAAAACTGCATGATGCGAGGGCTCCGTGGGGAGTAAACAGTCCTGGAGCAAGCGAGAGGACTCGGAGAGATGAAGGTCAGTTTCAAACAGTCCATTCTGCAGAATCAATATGATGCCTTGGACTCGCAATAGGCCTCATAAGTCACGGATTGACTGGGCTATGTATCACTCTCCACCCCGCATAGCTCACAACGCCTCCCATCGACAGACGTTGCCGAGCAGAAATCTGTGATCAGAATCTCCAATTTGAAGGAGGATGCTGGACACATTGAGACTGACAGGGGGACAGTGAAAGACTGACAGCAGAGAAAGGACCGCCGCTTCCACGAGGCCACCTGTCAATTACTGAATTGATTCCCAACGTCCAACGTGAAACCACCCCTCCGGGGTTTCTGCTGGGCACTCGCTTCATAGATGGGGTTGGTCTCAGTGAAAGCTGAAGTCCTGAGCCGGCTGGGAAGGGTCCTGAGAATCAAATTCGTGTCTACGTGTCTCTGGGATGTGGATTTGTCATGGCAAAAAAAAATAATGATAATAATTAAGAACTGGAGAAAGGGAGGGAAAAAAGTGCTAGGATGTCACTCATTCCTCATTCACTGATTGTTCCAAGCATTCTTCCAAGCTTCTCACACCCAAAATGTAATAAACCTTGTTTTTAACTCTTTCTTTCACATGCTGTGGATTGTCTACAAATCATCCAAAACATTTTTCAAATCCAGCAACTTCTAGACACACCCATTTCCACTTCTGCAGTTCACCTACTATTGTTCAGCCCCATACACAGAACTCAAAGAATCTTCTAACTAGCCCCCTTTCCTTCACTCTCTCCCCCAGAAGTCCACTATCTCTGTGCAGGCTGGACTACCTCTGTCAGCACACCACTCCTCACCCTCTGCCCTGCCTCTGTCTGGGTCTTGTGATGTGATACAGCCCATTTAGATCTTAAAGGCAGTGCTTAAGCTAGGGTAGCATTTACATAGAAGAACTGATGGGGTCTATAACTGAGGGAGCCCTGGCGGCCTAATGACAAGAAGCTGTGTTGCAGTCCCAAAAGCACATCAGTTCAAGTCTACCAGCTGCTCTGGGCAATCTCTTGTGAGATGAACCGCCTCTGAAAACCCACCGATGGTCAACTATGGGTCTATTCCAACTTGATGGTACTCAACAACAAACATAATGAAAATGTATTTTTGTAGTTGATGGATGGTTATACTCTTTGTTTTCAAAGAAATTGCTCATCCTCTCATGAATAACCTAAGAGGATTCTGAGTGTTCTTCAAGTTTTCAAACAAAATCATCAAGAAAGAATTTAATACCATGCAATTCTGTGCTGAGTCAGAGAAATGTCTTCAGGAATTCAAACAGAAATGAATGCAAGCTGGCTATTTCTTTGGGTCTTCTCTGTATGGGAGAGGAATCCCTGGGTACTGTAAGTGGTTGTGGTTCAAATAAGTGCAGAGATAATGTGGAAGAAAACAGTAAAACAACTCAACATTGCCGTGAGTTGGAATCTACTCAAAGCTCAGGCTCCAGTGGGTTGTCACTGCCCATCTTTCTCCCAGGAGTCACTGTTGGATCCAAACCGCCAGAGAGGGGCGGTCTTTGAGTTAACACAACTCTCTGAGGGAGCTCTGGTGGCCTAGCACTACAATCCCAAAGGCATGTGGTGTGAATCCACTAGTTGTTTCTCAGGGAAAAGGATGAACAATCTTCTCTCATGCGATTGACTATCTCTGAACACCCGCTGGAGGGTCAGTTATGGGTCGCTTCTGACTCGACGGTACACAACAACACAAACCCCTATAAATGATGCCAGCAGAGCTCACTTGAAAGAAAGGTGTCATGGTCAACTTTCAAAGAGTTCTACCTGTAACACACAGAGTCAGTTTCTGGAAGGTTCTACACTCTAATGTATGGGGTGACCATGAGCTGGGCTCGAACTTAACAGCTAGCTTGCATTAGTGTGTGTGTTTATCAGAGAAAGCCACTACCAGACACTTTCCACGCCAGATGACACATCTCCCTCATAACCACACTGTGAAGTGGGAACTCCTGCCCCTTTTACAATTGCTCCAGGGAGCTTGAGGTCTATTCATCATCACAAGTATATTGCTTTGCAGAGTCAAGATTCTCCCGTCTACCCCCGTGTTCTTCGAACGTTCTGGATACACAGGAGTTGAATCTCCAAGACCTAGAGACTCAATGTGAATGCCATGGCTGAACATACAGTCAGAAAACCTGTAACCACTAACTCTCAGAAACATTTTCCAAAAGGTTTCCACTACAGGTGTAATATCGCACACAAATCTCCATCATCCCAGGGAGTTCCTAGGGCCTTGCTTCTATATGTTTGAGTAATAAAGAAAATAGTGGGGACCATGGGAAGCCCAACTGCTGTTTCTTCTTTGGTTTTCGAAGGCCTATCCGTCTCTCTAAGGGTAGCTGGTGGATTCAAACATGTGGCTCTGGTTTAACAGCACAGTACCTTACTGCTAGGCCACCGGTGCTCCCTAGAGAGACTGGCAGAGCTCTCGAAATTGTATGGTCCTTAGACCTCCTTCAAGCCAGGAGCTGACCTCGCCTCTAGCGCTCAACTGTGCTATTACTGGACAGTAATGCCAGGGACCAGTGCACTCCTTCAAACACTCCACTATCGGGGATCAAAAGGAAAGTATGTGCTCAGGAAGGAAGCTCAGAGGCAGGAAGGGAGAGGAAAGAGGGAAAGGATCAACTCATTGGGGAGGAAGGAGAGAAAGGGTTGGGGTGCTGTGGGGATCACAATCAGCGTCAGCAAGTCTAGTATAAAGTGTAGGAATTGTTGAACAGAAACCAATGTCTCCTGCAAACTTTCCCCAGTAAAAAGTTGAGGTAGGGGGGAAATATTGACAAGTACACATTTGCTAAAACGAGTAAGGTTTTGAAAAAAAGAAACAAAGAAAAAATCAAAAATCCATTCCAGGAAGAGGTTCTGGGAGCACGGTCAGTCAAAACCTTGATTCTCCTTCCATTTCACTCTAATTTATTTTTTTTTATTAAATATGACTATTCTGTGGGACACGATCATTTTCCCCAGAAACCCTGAGCACCTTCTCTCCTTTCCCTTCTGCCCTCCTTGTCTTCCTCCATCCCCAGCAGTCTCCACTTGAGATGCAGCCCTGTTTGTGCTGAGTTTTATTTCCACCAGCCTTCCCCTTTCTTGAAACAGCAGGCGCCAGAATAACGAGGCGGGATGAAATTTACGGAAACAATGTGTTTATGCCGCGTGCTCCCTTATCTCCAATGTAATGCTCCTCACCTCTAAATCAGCTGTCTGGCCAGATGCTGCATGCAAGGCGCAAAGAACACTCTACCCGGCTGCTACCGCTCGTTTCCTGCACAAAGGCAAAATTGCCTTATTTTAGTAAAGCACAAAATTCTCTATGAATCCTTTTGCTATAGTTTTCACAGAAAAGAAATGGCCTTTAAAATGAAATTAGGCCCTGTTTACATTATAGAGTGTTTAATAAGGTCCCAATTAGAAGCTATTCTTCGTATTAGGAATCTTTTCATTTGAGTCTATTAAAACACTTGAAACATATTAGAATTCCTCTAAGAGGTGGGTTATTAAATGGAGTTAACCCTTTGAACAAATAAATAAAAGTCATTTGAAGATTATCACCTCTCCTTGTGAAACGTCCTATCTCTGTTGAAGTTGTCCTATTTTAATTAAAATTGAACACAAAAGTGTTTCCTTTTTATAAACCATGTATATGACCCTAGGCTCTGGTGGCCTTGTGGTAAGCTAAACTGCAATCTCAAAGGCTCACAGTTCAAATCCACCAGCTGCTCAGCGGAAGAAGGATGGGCAATTCCCTCCTGCGCAACTAACTGCCTCAGAAGGTCAGCTATGGGTGGGTTCTGGCTACACAACAACAACAACAACACAGTCTCCACTGAGGAGGCTTGATGGCACAGTGAGAAAGGAGTTTGGCTGCCAGCCAGAAGACTGACAGTTCGAACTCAGCTGTTGCATAGGAGGAAGGTGAGGCAGTCTGTTCTGGAAAAGATAGCAGCGTCAGAGAACCTAGGCAGTTCTCCATTGTCCTTTGGAGCTGCTATGAGTTGGAATCAATGGCTGAGAGTGAACAGTCTCCTTTACATCCTGTTGAATGGCTTTGGACTTGAGATACTGGTGGAGGTTTTAGCTTCCAGCCCCGGTCAACACTAGGAAAACTGGCCAATCACTTGGATTTTTTGTCCTCCTGCATCTGACCCTTCTAAACCTCTCTCTCCCATGTGACACCGTTACCATAGCTCCATAGGTGGGGAGAGTTGTGATTTGTAAATACGAGTAAAGGCCAAGAATAGAAATAGGCATTTCCTGGAGGCAAATTCAACCAATGTGCTTATAATACAGACACGTTTATTTTAAAGCGAATTTTTAGTATCATGAGTATCAGCAGTGAAAACTCCCAATGAGCTCTTTCAACTAGAATTTGGATCTGGAGGTACTTATAATAGCCAAACCCTAAACTCATTGCTACCAAGTCAACCTGAAAGGGCAGTGCAGAACCGCCCATGAGGACTCCAAGGCTGCAACCTTATAGGAGGAACAGGCGACCTCATCTCCGCCCTTGGAGAGGCTGGTGGGTTTGAGTCACCAACCCTGGGGATGGCAGTCAACCTACATGCGACTGTACAATGCCTCCCATTTACTCATCACCTTCTACACCAGGCCCCTGGTGAATACCAGAGAGAGTAGGGAAAAGGCCTTTTCTGGGCTCAGAGTTCAAAAGAGAGTATCCATCCATTCCATTCCCTGATTCTCAGTCACTGAGAAAACAAAAACCAATTGCCCTCAAGTCATGTCCAATTCATAGCGAACCGTACAACAGAGTAGAACTTCCTATGAGACTTCCAAGGCTGCAATTTAAAAAAAATGTTCTTTCATTGAGATTTACAAGAAAGTTTCCAAAGCCTATTGCTTGTTCATTTTCCAATTAATCATTCAGTCTTCACAAAAGCAAACTGCCATATCTTTATCCTGCAGAGCAACTGATGGATTTGAATCACTGACCTTTTGGCTACCAGCCGAGTGCTTAACCATTGCTCCACCGGGGTTCTCTACTATGTATGGGAGTAATTTCTAAGTGGAAAATGACCTAAAGTTATAGAGGATTATTTTTCTCGATTCCTCTCCCTCTCTTATAGATTAAATGGTACCATATTGTCAATTAAAGACACAAACCAGCAACATGGGTTGAGAGGCAATTCTCATAGGCCTGCTAGATTTGAGTTAGCTCAAAGCTAATTACCTACCTCTTTTCCAGTCAAAACAGAACCTCACAGCCAGAGGTGCAGAGAATCCATACTTCAGAAGCCATCAAGGCTGAGCATTTCCTACCTCCCCAGCACCCCCTTCCAGAGAAAAGCTTCGGGTAACAGATCACTAGCAACTCCAGAGCAGTGGAAAACATTTGTTTTTATCCACATATACTTGAAAGACATATCCAGGCTACTGTTTCCTTACTGAATTCCTCTGATCCTTACAATGCCACTGTGATTTTTTTAGCAAAAGTTTCCTCAGAAAACAATGTGTTTGAGGAGAAGGGCAACAAAAGCAGGGAATCACTTGGACAGCAGAGATTTGGGACAGACAGGGATGGAGGAGGGTAGAAGAATAAGCGGGGTGCCACGGGAACATGATGAGACAGGGTCATAACAGGCATGGGTCAATAGTAACAAAGTACAGAAAACATACCGTATACGAATGATCATGTAAAACACAAGGTACATGAATAAAGCATAGTGTATACAAATGATTGTATACAAACCAATGAAAACACAACAAAAGAATTAACAGTGTGTCTGCATTTAAAATGTTATATTTTTTAAGCAAATACTAATCTACACACAAACATTGCTCCAAACAATTTCTATAAACTTCTCTGTTGATGGCCACCAACTGAGAGATATTTTTACAGAGATCTGGAGTGTGGAGAAGGAACAGAAGCAATGGCTTTTGTGCAGCAATGGTGGGCAGGTAGAGGGTTTCAGCAAATGGCAAATGTGATGTTTTCCCATGTCTATCAGCATGCCCTCTCACATATTAACTACCCCAGGGGATCAGGCTAATTGCTTCTTTGGCCATTGTAGTTTTTATTAGGCACTGTTGAGTGATCTCAACCCAGGTACCTTGCATCCAACAGAACAAAGCACTACCTGGTCCTGAGCCATCGTCCTACTTGTAGCCAGGTTTAATAAAAAAGAGTAGAGGTGCCATGGGCCTGGCTGAGTCTGATCTCTATTAATATCACAAAGCGAACAGTTCCCTCAGCAATGTCCACAAACAAAACCAATTTCCATAAGGTCAGAAATGGTCTCAATGCTCCCATACCTATTTCTACTAATTCTAATACCAGTCGTATTGTTCTACTACTACTGGGTCCAAAATCCATTGCAATAGCCAAACGGATCTCATAGAGCCATACGCATGGTGATGGGGTTTATTAATATTAAGAACGTTAACTGGTTACAAGTCCTTTCTGCAGCAGGATATAAGTTCTCAGATAAGGCAGTTTCGAGTGCTCACAGGTCCTTCAGCCTTGAGACTTTGGGTCAGTGTCACGGAGCTCTCTTCATCCTGCCAATGATGGCGCTTCCTCCTAAGCCTCCAGCAAGCTCAGATGAAAAGCCCCTGGCTCTGGTTCCGTGAGGCAGCAGCCCTGAGTCAGCTCTGTCTCACATCCGTCTCCACTTCTCTGCGGAGACTGCTGTTCTCCTGCAGTTCTTTGACTGGTGCAGGATTATTTGACCCCAAAGGATGCACACAGAGTTCTCTGCTTTTTCTTCCTTGCTGATAGTGAGTTCTTCTGCTGCTAATTCTGCTCAATGTAAATCTGGTGGGGCCAGAAACCACCCAATCCCATCACAAGCCATTTACATGCATCATATTTCATGTTCCCACCCATGACTTTGCTGAAAGTCAAAACCAATGAGTAAGAAAGCCATTGTGGAATGAATGGAAATGCAAAATCTCTGTAAATTTTCATTAAAATAATAATAATAATAATAAAGGGGAGGGAAAGAAAGCCATTGTGAATAATAAACCCACCACACCAGAGGAAAGGACTTGCTTTGTTTTGATGACCTCTGCCTTAATCCCGATGATGTCCTTCTCCAAGAACATACCTCTCCTGGTAAAGTGCTCAAAGTATATGAGCCAAAGCCTACTTCCTGGTTTTAAGGCACATCATAGACACACTTCTTCCAAGAGAGATACATCTGATCTATGGCAGTCCACGGTATATCCTCTATCCTTCACCAGCGCCACAGTTCCAAGCCATCATTCTTAGTGACACATGGTAGCTAAAGATATTTTATCTCCCAACCATTTTGAAAACCTTCAACTCCCTATACTAATTTTCTTCTACTTTGAAATACCTAGAGTGGTTAACATCCTCCTGTCCAACTCTTGACAGAGCCTATAAATAAAAATTACTATTAGATTGACTGCTATAATCTGTACAAAATAAAGCAGCACATTTTATTTAATGTGAATAACTACAATTATAAATTAATGTGTCCATTAAGATTCATATTTCTAATTGGTCCTTTTCAACCATGTTTCAATCCAGTATACATTTCGGGATCATGTGATCATATGATAGCATGAATTATCAGCTCTAATTAAACCACTGTTGTCGTGTACCATAGAGTCAGAACTGACCCATAGCTGACCCTCCCGCGGGTTTGCAGAGGCAGTTAATCATACTGGAGACTGCCCTTCCTTCTCCAGTGAAGCAGCTCAAGGCCTCAAACCTTGTGCCCTTGGGATTGCAGCACAGCTTCTTGTTAGTAATCCACCAAAGCTCCAGTGCAAAATATTTAAAAGCATAATATAAGATAAATTGATTCTTGAACCACTAAGCACTGCATTTCACACAGACCACAACACAAAAGACAAGGACCCTACAAAGCATCATCAACAACACCCCAATCTACAGTTGAGGACACCACAGCTTAGTGCTATTTCATTTCTTGTCCTTGACCCCACACTCAGGAATCAGAAGAGCTGGGAATCCAGCCAGATATTATCTCACACCAGAACCCTTTCTACTACAATAACCATCTTTTCCTCACAGTTGATAGGTAATGCTGAGAAGCAGTGGTCAAGATGAACATTTCTGGTAAATCCATATGAGGTAGGCAAGCCTCTGAATTGCCTTGAGACAGCATGGACATCCTGAAACCTCTTCCTCTGGTCAGTTGTAACAGGAGACACACAGGCCTGCTCCTGTGATGCCACAGGTAGTCAACCCGTGGGCAAAGGGTCTCCAAGAATCACAAAAGGCTCTAATAAAAGAGTGGGCTTGAAGAATTGGTTTACTTTCAAAAAATAAATATGAATACAACTAATTTTTTTAAAAGTCATTCCCCAGATCACATATCACAAGAAGACATGCTAGTTATGTCTCCGTAGTCCTCTGAAACACATTTATTGACAGAGTTCTCCCAAGAACTGCCACTGCAATTCAGTTCCATTTCCTTCAGCCAAAGCTGGGAATTCCAAGGCTCTTACTGAGATGTGCTCTTCGCTGAGAACAATGCATCCACCGAGTTCTTTTTCTGGCTGACAGCCTGCTCAAAATAAGCCCACTGGACTTCACAGCGAGAGGTTCTGGCTTCACCTGGGGGCCGCAAATTGTACCACCAGCAATTTTCCCTGCCAATCCTTCTACATGACAAAGCACATATGGGTGCAAATAAGCTAATTCATCTCTGGAAGAGTAAACTGCACCTGGCAGCATGCTTACAGGAGGAGCACACAGTGAAGATGTGACTGCGAGGTACCCAGAGAGAGTGCCACAGAGTAGGCTGGGAAAATCCCCACCTGCGATGCCTGAGATAAAGCCTTGTCAGGCACCAGGATAATTAACCTCTGAAAGGGATCCATGCTGATATGAGGATGGAGTCGTGAGGTTAGCAAGCTACCAAAAGCTTGGGAAGATTTGCCTGTTGATTTGAAAATTCCCAAAGACGTGAAAGTCATTG
Source organism: Elephantulus edwardii (assembly GCF_000299155.1). Taxonomy (NCBI): domain Eukaryota; kingdom Metazoa; phylum Chordata; class Mammalia; order Macroscelidea; family Macroscelididae; genus Elephantulus; species Elephantulus edwardii. The sequence continues at coordinate 10,763,514 of NW_006399822.1, forward strand.
ACGTCCAGTAAATGAGTCAAAGGGAGCCCCACAGGAAGAACTGGTTCCTACCGCTCTGTGGTCGAGGAGAGTCAGGTCATGCTCTCCATGAAAGACATGGAGGAGTTTCCCACAGAGCACTACAAAAATTAGGATACGTTCTCATGACCAACAAACCATGCTGGTATAGAATATAACCCCCCACCCCAGCCCGCCTCCCCCTCTTTCTCTCTCATTGCCCTTTTGTCAGAACCAACTCAGAGCTGCCCCTGTAGCAGGTTTCGGAAGCTGTAAATAGCAAGGGAGCTTGCCTCTCTCTCTCTCTCCAGGAGAGCCCTTGGTGAGTTAGAACAGCCAGCCAGGTGCACCCTTGAGGTTAGCGGTGTAGCTCTCTAGGGTCAAGCCCAGATGGGCTTCCTAGGACAGAATTCAGAAGAAAAATCTGCTTTTCAAAGGTTTCAGAAAAATACGATCCAACTCGTTTTCCAAAACATCTCCTTTTATTTCTTTCACTAACCTGGTTTTCCTGACAAGAGGTAACTTTAAAATAGGTCTAAAAGTTTATAGACTTTTCCCCAATTCCCATTAAGAAAGGACAGTCTTTGCCCCATCTTAACTCTTTAAAAAAAAAAAAATTCTTTCTTTTTCTTGTTGTGCACCATCAAATCAGACCCAACTGGCACTGGAGGAGAGATTGCCCCTCCTTTTCCAGTGGAGCATCTGATGGATTTGAACTGCACACCTATGAGATTGCAGTGCAACGTCTCACCATTAGGCCACCAGAGCTCCCTCTCTTCTTAACTCTTAATAACTTGCTTGGAACCAATAATTCACAGGGAGAGTCACACTGTACGGTTTCCAAGGTGAGGTAAAGGAAGATAATGCTCCCCACCGACTCCCCCATCTGGTTCTCTTGGGATGTTCTCTCTAGAGGAAGGCATCCCCCATTTAATGACAGTGACCATCCTCCTACCATCGCTGACGAAAAGAGAGATGAAAAGCTCTGACTCATAGGCTCAATTAAATTCACAAGTTACCCACCAGCTTCCATCCCAGTCCTGTGTGAGCCACCCTGGCCATCCCACCTCGTCAAGCATGTAAATGGCCATGGCCATGGCCAACACGTAATTGAGGCAAACTCCAAGCAAGAGCTGCCCAGTGAAGCTGCTTCCAAATTTCCAAGCCACAAAACTATGAGCAAATAAAATGAATGTTGTTTTTACACCATTAAGCTTTGGCTAATTTTTCTTATATAAATAGCAAGAGCAACAATGTGTGAAAAAATATTTTGACAATTCCCTAAACTCCCAAACACTAATAGCTAATACTTTGTAATGTTCTTCAATTGACAAAGAGCGATGACATAGGCTATAGATTATATCCTTTTTTATAAATACCATGTGAAACAGATTTCATTATCAGCAAAGTCTGGGGCAGAAACTCAAGACTCAGACTCCTGTCTTCTTCCTCCCATACAATGGAAATGAGGTGACGTATTTTTAAGTGGCTCAAATTTTTTTTTCAGGTTTGAATGACTTTTACAAATTTTTTTGTCTGCACCTGGCTTTTTAATTTTTTTTTCTTTTTTTGAATTCCATTCATTCATTGTTGCACTTTTCTCCCTACCCACTCACCCCCCACCCATACCCCCAGTTCACTCCTCTCCTTGTGGCTCCAATTTTTTTTTTAATTTAGGTTGTTTATTTTTCATTTCAATGAACATCTACAGAGATTTTGGGATTCCATTCATTCATTGTTGCACCCTTCTCCCTGCACAAACCCCTCCCCCCTCCCCCCCACTGTGGCTCCAATTTTTATCTACTCAGAAACACTAGATGTTAGGATGTTAAAAGCAAATTGCATTGGTCCTTTGAATGACGCTTCCAAATAAACAACCTCTTTATACATTCATATGTTCTTATGATATTTGTTTAAATAATAAAATACTTCCTTGAGTCTCATAAAATCAAACCAAGCATAAGCCATCAAGAGGATTCCAACCCATCATCCCCCACAAAGACCTTGGCTCCAGCCATTGTGGAAGCAGACGGCCACGTCCTTCTCCCTTGGAACGGCGGCTGAATCCAAACCAAGGACCGTTCGGTGAGCAGCTTAACTCTTTTTTTTTTTAAGTAATATTTTAATTTTATTTTACTTATTTTAATTGTGATTTTACAAGTTTTACAGAGGAGTTAGATTTTCATTCATTGTTGTACACTTTACCCCCTCTTCCTCCCTTTCCCCACCCCAGTTCACTTTTTTTTTTTAAATATTCATTCATTGTTGCACAATTATCTACCTTCTCCCCTCCTCCTAGTCCTCTTTGCAATGATGCACCTCTTATTCTGGGCTGTTGTCATATGTGTAATGCTTAATCACAAATTCCTTTTAAACAGTTCTTTCCTTCATCTGTTCTAATGCAATGGTCACTATCTATCTACTCATACTATTCTCCTCCCAACCCCCCATGTCAGTCCTGTTTTAACAGTGGTGTTATGCAATATATGTCCTTTTGTGACTGAGATGTTTCACTTAGTATGATGTCCTCCAGGGTCCCCCATGTTTTGTAATGTTTTATAAGTCCATTGTTTTTCAGTGCTGCATAGTATTCCATTGTAGGAATATGCCATAGTTTTTCCATTCACTCATTTGTTGAAGGGCACTTGGGTTGCTTCCAACTCTTTGCTATTGTAAATAATGCAGCAATAAACATGGGTGTGCATATATTTGCTTGGGTAGTGGTTCTGGTTTCTTTAAGATATCTTCCCTGCAGTGGCAATGCTGGGTCAAACGGTATTTCTATTTCCAACTTTTTGAGAAAGCACCAAACCACTTTCCGTAGTGGTTGTACCATTTTACACTCTCACCAGCAGTGAATAAAGGTTCCAATCTCTCCACAACCTTGACGGTATTTAATGTTTGCTGCACTGTTCAACTTTGCTATTGTTACTGGGGTGAGATGATATCTCATAGTTGTTTTTGAGTAACCCAACTCAACCCACTGGACCACTTCACCCTCCTTTTCTCTTCATCTTTCTCTCTCCTTCATTGCCATCAAATCAGAATCAATTCCTAGCTGACCCTCTGTTGGGCTTCAGAGGCTATAAACTCTAGGAGAGGAGTCTGCCAATCTTTCTCCCATGAAACAACTCATGGATTCGAACCACCAGAGAGGTGTGGCCTTCAGGTTAGCAACACAATACCTTATGGACTACACTACCAGAGCCAATACAACAGTAAATTTTTGCTTTTTCTCATATGTGTAAATAACATAGTGTTTTCTCTATAATTTTACCTTCAGCATTACAAGAAGCAGAAGAGTTTCAGCAACTGAAAAAGCTGAATTTCAGGCAGGCCTGGGGAGACTTCTATTTCATAACAATCCTCCAGATTTCACAGATTTAAAGAGGCACTGGGAATTGATTGATTGAAGCTCTTAGAATTTGCTTAATCCTAGCAGAGTATACTGAGACTGAAATGCAGTGCAGGTATTTCTGAGGTGCCCTGAGTTAACATTTTACAATGGATAAATCAACAGAAACATATCCACTTTTCCTATTAAGGCCAATAACATGATACAATGAGGTATAGAATATAGTCCCAGTCTTCTCAAACCTTAATCATCTGGTTGGGGCTATTCAGAGATAAATTTGCATGATTAGAAGAAAGCATATTGGATTGGGAGTGTATTTCCCTACACACCTGAAAAGGTTGTTATACAAGATCAAGAATGAACAGGTTTTATATGTCAGAAAACACTAAGCAAATGTAATATAAAATACGCACTTCAATTAAAACAGAAAGGTTTTATCCAAAATGGAGGTCAGATCTCACGGCACTTCTGCTGGTTTTAGAAAGTGCTGAAATGTTCACTAATGGTGATTTCACAAGAGACATCCCACAGCTGGATAGTAACCCCTCCTAATAATACACATCACATGAGCAGAAAAACATAAGGGGTGTGGGGAGAGGGTATTTTCTAAGAGCTGTAATTAAGATAGACATTGGTAAAATTCCAAGAACTCACAATGAAGTATAAATGTTCAAAACTCAAGGTCAAACTAACATTCATTAGTGTAGATGAAACCTAATTAAAATGTGGGGAAATGAGATATATAAACTATCTCTCTGCATTTCCTAGCATCATCTCTCTACGGTCTCAGAAAATACATATTTACAGACCATATGGTGGCGAGGAGGGAGCTCTAGTGGCTTAGTGGTAAGGAGTTGGGCTGCCAATCCAAAAGCCTGCGGTTTGAATCCACCAGCTGCTCCACAGAAGAAAGATGGACAAGCTCCCCCCGCATGATTTACTGCTTCTGAAAACTCCCCGGAGGGGCAGCTATTGGTCGGTTCTGACCCATTAGTACATAGCAACAACATGGTTGCAATAAAGTCCTAACTTCCTGGATATTATTCCGTTTGACCCCCGTTAAGAGTTACGTTCTTTAAACACAGTTCAAAATAAATAGAAAACTATTGGGTAGTTCTTTTGTACTGAATATCTAATGCAATACAATCAGGGAAATAATACAAAGAAAAATGAGGGTTTCTTGAAACATTAAGAATACAGAATACAAGATGATTGTTCCACCTGGCTACAGAATTTAGAAGCAAACCAGTGCTCCAAATTGCCCGACGTAAAGTGTTCAAATCCCCAGCAGAGCACAGGGCAGAACACGGATGCACAGATCAGCTCACAAAGGCTTGGCCCTGACTGCCACGGCTTCCTAATAGTATCTTTTGGCTCAATTTTGGCCTCAGCATCCTCTCTTGTTAAAAGAAACAACAGCCATGAAACTAATGTTTGAGAAATGCTTCTTTGGCAATGTTTTGTGTGATAAGGAAACAAGCTGGCAGCAGAGCCAAGGTGGGGAAAAAAAACACAAGGGGGGAAGAAACCAAGAAAAAGATCAGATACTGGGAAGAGCTGTGAACAGTATTAAAATAGCAGAATTGAAAACACAGCAGATTTGCAGGGTTTCTCAGCCTCAGCGCTAATAACAATTTAGCCAGACCATTTCCTATTATCTGTGCTCTCTCCTGTGCATAGTAGGATATTTTGCAGTATCTCTGGCTTCTGTCCACTCAATTCCCTCCAATGGTTTAAAGCCATCAGTGGCTCTGAGGGAGAAAGATAGGCAGTCACCTCCCATTAAAGATTTATAGCCTTGGAAACTGATGGAGGGTCCCTATGAGTTGACTTGATGGCTGTAGGTGGGGTTGTTACTGAGTAATAATTACTAGATAATCCCCTTCCATTCTGATTTTTTATCATCATTTTGTACCAGAGTACAATAGCACAATACATACTAAATCCTTTTCAACCCACCTTTGTAATTAAGCACGCCATATTCTTCTGAACTCAACCGTGGACTTGCCAGGTGACCGCCTCAATAACATTCTGGGTACATATGACAGGAATTGAAAATGCCATGAGACCCTGTAAAGGAAATGACAAGATGTCCTGAACTATTGGCACGGTTAAGAAAGTCGTTGAATAGATCTTCGAAGCTATTCTCCAGGGGCAGACAGAAATGTTTCAAGGTTTTCCCCAAATGAAAACAGTCTTTTGTAGCATCATAAAAGATAACCCATTTCCATGGCAGGAAATCAAAACCACAATCAATTTCAAAAAGAAGGAGGGCAAGGATGGGGCACAAAGGCATGGTAGAAAATCTCAAGTGAGAGAGCGCTGAGCACATGAAAGGGAACAGAGTTGTGTGGGCCGCTCCCGCTCCAAGAAGGAAAGACCTGGGTCTTCAGAGCAGCGGGACTTGGAGAGAATGATGGTGTGAATAATTCAAGAGGTCCTAGGCTGCAGCGATTAGACAAGACTATCTCGCCTTCATCCAGATCGTTTTCAAATTAGATCGAAACCACAGCCGAGCAAAACCTTTGCATTTGATTCTTCAGCCTACTAAGGACTTTCTTTCAGAATCTGTTAAACAGCTCATGAAATTAAAACTCACTCCTGAACTCAAAGTCTTTGTAGCCTTCATTTTTTCACATACAATATGAAATTTTAGGCACATGCTGTAGGAGACTTTTGAGCACAAAACTAAAAAATCTCCAGGAAGTGTTTTTAGCAAGCCTCTAAAGAAATATTTGAACTGTTGGAGATTCACAGGAAATAGAAGTCGGTTATCACAAGTTACTTTTTTTTTTTCTAAATAACCCTCATACAGGTTCATCCTTGCCTTTGGTAATGATTTCGTTGAGTCAGTTCCAACTCACCAGACCCTACGTGCACAGAGCAGAACTGCTCCTAAGCATTTTTATCTGTTTTGGTTTGGTTTGGCTTTTGTTTGTACTTTTCATTGTTATTTGAGTACAAGACTACAAAGGTTTTCCATTCAACACTTCGTACACATACGTTTCCTTGACACTGATTATAATACACTGTGATAGCCCTTTTTCTCCTTCCTCTCTGTGTTTCCAGTTTCCATTTGTCCTTTTTCTTTCCCTTCTTGCCTTCACAGCCTCACTTATCCACTGTTGTCAAGTTGCTACTGACTCAGAGTACCTCCCATCAGGTTTCTGAAGCTGGAGGTCTTCACTGGGCCACTTGGGGGGTGGGGGGCCGAGCTGGAGCCAAGCTTTCAGTTAACTCAATTCCCTCCAATGGTTTAAAACCATTGTTTAAAACAGTCCAACAAGTCACATACTATGTGACCAGGACTCCTTTCTGAGCTTTAGTCCCAACAAAAAAGCTGCCCTTTTTTTGATCTCGTGTGGTTGATATGTTACGAAGTGCCTTTCCCCTTGGTGTTACCGATCAGCTCATAGGCCTGTCTATTGTTGGGTTGAAAATGGAATCATGGGAATGATTTCCGTTCCAGGCTTGAAGGTGGGCCAAGAGCTGCAGTGCTGGGTGTCCCACCAGTCTCAGTCAGAGCAGGAAGCCTGCTCCTTTCCCTCCCATTCTCTCAGGAAACTTTTGTTGTGATCTTAAGCACGGTCAGCAGTGGTAGCGAGGCATTATCAAGCTCTTCTCATCTCAGGTTTGTAGAGAACTGTAAAGCAGATGGCCAGCAGGTCTCCAAGACTCCTCTAGGTGGTTTCGAAACGTCAACCTTTCCGGCAATAGTGGAATTCTTTTTTTTTTTTTTTTGTGGAGGGGAGGGGAATGTATACTTTATTTGGTATTAACAGACTTGAACGTTTTTTACATTTCCAGTCATTCATTCATTCATTTTTACACATTTTCCTCCATGCTCCCCTTTCCCCCCTGTTCACTTTTTTCTTTTTTTTTTTTAATTTTGTGTACATGTACCATCAAATCAGATCTGACTGGTACAGGAGGATATTGCGCCTCCTTCTCCGGCAGAGTATCTGGTGGATTCGAACCGTGTTCCTCTGGGATTGCAGTTCAGTTTCTTGCCACTAGGCCACCAGAGCTCCCCCCCCACCCCGTTCACTTTTTTCTTTGAAAAAAAAAGTTATTTCATTGTTATACAGTCCTCCCCACCCCCTACCACTTTACTATGCAAATCGTATTCTGAACTCTCGTCATGCCAATAATACCTAATCATATGTTCCTTTTATACAGTTCTCTCCACATCTGTTTCAATGTCATGTACATTATTTATCCCCTCTTTTCTTAGTTTCCCCCCAACCCCCATGTAAGTCCTGTTCTATAACTGTGGCGTTATACAATATTTGTCTTTTTGTGACTAAGATATTTCACTCAGTATAGTGTCCTCCATGGTCGCCCATTCATATAATATTTCATGAGTTCTTTGTTTTTCAGTGCTGCATAGTATTCCAAGTAGTGGAATTCTTACAGATTTATTACATTTTCTAGAGAATTGCTGTCACCCTCCGCTGATTCTCTACCAATGTTGTCTTCTTTGTTTATCTACTATATCAATAACACTGTAAAGAAACCTAGGGCAGAAATCTAGAATCACAATATGAGATCCAATACTATTATTCATAATGCAGAAAAATGTATCACTGGTTTCTCTTCAATAACAAGTGCTGGTGGGAAAGGACCCAGGTGTCCAGTGTCCTGAAATATGTAAGCCACCATCCCCTGCCTTCAAGAGTCCATTCACTGATTCAACATTTGTGAGGGTCACAGCTCCATCTATAGACTGTGTATAATAACTAATATACTATCCACCTAGTGGTTACAAAAGAAGAAATGATGGGGGGAAATGCTCTGCACACTGCAAAGCGCCTCTTAAAGGCTGTTGTTGTTACCATCACCATTGTTAGAGAAGCAAAATGAAATGTGCCCACACTGTGGTTTATATGAAGCTTTCAAACACCCCAACCTCCACAACCCTGAGACTGGAGATTTAGACAGTGCTAGGCTCCGCTGCTGATGGCTCTGAGAGGGGCCAGAACAGGAGATCCCAGAGATAGTGGGAGGAAAATATGGAACAAAACATTGAAAAAAAAAAGGCTTTTCAGTCTGGTCGACCCTCTGAATTATGCCCCTTTGCTGTTACGCACCATCAAGTTGAAACCAATTCATAGCTGACCCCCCCCACTGGGTTTTCAGAGGCTATAAACTGCAGGGGAGGAAACTTCTCATATTTCTCCTACAGAGCAATCAGAGGATTTTAATCAGAGGACTTTTAACTGCCTGCCTTTGGCTGACAGCACAATTCCTTACCACCAGGCACCAGAGGTCCCAGATGGTCCTTTCTGTTGTTGCTGTTGTTAGATGCCATCAAGTCAAGTATGACTCAGCAATCCTATTAACAATCAACCTGAACCCTGCCCTATCCTGTGCAATCCTCATCCTCTCTGACACACCAGAGCCCATTGCTAAAGTCATCATGTCAACCCACCTCATCGGAGGTCTTCCTCTCCTTCACTGCTCCTACATTTTTCCAAGCTTGATATGCCCCTTTCCAAGGAGTAGCCTCATCTAGTCATGTGTCCAAAGTATGAAAGATGAAGTTTCACCATCTTTGTCCCCAAGGAGCACTCTGACTGAACTTTTTCCAAGACTTACCTATTTGTTCTTTTGGCAAAACAAAGACTACTCAGCCCTTTTCTCCAGCACCACAATTCAAAGACATTAATTCTTCTGCTCTCATCCTTTAAAACCCTTTAAGCCTGCCCCTTCACTCAACTTTTAGCCAAATAATAGACAGGCCCGGAAAGTGGACAACTCAAAGGCCTTTGAATTGTGATGTTGGCCAAGGCACACAAAACATACCATGGACTACCAACGAGCAAACCTGTCGGGAAAGACATGCAACCAGCGTGCCCCTCAGAACCAAAGACGGCGTAACTGCACCTCACATATTTGCGGCATGTTTTCAGGAGACACCAGTCCTTGGAAAAAAGACATCATCTGAGAAAAGTAGAGGGCCAGCGAAAGAAAAGAAGATTCTCAATGAGATTGATTGACATCAACAATGTGCTTGAGCAAGGCAGAGATTGTAAAGAGGGGGCATTTGTTCATAAGGTTGTTACGTGTCACCATCAACTTGACGGCACCTAACACCACCAACGTGAGGGGAAGAACAACATGACATACATGGGAACAGCCATCCATTCAAGATCAAAAGGGAACTTTGCCCCAGGATAAAGGTGAAAACGCAGGAATGGCCACGAAAGGACAAAAACTGGAAACACAGGGAGGAAATAAGGGGCATGTTGTCACACTGTTGAGATCATAATCAATGTCACAATCAAGGTGTGTGTGAACTGTTGAATAGAAAACCAATTTTTTATGTAAATTTCCCCCCAAATCACAATAAAAACTTAAAAAAAAAAAGAAGAAGAAACCATCAGGTAAATATACATGCAAAAGAAGAGAAATATTCTGAGACTCATTTACAATAAAATGTAACTGCCCGTGTGTTTATCTGCTTGGTGGCCCACCCCAGTGGCATCTTACAGTACCCTCTAATAGGTAATGAGCTTTGAGAAGAGAAGGGAGTTTTTAAAAACAACAACAGTAAGAAAAATAAAACCCAATACAAACACACTCACACTCTCACTCTCTCTTTCTCTCTCTCAGCATTTACAGAATTTACAGGGGCACGTTGCCAGGAGGGACCAGTTCTTGGAGAAGAACATCATGCCTGGAAGGGTGGAGGGACAGTGCAAGAGAAAACGACCCTGGGTGAGATGGATTGACACAGTTTCTGGGATAATGAGGGTGGGTGTGTCAGAGACAATGAAATTGGCTCAATATAGAGCAGGGTTCAGACCTGTTGTACGTAGGGTTGCTATAGTTGTAAGTGACTCGAGGACACATAACAACAGCATCATTGTCTTCAGTAACAGAATCAATTTCAGAATGCAGATAAGAGTTATAGGGTTAGTGGTTCAAACCTACCCAGAGACTCCAAGGGACAAAGATCTGGTGGCTTGCTTCCAGTAAAGCTTTCCGCCTAGGAAGCCTGTAGGGCAGCTGAGCTCTGTCACACCAGGTCACGATGGGTTAGAATCAACCCAACAACAAGAACAACCTAAGAGTTCAATTGATGAGAAGCTGGAGAACCTTGAATATTCCCGTCACTTCTCAGCATGGTGAATGGGTGCCCACTCATTTCACCCTATAATATTATAGCATTATATTTTACAAGGCAGATTATAAAACAAAGACAGTTTAATGCAACTTTGCAAAATGGTAACTGTGAAGAGGTGTTATAATAGCTGGGTAAATGTCTACATCTCAATAAATAGCAATGGCAAATTTCTGTCAAAGATAATTATCATTTAAACATCGTTCATTTAGCTGAAAATTGGAAATTAGAAAGAGGAAAATACAAGTGTATAACAAAACTCAAAATACTAAAAAAAGAACAGGCTGCATAGTCGAATAGAGACTGACAAAAAGACTGGAGTCCTTAAAGACCCTTTAAGTCTGGAAATGAAACCAACCCTTGAGCTGAGAGTTTAGCCAGATGATAGGCAGACCTACACCCTCCTGGAAATAATCAATCCCCGTAGATCAAAAAGACAGCCTTTGCCAAGGGCAGAAGTTCAGAAGGCAGGACGGAATAGGAAGAGTAGGAGTGAAGGATGCATGGAAACAGGAAACATAGCAAGGACATAGGTAGAGCCTTGTTACACTGTGAGAACTGCAGTCAACGTCTTGTGTTAAAATATATATCAACTGTTAAATGGAAAACTTATTTCCTCTATAAACTTCCACCCAAATCATAAAAAATTTAGAAAGAAAGAAGAATTTAGTCTCCCCCCCCCCCATTCTCACCACCCAGTCCTATATCTCTTACTTGTGCCTTCTTCTGAATGGGGTGGATACGTAAACCTCTTATATTGCCAAAACTACTAATACAATTACCTACAGTCTTTGTTTATGTGATAGCGCTTACAAATGGACTCTACAGTAATAGCGTTACATTCAAAGTCTTTCAAAACCTCTTTCTATCCCAATATGATCCTTGTTGTATTTGCTGTCATTAAGACAGTTCTGAATCACAACTATCTTATTTACAATAGATCAAGACCCTGCCTGGTCCTCCTGTGCCATCCTCTATATGATTCATCTTCTCTCTCTGTGTGTCTCTCGCGCTCTCTCTGTGTCTCTCGCCCTCTCTTTCTCACTCTCTCTTTCTTTCTCTCTCTCTCTCTCTCTCTCTCTCTATCGCTCTCGCTCTCTCAACAGGTCACCAGAGCTACCTAATAGGTAAATGGAGAGTGCTAATTATCTAGAGAGGGACCTCTGGTAGCTTAGTGGTAACGGGTTTATGCTGCTAATCCAAAGGCATGCAGTTCAAATCCACCATCTGCTCCCCAGGAGAAAGATGGGCACTCTCCTCCATGTGACTCACTGCCTTGAAAAACCTGTGGGAGGATCAGTTTATGAGTAGGTTTTGATTCAACGGTGAGGAGAGAGTGAGTCCTGGTGAGGATGGCACAGCCGAGACAGGATTTTGTTCTGAAGCATCAGCTATGAGTGAGTTTCCCACTCAACAAGTCGTTTTCATTTCTAGTTATCCATAGCCTTCGCACTCCCAAGCAGTGACTTAGGATAGCCAGGATCCACTGCACTCCAAGGACATCAAGGTGGTTCCAACTCCTGAAGACCCTTATGGGACAGAGTAGAGCTGCCCCATGAGGTTTTCAAAGCTTTGTATCTTTATGGGAGCAAATACATCATCTTTCTCCCATGGGACAGCTGGTTGTTGTTGTTATGTGCTGTCAAATAGCCTGCGACTCATAGCGACCCTATGTACAACAGCTCTAAACCCTGCTCTGTCCTCTACCAATCTCATTGTCTCTGACACACTCACCCCCCATTACCCCAATCACTGAAGCAATCACCTCATCCAGTCTTCCTCATCATAGTCTTCCTCTATTGTGCTGTTCCTCCACCCTCCCAAGCATAACGTCCCTCTCCAAGGACTGTTCCTGCCTTGCAACATGTCCAAATTATGTCAGAAGAAGCTTCAGAATCCTTGCCTCCAAGGAGCAGCCTGGTCTCACCCTCTCTAAGATGAACCTGTTCGTTCTCCTAGCAGTCCATGGTATGTTCAATACTCTTCTCCAGTACCACCGCTCAAAGGTATCTGGTGCATAATTGGACACTTAGCCCATTGTGCCATCAGGGCCCCTATTAACATTATCAAGCCACTTTATTTGGGGGAAACTTGACATTGAAGAGCTTTAAATAAGTTATGAAAGTGTCGTGTTTCTAAACTGGATGGTGCTCCCAGGGGTCTCAGAAGCGATCTTTTGTTCTAGGCAGCCCTGTTTACATGCTCAGAAAGGTACTGGAACAAGCCTGTACCCCAGACAATAAATGATGAACGAAGCACTCCTGGGACAGCTGGCAGTCGCACATTTCTCTCTGATTTCCCAGGCTGCAGGCCAGCACACAACACACAGTGCGGTCCAGTTTCTGGCTGGGATGCAGAGTGACAGGCAGGGCAGGAAGCTCTCTGAATGGCCAGAAGGGCACAAGGGCCACAAGGACAGAGTGACTGGTTCGGTGGCAGGTGGAATAGATCATCTCCACAGACAGCTGTGTTGTCAGCAGAGAAGCAGGCCCTGGATTCTTTCAAGTCCTCCTCCAGAAGAGGAGGAAGTCAAACTCCTCGTTGAAATTACTCCTCCAAAAGACAGAGGCTCCTGGGTCTGACTCACTCCAGCCACCACCACACAGTTGAGTTCTTTATCCTTTACAGACATTACAGGGATTTGTTCCTTTGCCCATATCCACCGGCATCTCACTGTCAATCACTCTCTCCTTTATGAAAAATAAGCAGAGAATGCTAGAACTAATAAACGGTAGGTTTGGAGCTTTGGCAATTCCAATTCTCTATCCAATGACCTTCTACTCACTGCTTAATATTTAAAGGAATTCTATAATAAAGCCCTTTTAAATCACAAAACTGATCCCAGCCAATGTTTATCATCAGAGAAGAGCAAATGCGGTAAAACGGTTAGGAGAGCTTTGTCTCTAGTTATGCTGTAGACTGATGCAAATAAGCATCATTTCCATGGCAACAATAAGGGGGGAAAAAGTCCTTTTCTATAAAGCTATCAAAGAGCAGAGGCAGCAAGGAGGCTTAATGAATTAAATTCCAGAGAGAGATGAGCGCAGAATTGCAGATGCTTCCACACTCAGGGAAAAGTGCCCAGTCGGACTCTGGATGTGCTGAGACGTGAACTTGCCACAGAGGGGAGGGGGAAGTGGCCTGCTCTTTGAACCTGACTGTGGGTGGCAGGCGCACGCGCAAAGATTATGCAGGCCAGCACATCCCACCTCTCTACCCTCATTATCTTTTTGGCAGAAAATTCAAACTCATTGCTGTTGAGTTAGAGCCAATTCATAACTGACCCTCCAGTGGCTTTGGGAGCTTAGATGACAGGCGAGATGATTTCCCATCTGTCTCCTGAGGATGGAGACAGGGCTAGAAGGCAGGAGGCCTTTTAGTCATTCCATTCTACTCAGATTTAGAGTACTCTCAGTAGTGTTTACTGGGAGCGGAATCCAAAAGTGAGTTAAAAGCAACTACAACTGCAATTCAAACCTGAGTTTAAATTTAGGGGTTGGGAAAAGGGGGAGGACAAAGACATTTTCCCCTCAATTGTAGCAACATCGCTTAAAGGAAGTTGGGGATTAGAGAAAAATGAGAATCTCCAAATCACATTTCAAGTCAGATATGAACTCAGATTAACTGAATCAGCAGTCCAGTCCAGCCTGACCTGATGTGATGTAGTGAAACCGCCAGGAATAGATCTCTGTTTGGATAAAAAGACTTCTGCTGGTGCAGTCTGTGTGATGTGTGCTCCTAACTAAAAGGTTACAGTTCCAGTGGTTCAAATCCACCAGCTGCTCAGTTGGGAAAAGATGGAGAAACTCCTCCCATTGCTATTTAAAGCCCAGGAATCCCGGGGGAGAGTCACTATGAGTCAAAATGCACTTAACAGCAGTGAATTTTTAGTTTGACCAAAGAAAGACCCCCCCCCACACTATGTAGTTGGAACTAAGGAAAGAAGGAAGGAAAAGTAGAAAGCATCGTATTTCAGCCTCCAATGCTGTTTTATATCCCATGGACAGCCTACAATAACCACGTAAGGAAAAGCAGGGAGTTTGACCAATAATCAATAGGAAAAAGATAAAACAGAAGAAGACCAAATAATGGCACAGATATGGAAATTTTCAAGGACTTTAAAACCACGATTATAAATGTAATTTAAAGAGATAGATTGGATGAGTTTGTGTAAACTTTTAAATAAAACCGATATTCTCAAACTGAGAAGAAAAAACTGAGCACATGAAAAGCATGAAATATCCACACAGTTAAGTCTTGCTGTGTGCTGCAGTTCCCAGCAAGAATTGCTCTGGTGTTTTCTAGTGAGACCTGGGGAGCACTGGTAGCCTAGCCCATAGGAAATTGCACTGTTAACCCAAATGCTTTTTGCCTCTTTAGTGGTTCAAATCCACTAGTCACTCCGAGGGAGAAAGATGAGCAATCTCCTCCCATGTGATTTTATAACCTCTGAAGCACAATGGAGGGTCAGCTCTGAGTCCGCTTCCACTTGATGGTAATGAGCTGAGGAACTGCACTGCCTCTCTGCGTCACGGTGCAGGGACTGTTTTCTAAGCACAGGCACCTCAAGGCAGTAGAAACAGCCACAAACACAGAACTTAGCTTCAAAGAAACAAAAACCAAATCATTGTTGTTAAACTGATTCCAACTCACAGCAACCCCAGAGGATGGAATTGAACTGCCCCAGAGGGTTCCCAGGGCTTTGCAGAAGCAAAGAGGACCTAATGGGAACGAACCACGAACCTTTTGGTCAGCAGCTGAAAACAGAATAACTGAGCTCCTTGGATTCAAAAAAGGAGACATCAAGCCAACTTCGTAATGGGAGCAGTGTCAAAGAATTGGTGCATCATTATTAAATTCACTACAAAAAGGAGATAGATAACTCCTGGGACAGTGAGTGAGTCAGTGAATTTCTACTTTGCAATAGAAAGGAGTGCACTACTTGCATACTCATCATGGGTGCCTAGGAGGTCATAGGTCACACAGCCAGGCAATGACATGGCCAAGAGACAAGCGCAGACATGTCCACTCTTGACCAGGGACTGCAGTTCTGTACCCTTGCATCTATCTGCATGGGCAGCTCTAGCAGAGGCCTCACCTCACCACTTATAAAATGCGCAGATAAGAGCACTGATATTTATGAAGGGTTATTTGCAGGGAATGAGCCCATCCATCGTTTTATAATCTAGAGCCAGGCCTCCATCATCAAACATTGTACACTTGGAACATATTATCTTGGTCCGCTGAAAATTGCTTTCCCTGATTTGAGCATTCTGTCCACAGTGTTTATGGAAGGATAAGTCAAGAAAACATTGCACGAATCCCCTAAAATGTGTTTGCAGCAGAGGTCAGCCGAGGACACGTCTGCCTCACCTCTCTCTCACCACCCTGTAGGCAAGGTGAAGAAGCTCTAGGGAGAACCCACTTTCTTTGCAGCCTGAAGCTGGGGACAGTTCTGTATCCTTTGAGAAATATGCATTTTATTTCTCTTATTTTTGTTTGTAAAACACTTCATCAGCAGCACTGACTTTGTCCCCGCTGCTGTTCTAATTGTTTCTCTATTATTTGTCCCCTTGATGTAATCCTAGTGCACTCTGATAAAGGAATCGTTTCTATTATTCCCATTTCATTTATGAGGAACACTGAGGCATGAGATGATTGCCTTAATTTGACTAAAACAGAAAAACCAAATAAAATCCATTGCCTAGACTTAATCCCAACTCATAGTTACCCTAAACGACAGGCTAAAATTACCCCATAGGATTTCCAAGGCTGTAAATCATCTTACAAGTAGACTGAGTCATTTCTCTCTTACAGAGCAGCTAGTGGGTTTGAACTTCTGGCCTTTCACTTAGTAGTCAAGCACTTAACAATTGTGCCAGTAGGGTATCTTTCATTTGCTTAAGGCCACTGTTAATAAGCATCTTTTTTGCATTATTTGCAAATAATGCATTAACCATTATTTACTCATTTAAAGCATTCCCTTAGCAAATGGTCGGGTGTGGGGGAGAGAGGGTCATACTATACTTGTTCAGAAGTCCAGAGGCAGAATTTTTTACCCAGTCCTAACAGTTCTGCTGGATATTTTCACCTGTAAACATATACTTCTTTTTTTCTTTGGATTTCTGATCATGCGCTGTATTTTGCATTTCCTTTGTTCCTGGATATAGAACAAAGCGGGATATAGACACCTACTGCTATCCAGTAGATTCCAATTCACCCTTCCACCAAGTTTTGGTAGCTATAAATCTTTATGGGAGGAGACTGACCTTCTAGGGTGTCAGAACCCTTGAAAATTTTGTTTTTCTTGGCAATCTTTTCCCGTGCAATGAAGTGAATTTGAAAACCCACTGGAAGGTCAGCTGTGGGGTGGTTCTGACTTGACGGTACACAACAACAGTAACATCAGCCCTGCATTACTCCCCACTGAGGAGGGGACATGGTCTCCAGCTACCTTAACTGCCAACACACGGTCTTGCAAATCATCAGTAGCTGAGGGGCCAAACCAAAAGAATGCTTTCCATACTGTGAAATATGGTGATGACAGTAGTGGAGAGACTGTGAAGAGACTGTGGCAAAGTGTAACCAGAAAAATCTGGGAGATCAAGGCCACAGGTAAAGGTGCTGCTTGCTGGATGGCTGAAGCAAAAGCTGAGTTGTAATTGCGCTGAGATAAAAGACACAGTTAAAGGCTTTGCTTGCTGGATGATTGAAGGAAAAGTTCATGCACAATTCCCTACCCAGTAGGCCACCAGAGCGCCCTATGGGTAGTTACAAGTGTAAGAATAAGAATGGCACCAAGGACTGCAGTCTAGATAATGCACAATTACACATGCAATGTATATGTGCTAAGTAAAGTACTTTGTAATATGAAATCAAGAAAAAGTAATGATTTTTTTGTATTTGATTAAAAGTTTAATAGAAGTTCAATATAAACGAAATTTTGAAACAAAGATATGAGTGGAATTCATTTAAACAAGAGACTAAATATGCTCGGCAAGAAGGAAGAGAATGGTAATTTGTTTTTAAGCTGCTGAGCAAATTCAATAGGTTGGGTGGCAGGAAGAAGGGGAGAAAGAAAGGTGAAAGTATTTACAAGAGTTTGTCATTGTGCTGCCCAGAGCTTATCTTCTTTAAGTGATTTTTCTCTTCTAGAGGCCAGCAAGGCAATAAATTTAACAAGGCAAAGGAAGGCATGCAGGAGACCAAGCATATAAACCACTTGCGAGGGCATAGCAATGCCAAGAAATACCTGTTTCTTCTTGTCTTTTGCTGCAGATAAGATACTTCAGCAATGACAGATTTTTATTTATAACTATTCGCAGTCTGGCAGTGAGGTAAGGGTTTAGGTCTGCAGCGGAACCAAAGCCGCTTCACATCGTGAAATATTTTCTCACTGAGTCTCTCCAATATTCCTTTATCAGGGCAGTGGTAAGAGGAAAGGTTTCCATGGGCTAATAGCTCCCGTGACGATGAACGCTGACTCATCCAAATGCCATTTCTTTTTTGTTTGTTTGTTTCTACCAATTTATTTTTTATTATTATTAATTTTAATGAACATTTACAGAGACTTTGGATTTACAGTCATTCATTCATTGTTGCATTTCTTTATCAAGATATAGATTGTTGTTACTGATGAGCCTTCTAAAATGATGCTGAAGATACTGAAGACATTGTCACATCGACATGAAAGTGGAGATGCTCTTGGAACCTTCCTCTGGCCAAAGGTGTCATATGTTCATGAGGGACTGTCATTTGCTGTAGATGAGATGGCAGGACTCTGCTATGGGGACATTTGGACCTGGACATTCATCCATTTATCTGCTTCTTGTGTTCTGTGCAAACTGAGTGTTTCAGGGTCAAGCAAGTTACCCATTTCAGCACATTTATTTCTCAGAGTCATTAGAATCAACTTAAAAGCATTATTTTTATATGACATTAAGTCAACTGTGACTCATAGCAACCCTATGAACAATGGCTCTGAACTCACCCAACCTGAGCTAACTTCATCATTTCCAACACACCTGACCACATTACCACAGTCACTGTGTCAATCCATCTCATTCAAGCCCTTCCTCTCCCACTGGGACCTTCTACCTTTCTAAGCATGATGTCCTTCTCCAAGGACTAGACTCTCCTGACAACATGCTCAAAGAATGTGAGGCAGAGTTTCAAAATGTTTGCCTCCAAGAAGCAAACTGGTTTCACTCTTTCTAAGACAGTCTTGTTTGTTCTCTTGGCCATCCACAGTATGTTCAATACTTTTCTCCAGCACCGCAACTCAAAAGCATAAATTCTTCTTCCATCATCCTTCATCATTGTACAGCTCTCAGATTCCTATCAAGCAATTGAGAAGGCCATGGCTTGAATCAGGTACACCTTAGTCTTTAGATTGAAATTGTTGCTCTTTAGCACTCTGGAGAGGAGCTGTATAGCAAATTTTCCCACTGCAACTTGTCTTTTGATTTCCTGACTACTGCTCCCAAGGGTGTTAAATCACCAACAACTTTAATCTTTTCTCCATCTATTATAATGCTGCCTAAATACCAGGTGGTGAAGAACTTTGTTTTTTGGAGGTTGAGATGCAATCTATCTTGAAGGCTGCAGTTCTTGATCTACAACAACCTCTTCAAGTCCACCTCAGTTTCAGCAAAGCCGTATCATCTGCATAAGGCAGGTTATTGACGAGTCTCCAATCCTGATCCACATACTTTATAAAGCCCAGCCTCTCCAATGATCTGTTCATCATATAGATTGAAAAGATGTGGAGAAAGGATACATCCCTGATGCAATCCTTTCTTGATTCTTGAACCATGTAGTGATGAAGTTTAACATCAAGAAGATAAGGATTCTCACCACTGGGTCAATTGGCAGTGCCTTAATCGATGGAAAAGAGATTTAGGTTATTAGCGATTACAGCTTGCTCGGATCCCAATCAACACTCTTAACACCAGTAGTCAGGAAATCAAAAGATGAATTGCATTGGGGAAAATCTGCCATCATGGACCTCTCCAGGGTGCTGAAGAGCAATAATGTCAGTCTAGATACAAAGGTGTGCTTAATCCAGGACATGATCTTCTCAATTACTTGTTATGCTTCAGAGAGTTGGACAATGACTAAGGATGACAGAAGAATAGACGCCTTTGAGTTAAGGTGCTGTAGAAAAATCTTGAACACACCATAGACTGACAAGAAGACAAATCAGTGTGTCTTGGAGAGGGTGAACCCAAGTCTCTCCTTGGAGGCTAGGATTTTGAAGCTCTGCCTCCCTTATTTTGGGCACATGGCCAGGAGAGATCAGTCGTTGGAGAAATACATCATACTCAGAAGGGTGGATGGACAGCATAGGAGAGAGAGACCCCAGATGAGATGGATTGATACTGTGACTGGGGCAATGGGAGTTGGTGTGCCAGAATTAGTGAGACTGGCTCAGGGTAAGGAAGGGTTCAGAGGTGCTGTATATAGAGTCGCTATACATTGCAGGCGACTCAATGGCACATAACAACAATAACATACTATGACAGGTTTGGAAGCAAGAATGGCATCCACTTCCTAAACAACATGCCTCTGGGAACTCTATGAACTTTGATAGATGTCGATAGTTGTTAAGGGGCTTCAGGCCTTTAGTTCATGAGTCATGCTCGAATAGAAGGCAATCAACAAGTGTTCTCTTGCTCTATTTGGACAAGAGCTTCTTGATGTAGGTTTAGATTTTGCATGTGCACAATCAAGTCTTCTCAATGTTAGCCACAATCTGTTGTGATCCACAGTCAAATGCCCCAGCACAATCAATAAAACACAAATAGACATCCTTCTAGTATTCTCTATTTTCAGCCAAGACCTATTTGACATCAGCAATAATATCCCTAATGCCAAGACCTCTTGTAAACCCAGCTTGTATTTCTGGCAGTTTTCTGTCAATATATTGTTCTAGTAATTTTTTAATAATCTTCTTCAAGGTGTTGCTTGCATGTGATATTAATGATATTGTCCAATACTTTCCACATCCTGCTGGATCACCTTTTTTTGAAATGTGAATAAATACAGATCCCTTTCCCATCAGTTGGCCAAGTAGCTGTCCTCCAGATTTCTCAAAAGTGTCTTCTATAAAAAACACAAATGACAACTAGACAATGTACCTCACCAGATGGATTACACAAGAATTGGATTGATTATATCTGTGGAAAGAATCACTGAAGAAGCTCCACATCAGCTGTGAAAACCTGCCAGGTGCTGACTGTGGAACAGACCATCAACTAACTACTCATGTGCAAGTTCAAATTGAAACTAAATGAAATCAAATCCACAAGAAACAAAATACAACTCTGAGTCTATTCCACCTGAATTTAAAAACCATCTCAAGAGTAGATGTGAGGTATTGAACACTAAAGAACAAAGATCAGATGAGCTATGGGATGATATCAAGATATTATCCATTAAGAAAGCAAAAGGTATATATAGACAGAGGAGAAAGATCAAAATAGATGTTGAAGACTGAATATTGCATTAGAATGTTAAGAAGCCAAAACAAAGGGAAGAAATGAAGACATTAGAGTTGAACAGAAGATTCCAAAGGGGAACTTGTGAAGGCAAAGCAAAGTTTTATAACAAAACGTGCAAAGAACTGGAGTTGGAAGGTAAAAATGGAAGACGGTCACCTTACATACTTTGAGCATGATGTCAGAAGGGCTAGTCTGTGGAAAAAGACATCATGCTAGGGAAGATGGAGGGTCAGTGAAAGACAGGAAGACCCTCACCAAGATACAGCAACAGTAATAGGCTCGAATATATCAGTGGGGATGGCACAGGCTAATAGGGTAGAATTCAAATCCGTTGTTCATAGGGTTGCGATGAGTCAGACAGTAGTGAACAACAAAAATAAGTCTTCATGTGTAAAGTGATCTTAAAAGGGAAAACATGTATACTTTCTTCCACTGCTGCTACTGCAATAGGTGTTTTTCAATGCTGTTTCCCTCCTTTTGTGTAAGGCCAGGATTTAGAATTTATCCCAGGACTTTGGCTCCAAGGAACTTTATTAGACACTCACCCTCCTGACTCAATCAATGCCTCGTCTGTCAGGAGTTGACACTAATTGGACACCTTGCCTTCTTCAGAAAGGTCTCTTCCTTGCTTTTTCCTGGGGAGCAGCCAATGGACTTTAACCTTGACCTTTCAGTTAGCTGCCTAACATGTTACACAGTATGTGAATGTGTGTGAGAGAGAGGGGGAGGGGTATGTGCACAGACGCACACACAATGGACTAAGGGTAAGGCAGAGTTTTCTGTTCTACATAGAATCACTAGGAGTCAGAGCTGACTCAACAGAACCTACTGGCCACAATTAATTATATATAAACAAAATTTAGATATAAAGATAAATATAAAATATACACGTATTTAAACCAAGACGTTGTTGTTGTTGTTGTTGTTTTGTACCATAGAGTTGGAACGGACCCACGGCTGACCCTCCAGCGGGTATACAGAGGCAATTAATTTCACAGGAGGAGACTGCCCATTCTCTCATGGAGCGGCTGGTGGCCTCGAACCGCATGCTTTGGGGATTGCAGTGCAACTTCTTGCCACTATAATTGAAATCTCTTTTCTATTTTTATTGTGATTTGAGTGAAAGTTTACAGAGCAAACTGACTTTCTATCCAGTTATTCATATATACTTTGTCTTATAACATTATATTCGAGTCCCCACAACACAACCTCACTCTTCTCACTCCCTCTGTGTGATTCTCATTTCCATTAATCTTTCTCCCATACACTATCCTTCCTTCTGAGTTTAACCCTGAGCAAACACTGCCTCTTTGATCTTCTATAATTAACTGTTCTAAAGAGTGGGTGTCACCTTCTAGTCACTTTAAAGTCTAAGGTGCCCCTGAACCAAGCCCATTGTTTTGTATGCATCTGAAAGTTGGACAATAAATAAAGATGACAGAAGAATCAGAGGTGTTTGGATTGTCCTGTTGGAGAAGAGAATGGAATATCCCATGGGCTGCCAAAAGAGCAAACAAGTATCTCTTGGAGGAAGTGCATCAGAGTGCTTCTTCTCGGCAAGGACAGCGAGACTTTGCCTCACATACTTTGAGCATGGTGTCAGGAGGGGCCAGTCCTTGGAAAAGGACATCAAGCTGGAAAAGGTGGAGGGTCAGCAAAGGAGGTGAAACCCCTGAAGAAAAGAGATTTGCACAGAGTCTTTAACATGGGCTCAAATACGCCAGAGATGGTCAGGATGGCAGAGGAAAGAGTCAGGTTCAGACCCACTGTATTTATAGGGTCGCTGTGAGTCATAATCGACTCAATGGCACTTAACAACAACCACGTAATGCTAAAGACCCCACATTGAGGAAAGTTGTAAGTGAACCACAGAAAGAACATTACTGTACAACGCTGTGTAGGTATCAGAACCTAAACTAGTGGGTATTACCTTGAAAATACAACCAGTTTCCAAGGAAAATAAGAGCCCCAGTGGAAGGGCTTGCACCCATTGTGAGACGACCCCTCTGGGGCCAGCAAGTCTGAGGTACCTACAGCGGTGGTAAGCATGAAGCTGCATCCACTTCTCCAGACACTGGGATTTCCATCCCTGGGTAGCGCAGATGGTTAGCACACTTAGCTACTAACTAAAAGGTTGAAGGCTCAAGTCCATCTAGAGACACCTCAAAAAACTGCAGAAAACACAGGTTTAGTCTGACATGCATGGTGTCATCATGCTGTTGTTGTTAGGTGCCATCAAAGTCAACTGCAACTCACAGCAATCCTGTTAACGAGAGATGTGAACCCTGTCTGTCCTGTACTGACTGTCCTCTTCATCCCAGTGTGACAGTCACTGTGTAAATCCGTCTCCCGGAGGGTCTTCCTCTCTTTCTCTGACCCACCCCCTTCCCAGTGTGACGTCTGTCTCCAAAGGTTGGCCGCTCCTGACCACATGCCCAAAGTATGTGAGGCAGAGTTTCACCATCCGTGCCTCTAAGGAGCTCCATGGTTACGCTTCCTCCAAAACAGAGTCACATAAACTCACAACGACAGACTCTGTCACCATGACTTGAGTCTACTTGATGGTCACTGGGCATTTCCCTATTTCTCTTATCTCTGCAGCACTCTCTTCCCTTTAAATTTCCTTCTCTGTCCACTAGACAAATTTCTCCCAAAAGGTGATTCCAACTCCCAATTCCCTTAATTGGACATAAAAATGTCAAATACTTTACAGCTTCATTCCTCCATCCCTAAGCATGCCCCTAATGGAAACATATTGTTAGTAGATAAACTTTTTTTCTAATTGCTAGTGATTCCATTAATCAAGGCTAATAAGCAACATATCTCCAAACGTGTAAGATTCACAGGTAAAATCTTATTTCCATGCATTTTTAATTCAACCTAATAATTTTCGCCATTTTAATAAAAGATGCCTTTTCGCCAACACATTATTCTCATACCTGCTTTCAGGCCATTCTTTTTCTTTCATAATTAATAGCCACCACCCTCCCTACATACAACTAATTCTCTATTTTTCTTCTTAATATATGTTGAAAAATTATGATCCTTTTAAAATATGCACCAATAGATAGTAAATTTTGTTGTTAACCAAATGTGATTGTAGGGCTACAAATTTTAGATGTTCAACAGACCGCACCTGGTTCTGTAAAAAGCACTAGGAAAATATGTGCATTATCACCGCACCATTCCCTATTTTAGTGTACCTTGTATGTTCATGAGGTTTCACAGTGCTTTTTTATGGTTTGGGGGTTTTGTTGTTGTTGTCTGTGGTGTTTTTTTGTTGATTTGCTTTTGGAAGAGACACCATGTTCTAATTGCCTGTGATCATTGTTTTCCACATTCAGCTCCTCCCTGCTGGTCTACCAGGATACCACGAAGTTCTGATCTTTTCTTTTTCCTTTACAACAGGATGCCAGATATCCCTAAAACGCAACACTGTGAAGACAACAAAACGATCCAGGCTTATCTTGTTTTCTTTCTACTCCCAAATTTAGAGTCGGCAACTTTCAAAGGAGCCCTGATTTCGTTCACAGGAGAATACAACAAAGGACCTCGGTGCTGTGTATGTCCATCAGATTGTTCCGCTTGACTGGTGTCTGGAGGGGGTGATAACAGAGGCAGCCTGACCTTTCTTGGTGACAGAGCAAGAGCCTTTTTAAAGTCACAGGATCAGGTTTGTGTTCTCCCTTAACTCTTCTCTTACCTGTTCTACTATCAGTTTTAAAAACCAATCTTGTTCCCTATTTGAGCTACCTTATTTTTATTTCCTAAGTCATCGTAGAAATGATGATGTACTATGCCATATGTTGGTATACCAAATATGCATATAAATTGACCAAAGGGTTGAGAACTGTAATTTCTAAAAATCTTTCTACACAGTCACCATGTGTTTTCTCTTTTCGGCCTTTCAACTCAAGATGGATGGTCCTCCTCATTTGCACTATTTAACTATCACCTCAGAATGCTCAAAGGAAAATACATTTTATTGTTATTCCAGGAGCAACGTTAAGGATCTGAAAGGATAGGTTACTATTATTGTAAGTGTTGTAATTGCTTAGTGCCACCGAGTCACTTGCAACTCATAGAGACCCTATGGCACAACAGCTCTAAACCCTGCTGTAGAGAGTTCACATATATTCAAAACTCAGTGGGTAAGGAGTTAGGCTGCCAACCCAAAAGCAGGCAGTTCGAATCCATCAGCTGTTCCACAGGAGAAAGATGGGTAGTCTCTTTCTGTGCAATTTATAACCTCCAAAAACCTGCTGGAGGGTCAGCTATGAGTTAGTCCCAACTCAAAAACACATAACAGAACAACACACTAAAAAGGAAAAACAAAGGTAAGAAAATGTGTTTTGACCCAGCAATTTCACTACTGGGAATACACTAACAAAACCAGAACTGCCACCCAAGGAGATATATACTCACCCTTGTTTATTGCTGCTTTGTTCACAATAGCAAAGAGTTGGAAACAACCCAAGTGCCCATCAACAAACGAATGGATAGAGAAGCTGTGGTATATTCACACAATGGAATACTATGCTGCATTGAAAAACAAAGAACTCATGAAGTATTATACAAATGGGTGGCCCTGGAGGACATTATGTTGAGCAAAATATCTCAGTCACAAAAGGACAAATACTGTATAATGCCACTGTTATTAAACAGGACTGACCAAAAAAAAAAACAAAACAAAACCAAAAACGAAAAACAGGACTGACATGGAGACTGGGGGGAAGCTGAGAAAAGAGGGAATAAATAATTTACACAGAATTGAAACAGATGAGGGAGAGAACTGTATAAAAGGAATATATGACTAGGTTATTACTGGCATGACAAGAGTCCAGAATAAGAGCTGCATTGTAAAGTGGTCTGGGGAACAGGGTGGGAAAAGACTGTATAACAACGATCAAAAATAAAAGCAAAATGGGAGGGAGGGGGACAGGGAGGAACATGTGCAACAATAAACGGATGAAAATCCATGTTCTTTATAAACTTTCATTAAAATCTCAATTAAAAAAAAGAAAATGTGCTTTATTAAAGAAACACATTATGGTAAGAAATATGCACATAATTAATAGATACTATCCAAATCTCTATGGATTAATGGAATTGTGCTGTCCAAACAAAGGTGGTGGTGGTGGTGGTGGTGGGGTGGTGGTGGTGGGGTGGTGGTTATTGTTCGTGTTGTTATTGTTGTGTGCCATCGAGTCACTGGTGAATCAGAGTGACCCTAAGTACAACAGCCCTGAAACCTGCTCTATCCTGTGCCAACTTTACTGTCTCCAATACACCTACCCTCATTACCCGAGTCACTGTACCAGCCCATCTCATTGATGGTCTCCCTCTCTTTCTCTGTCCCTCCACCCTTCCAAGAATGATGTCCTTCTCCAAGGACCAGTCACTCCTTGCAACATGCATGTTTATGTATGTCAGACGAAGCCTCAGAATCCTTGCCACCAAGGATCAGGCTAGCTTCACCCTCTCTGGGATGAACCTATTTGTTCTCCTGGCAGTCTATGGTATATTCAACACTCTTCTCAAGCACCACAGATCAAAGGCATCAATTCTTTTTCTATCATTCCTAGTCATTGTCCAGCTCTCTGACACATGGCAAGCAATCACAAAGACTATGGCCTAGTTCAGGTGCACACAGTTCAAATCTACTACTGCTCCAAGGAGGAAGATAGGCAATCACCTCCCACATAATTTGTTACCTCTGAAAACCCACCAGAGGGTCAGCTATGGTTCAGTTCAGGCACAACGGTACCCAACAACATCCAAATCTCTGCATATATGCTCACACTTAGAAACACTGTGTGTGATTAGTTTGGCTTGTATAAAGTAAAGCACATTAAAAGGTAGAATCAATCATTTAGATACAGCTCCATCTGCTTCACGGAGAAGCAGACATGAAAAAGAAGAGAAGTTATGATGCTGGCAGGCTTAAGACTTGAGAAAGAGAGGAGAGAAGAGCTGAAGTTTAGAAAGGGTTTGTCTAAGGGAGAAGAACTAGAATCACAAGGCAAAGTCTGTGAGAGAATGTGTGTAGCTGGAGAGGCCCAGCGAGGCTCAGACGTAGTGCCAGCCTGCCGTCTCTCCCTTAGATGAGATTTCCATCACTATAAACAAGCCAGGGTACGTTGAAGCTGTCTCTCACTACCATGCCTTTTCCTGGAACCACAAAAGTATTATATGGAATGGAAGGAAAATGTAGAAAAAGATCCAAATTTATAAAAAAATTATTAGTCTGAGACTCGTGAAACTCCAAGGCTGTATTCCTGTTGTTGTTGTTTTCAGGTGTCACTGAGTTGACCATGACTCACAGCGACCCTATGGACAACAGATGTGGGCAGTGCCTCCTCTATACCACCCTCACCATCTCTGAGGGCCGCCAACCCGCTGGGACAGCCACTGTGTCAATCCACCTTTAGTTGAGAGTTTTCCTCTCTCCCTTTTTTTCCCCCCCTTTCCTCTGATCCTCTAACTTTCCCAACATGGTGTCTTTTCCCAAGGATTGGCCCCTCTTGATAACACGTCAAAGTATGTGAGATGAGGTTTCACCAACCTGGTCCCTAAGGAGCACACTGGTTGTATGTTGTTGTTGTTGCTGTTGTTGTTGTTGTTGTTGCTGTTGTTGTTGTTGTTGTTGTTGTGTCGGAACTGACCCATAGCTAGCCCTCCAGCGGGTTTTCAGAAGCAGTTAATCACACAGGAGGAGACTGCCCATCATTCTCCCGAGGAGTAGCTGGTGGCCTGAGACCTCCCGGACTCCGAGGCAGCTTCTTGCCACTGGGCCCCCAGGGCTCTCTAAACCTGGACCGGAACCCACCCCTACAGGTCACCTTGCAGCTGAACAACAGGTCTATAGAGTGATCAACAACATCCACGAGGAATGCACTCCTCAATTAACTCTGCAAGATCAAAAGCCAGCATTTGCCCCAAAACAAAGCTCAGAAGGCAGCAGGGGCAGGAAAGAGAGATGAGTGGAAACAAAAGCCAAGGAGGAAGCAGGAAGACAGCTGTCACCTTGAGGGAATTGCAGCCAATGGTAAGAGACAAAAATGTGTGTGGATTGCTAAATACAGAACTGGTTTGCTCTGTAAACGTTCACCCAAAACATAATAGAAAATGAAATAAAACATGTAATCTCCTTATTCGAACTATTAGCCAAGGCCAGGTAAACCCTGAGTCAGGTGGAACTCAATTTTCAGGAATTTTCTTACATGAGCTGGACTTAGTAGTCAATGGCTGTCCAAGCCACACTCCCTTCATGGCTCACCTATCAATGGTTCAGCTGACCTTAAACAAATGAGATACACTGGAATGGGATGAACAAAAGCCAAAACAACACTGATAAGGCAAGTTGAAAACAAACAGCAATAGCAGAAATCTTTTTCTGCTTAGGAACTATTTTATATTCTGCCTAAGCAAATACAAATTAAGCAACTAAGCTTAGTTCTGGTGGCCAGCAGAAAGGGCAGTCTCCTTCCATCTGACTAACTGCCCCTGGAAATCTGTAGGAGGGTCAGCTATGGGTCGGTTCCATCTCTACGGTACACAACAAGTATAACTCAAAATTTTTGGCATTAGAGAGCCACGTAATTCCATATGGTCCTTTCTGCCCCAACAGGAAAGAATATTTTCAGACTTCCTTTGAGGATTTGGCATACCAAATTCACTATTTGCTTATTTCATTCCATTATCAGTCCCTGAAAGGGCAAAGATCTCCCAGCAATCCAATTAAGGGCAGGAATGTTCTTAAGCAATCTTGTCAATTTGATTCTTCTCAGGAGTAGAAGTCAAGTTAGAATTAGACACACAAGAGATGTATCGGGGGAAATGAAAGTGATGGATCAAGAGGACGGCACAGAAGGAATAAGGGAGCACCTTCAACACTGGGGTACAGGACTGACACCTGTGAAGGAAAAGAAGGAAGGACGGACAAGGTAGGAAGAGCCTTATTCTGGTGTGTAGTTGTGGAAAAACTTCAACCAGGTCTATGGAGTGGTCCCCAGATGAAAAGTTACTTGGTAAAGGAATCCATATTAGGCAAAAATGGTCCAGAAGAGTACCCCCCACCACGCTCACCGGCTAAGAACAGCCTGGAGGAAACATGGTCTCAGCACGAATGCACCGGAAAAATCAAAGCGATGACAGCTGGTGCTGTCAATCACCCGGCGCTCAGCAGCAGGTCCTCTCGGTGGCAATCTTCGCGGCGCACGTCTGCAGTCACAGCGTCACAGACATATGCCCGCGTGTCGTGGGGGTTCTGGATCAAATTGGATTGGGCGCTGGGACACCTCAAACGTGACAAGATGGTAATGAAAATCTTTGCAAAATAGATTCACTCTGCCTCTGCCTTCAGGAAACAGACCATTCGAAGCGTACGTTGACCTTTGCGACATTATTCGGTGTCCTTGCTTGTAAGATTAATTATTAGGCCCTCAGGTAGTACAGTAATGTCCTCGGGGACTACTGGTGTGTATTAGCCCTTCTGCTAAATGGTGTAATTCTGAGAACTCTCCTGACAACATTTTTGTCATTTTGTAGTTTCGTAATTTCCCCTAACTATAAGATGGCCATCTGTCACTGCTTTCCACTCTATGTATTCCTACCTCTAGAAGTCCCATCTGTTTATGGTTCATTTTTCTTATAGAAAATTTCAAAAGAATTAAAAGTGGGGAAGGATCAAATCCATGAATTAATGAATTCACATATAACCGTCACACAACTTCTGAAATTATTAATACTTGGATAATCTTGTTTCAGAGTCCCTGGATGGTGCAAATAACTCGTGTATCCACTGCTAACTGACAAGTTGAAGGTTCAAGTCCACTCAGAGGCATTTTAGGAGGAAGCCTGAATGAGCTACTTGTCTTTTTTAATGATCTACTCCTTAATGAAAAATCAGCTATGAAAATCCTACAGTGCACAGTAGGCAATAATCTCATTTCACCTACATGCCACCCACATTCCTCTTCCGCTTAAGTATTTAGAAGATCTTCAAATATCATTAATTGATCATAAATTTTCCAATATGTATTTTTTAAATATCACATTTTTATTACAATACTGCTATTTAAAATGTATTTTAAAATAATTAGTTGTTAGTGTTAGGTACTGTCAAGTGAGTGGTACTCTGTTTTGCTACGAACAAAGAAATGCAATGAGTCATAACCAACTTGGCAGACTGAACAACAGAACAAAACCCTGCCTACTCCTGTGCCCTCCTCACAACTGCTGCTGTGCTGGGGCTCACTGCTGCAGGGGCCATGTCAACCCATCACTAAGAGTGGCTTCCTCTCTTTCACTGGCCCCACTGCTTTTCCCAGTATGTCCTTTTTTCCGGTACTCACTTGGTCTGCACATACTTTAAAATTGGAACGATACGTAGAAGACTAGCATGGCCCCTGTACAGGGATGACATGCAAATTCGTGAAGCACCCCAGCAGATCTCTTTTCCAGCAACTGGCTCATCCCGGTAACATGACCAGAGGATGTGAGACCATCCTTCCTTCTAAGGAGCAACCTGGATGCACTTTCTCCAAGACAGATGTGTTTGTTCTTCTGGTGTTCAGTGCTATATTCTATACTCTTCACCAATACCACAATTCAAAGGCATCAGTTCTTCTTTTTATTAATTATAATGAAAATTTACAGAGACTTTGGATTTCCATTCATTCATTGTTGCACTTTTCTCCCTGCCGATCCTTCCCGTCCAGTACACTCTTCTCTTTGAAAAGTAAAAGAAAAATTCTTTCATTGTTATACAATCCCTTCCCCCAGGTCCACTCCACTATGGAACCTTCATTCTGGACTCCTGTCATGACAATAATACCCAATCACATATCCCTTTTCAACAGCTCTCTCCCTCACCTCTTTCAATGAAGTACACATAATTTATCCCATCTTTCTCAGTCTACCCTCAACTCCAATGTCAGTCCTGTTTTACAACAATGGCACTATGCAGTATTTGTCCTTTTGTGGTTGAGATATTTAACTCGGCATAATGTCCTCGGTCTCTCATTTTGTATATTTCATGAGTTGCTTGTTTTTCAATGCACTGTAGTATTCCATTGTGTGAATATACCACAGCTTCTCTATCCATTCATTTGTTGATGGGCACTTTGATTGTGGCTTTGTTCACAGTAGCATAGGTGTGCATATATCTGCTTAGGTGCCAGTTATGGTTTCTTTGAGCATCAATTATTCTTTTATATTCCTTATTCATTGTCCCACTGTCACATGCATAGAGGCAATTGAAAATTATCATGGCTAGGGTCAGTCTCACCTTAGTCCTCAAGGTGACATCCTTGTTCTTCATCACACACACACGGTCTTTTGCAGTAGATGTGTCCTTTGTAACACATTTGATTCTGAACTGCTGCTGCCATGTGCATTGATCATGTATCCAATTAAAATTAAATCTTTGATATCAATCTTGTCTCCATTTATCTTGATGTTGTCTATTAATCCAGTTGTGACAATTTCTGGTTTCTTTATGCTGCAGTATAAACCATACCAAAGGCTATGATATTTTTTTTTCTTCACCAGTAAATGTTTCAAGCCCTCTTTGTTTTTAGCAAGCAAGGTTGTGCCATCTGCAGGTTGTTAATGAGTTTCCCTCCAGTCCTGCTGCTTTGTTCTCCTTTATATCTTCAAGCTTCTTGGATTATTTGCTCATCATACAGATTGAATACTCATTCAGTATCATCAACTATCTAATCATTGTTTTTCTCCAAGTAGTTCATAAGTTTCACATTCACTTTTTCTTAAAAGTTGGAGTCATTATCAGATGAACATGTTGCGATTAATTGGCACATCTCTTTTATTCTGTTTTCCTGCAGTAATTTCTTTATTCTCCTCTTATTGGTGACTTATTTGTTGAATGTATCAAGTCATTTGTCCTGTAGAATTTCCACCTCATTGGTTTCGATGATTGTATCTCTGTGAAGTCATTTTCATAGGTTACTCATTCTCCTCTTTATTTCTTCCAAATTGGTAGTTAGATCTATGCCCTTGAATAGAGTCTATACTCATGGGAGAAATGTTCCCAAAGTTCTCAGAAGGTCATAGGCTTACTTGAAGGCATTACATTTGCATGTCAGTTTAGCTGAATAAAACACACTTGCTTCCATTTTTCTTTTGAGCATCTTAGTAATGTTATTCCATTGCCTTCTAGGGAGCTCTCGTGGATTAGTGGTAAGTAATTGTGGTGCCTACCCAAAAGCACATAGTTCAAATCTTCCAGCTGTTCTCAGAGGGAAAAAAAAAAGATGATTGTGTGATTTTTCTACCTGTGAAAACTTGCTGGAGGATCAGCTATGAGTCATTTCAGGTCTGGGGAACATAACAACATTGTCTTCTGCCATAAAATACTGGTGGCAAAAAGACTGACATCCAAATTATTTTCGTTCCTTTATAAGTGAGTTGGTCTTCTTGCCTATATGTCCAAAGGATTTCTTTATAATTAAGATTAAGACATTTTTCAGAGTATGTCTCAGTCTTAACATTTTGGGGTCAGTAAGTCTGCGAGGAGTCCCCTCAATATGCTTTTAGGAAACTTCAATTACATTTTGGATCATTTGTCCTATTGCATCTGTTTCTTTTTTCAATCAGTTCAGGGGTAGTGGCTCTTCTCTGTATATCTTCTAAATCATTTGCTTCTGGAGATGCTTAAACTTCTCATTAATTCTTAAGTCAAAGAATCAGGAAACAGGCAGGGCAAGAGCATTCTAAAGACAGAACTGTGTGTACAAGAACATAGAAGCTGTATGTGAGTAACCACAGATGTTGAATGAGGCAAGATACAGGATGAGTAAAAAAAATGGGAAGGGAAGGCAAACTAGAGAGGGAGTTGACAGTCTTCTCATAAAAACTGTTAAATGTCAGATGCTTTACGTTTTCTTTGAGAAATAATAAAAAATATTTTTAAATGTAGATGAGTATTTTAGAAACATCATAAACAAGAAAAAGGATAAAAAAATACAATTTTAAGTACACACCTTTGTGTCTATAAGTCGTAAGTCATTTCTATGAGTTCTATAATTTACCTCTCAAAATAAGCTGATAGGTAGTTTTTACTGCTTCATTTCCTCATAGTAAGTACACAAACTGAGACATAGCATGTTTCTATGAATTACACAATGTCCCATCAAAAATGATGTGACTAGAAGTCTGTACAAACTAACTTCAAGTCCTACATTTGCTGTATATTCTCTCTCTCTCTCTCTCTCTCTCTCTCCCTCTCTGCTTCTCTCTCTCTCTGCTGTTGGGCTTGGAACAGACTGCAAGCTGACTCTCCAGGGGTTTTCAGAGGCTTTAAATCACACAGAAGGC
Organism: Elephantulus edwardii; assembly: GCF_000299155.1. Lineage (NCBI taxonomy): Eukaryota > Metazoa > Chordata > Mammalia > Macroscelidea > Macroscelididae > Elephantulus > Elephantulus edwardii. The sequence continues at coordinate 10,796,833 of NW_006399822.1, forward strand.
TATTGCCCATCTCTCTCCCATGAAGCAGCTTGTTCAAATTGCCTACCTTTATGTCGACACCATAGCTCCCCACTTTGACCAGAAACAAGAACAATGTGAAGCTAGGGGGTTAGAGTGAAATCTAGCAATAACGTGGGCATGAAACAACCTGAACCTTATTGGATGAGTGAGGAGGAGGAGAGGCTCGGTGATGATCACCAGGTTTTAGCAGAAGAGCTCAGGCTGAAATTGTCTCGCACAGGGTTGTAAAGAAAACGAAGGCAAAAAAAAAAAAAAGAAAGAAAGAAAAGAAAACAAAGGCGAACAAGTGGAGACCATAAATGAAGACTGATCTCTAAGGAAACTTGAGTGGGAAATGGAAGAGACCTCTACAGAAACACAGGGGTGCTGTAAATTGAACAGAGAATGTTCTGTGTTCAAGTTCATTGTACACTAACTGCCCATAGAGGTTTGGATTGAGAGGTCCCAAAGATGTGCAAATGGAAGGAAATACATCCGTTCTTTTCTGTGTGCGAAGCGTTGTAGTGAGCATTTTCAAATACACACCATTAACTATCAGGTCAATTCCCGTTCATGGTGATCCTACAGGACAGAGCAGAACCACCCTGTAGGGTTTCCAAGACTGTAACCTTTATGGAATCAAATAGTCACGTCTTTCTCCCATGGAATAGTGGCCAAACCTCTCTCCCATCGAGCCCCTGTGGTTCAAACCACCTACTTTTCAGTTAGTAGCCAAGGGCTTAAACACTGCCACTAAGGACTCTTTTGGTCACATATATTACCCCCATGTAATTCTTACGACAGAACTTCTCTGCCATTATAATCAACATTTTAAAACCATTTTCTCTACATTTTCGGTCTCATCCATATTTTTATGAATCACTTCAGTAATTACTAGACTCAGGCTCAATGCCCATGTCTATCTATCCTGAGCACTCAGGGTTAGTCTTCGTAAGAGAAATAACGACACAGAAAGTCACCTGGATCAGCCCCAACTTTCCCAACTACTACCTTCAACTACCCACACATATCTGTAATTTCTCACTTTGAATGAAAGACCTGAACACATGTATAACTTTCATCATTTCTCCAAGTTCACAGGGTTTCTAGAGGCAAGATGTTTAGGAAGTGGATGCCACTCCTGCTTCCAAGTTTGTTTTAACCGGGGAGCTCCACCAAACACTGTCCACCATGGGTAACCATTATTGCATTTGACACATCAGTGTCACAGTGTTCAGCATCACAGCAATCTAGAGTTACCTCTGTACAGCAAATGGACAGACCAGTGTTATACCACTTAGAAGAATGTCTGACCAAAAACAATTAAAACCAGGCCTGAGGACAACAGATTAAAATCACTCATCTTTAGCTTTGTAGCATTACTTTCTGTCCACTAGGCCAACAGAGCTCTCTCATTGTTGTAGGGTTTTTTGTTGTTTTTGTTGTTGTTCTTGTTGTTAAGTGTCGATGAGTTATAGATAACTCATGGCGACTCTGAACGAAAGACCTGAACACTTGTGTAACTTTCATCATTTCTCCAAGTTCATACAATTTCTTTATACCTTGTCTGTAAAACAAAGACATATGTATACCCCTGTTTCAAAACAAGAAGAGTTGGTGGCACAGTGATTAAGTGCTCAACTGCTACCCAAAATGTGTATGGTTCAAAACCACTAGCCACTCCCCGGGAGAACAACGTGGCACTCTGTCTCCATGGAGACCACAACCTTTGAAATTCCATGGGGCTGTCCTGTCCTATTCAATAGAGTTGCTAGGAGTCAGGATCAACTCCACAGTAATAGGTTTGGGTTTTGTAATTTAAAAAAAAAAATTCTTAAATGAACAGACATCATATGCTTTCACACATGAAAATTACTTTATGAAATTTTATTTGTATATGAGCTATCATTAGATTCCACTTTAGGTAAGAAAATCTCTACATTAATGAATTTATATTATCACAACTGAATCTCAGGAATTATTTTGATAGGGAAAATTGGAAGGTTATTATTAAACACAAATGATAGGGTTGAGAGAGTCACTTTTATTACTTAGGCTGGGAACAGCAAATTTTATTTATCTTGCGATGCCAGGCAATTTTATCACCAAAAAGCTAATGAAATCTTTTTCACCTGTGAAAATATTGTTTTGTCCAAATTTTTATGTAATCATGCAGAATTATTTTGTGCATGACTTAACACTTATTTGGATTTTTGCCCAGAGAAATCCCACCAGGGCATGCCACTAAGAGGTTATACCAGAATCAAAATGAGCATTATTAGTGAAACCAAGACGAGTGAGTTTCTTAACTTTTCTAAAACTTTTCTCAACAACTAAAGCTTGTATGGAGCAGAAAACAGAAACCTCTGCTGGTTTGGATCATCTAAGCAAATCTTAGAAGATGAGGACAGGGCAGCAAATGTGTAATGAACCGTGTACAGCTTGCACCAGTTTGAAAAGAGCATTGTCAAGCAGTAGAAGCATTTGTCTCAGTAAATATTCTTCTTCATTCCTGACCCGCTCAACCATGAGAAGGTGAACACAGACAGCAAGCTAAAAGTCTCTAATGAATACTTGTAACATATGAGCTAAAAAAATTCTTGCTCTTCTGTGACAAATGACAGGAACGAGAGAAAAGGTTCCACCACCTTTGGTCAGTTTGTCATACTACGGTGGCTTGTGTGTTGCTATGATGCTCCCAGTATTTCACACACCAGCAAGGTCCTTTCTGATGGATATGTTTCATCAGAGCTTTCAGACCAGGAAGAAAGTCCTGATGTGCTGCTTTCAAAAATTAACTCATGAAAACCTTCTGGATCACAACAGAACAGTATCCGATGTTATACTGGAAAACGAGCTTCCCCAAGGTTGGCAGGCCGCACAGGGCTCTCAATCATGAACTTGATCGAGCCAATGATTGTGAAGGTGGACACAGCTAGGTAGTATTTCATTCTGTTGTATGTGAAGTCAACATGAGTTGGAGCCAACACCAAGGCAGTTAGCAGAGAGAGCATTAAAAATGAATGAAAACTTCAACTGTGACAGGTCAGTCTGAAGTGAAATGACGTTCTCAACAAGAAATTTAAAGATTAATTAAAATAAATGTGTTGTTAGTGTTTTGGAAAATGGTTGTTCTAGCCATTGCCTTAGCCCCCTCTGCGAGTATAGTCTCCAGCTGCTTCAACTGCAGACAAATGGTTCATCGTTGATCAGTGCCTACTACATCATCAATATCTGCAGGGCTAACAGAAGAGGGCAAGCTGGATAGACTGTGTTCAGGGTCTGAAGGAATTGGAGAGCATATTGTTCAAATGATGGACGGTTTGATAGATTAAACACTGGGGTATATTTGACCCCTTAATTCTGAAGGCTAATCTTATATTTGATTAGGTAGCTCTAGAAGCCTAGAGGCAAGAAGTTGCACTACAATTCTGAAGGCACAAGGTTCAAGGCCACCAGCTGTTCCTCGGAAGAAGGATCTTGTATTGATATTCTTAAAATGACTTATGATTACAATAAGAAAACACCAGGTCAAAGACATTAGAAAGCTATCAAAGCAGTCAGAATCAAAAGCCAAGTTACTGGAGAAAGATGAACACCAGGAAAGTGAGTTCAATATTCAGGGACACTTCTCTCTTGAATGTTTGCTTATTTCTACACTGAGTGAAAGGGTATTTAAATCCAAAAGAAAGAAGGAGCATGCTCTACTTTAATTCATGAGGTCAATAATATAACCTTGACATTAAATCCTTTAAAAACATTGCCAAAAAAGCAAGTCATGGACTAATAACCATCATGATCACAATTATAAAATTATTAAGAATTAAAGTTATAAGTACATTTTAAAATGCAGTATAAACACATTGAATTTATTTCAAGAATGCAAGAGTTTTCCAATAGAAGAAAAATCAAATTGCATAATCCATTTTATATATATTATAGTTGTTTTGTTCCATCAAGTTGGAACTAACTCATAAATGACACCCTCCAGCAGGTTTTCAGAGGCTGTACATCTCACAGAAGGAGACTGTCCGTCTTTCTACCTGAAAGCAGCTGGTGGATTGAACTGCCTGACTGGGTTAGCAGTGTGACTCCTTACGTCTCTATCTATCTATCTATCTATCTAATCATTTAAGAATTGTTAGAAAAGTTCCTGATAAACTCACAATAAAAACTATATGCCAGTTAGAAATAAAAGAATATTGACATTTATATATATATATGTGCCATATATATATATATATATATATATATATATACCCAATTAGAAAGAAAAGAATATTGGCATTAAAAAAATATATATATACATTTTTAAAAAAATAATATTGACATGTATAATAAGATTCTACAAAATACTGGTACCAAACAGCATAGTCAATGATGAGATATTGAAATCTCTTCTCCAAGGTCAAAAACTAGACCAGACACCCAACATGAACGACTTTCATTCAACATTTTAATTGAGGTCTTAGAGGTGAGTAAGCATTGAGTTCTTAGAGGTGAGTAAAGTAAAAGAACTATCAAAGAAAAAAAGAACGGAAAAAGAAATAGGCCTGTAATTAGTCAAAGACAACACAACTGCTTATGTGACATATCCAGAAACGCTACTCAGAAAACCATTAAAGCAAAAAAAGAAAGCAAGAAATCTAGTAATATATAATCAGGATTTAAAAATCTTACTGTTTTACACCAGAAAAAAAAGCAGGAAATAAATTTCTTATGACACTTATAAAAACACAAAGACTACTTAGAGATTAGCTTTTAAAAGTATGTAATATTCCTTTACAGAGAACTAAAAACATTATTAAGAGAAAATATAAAGACATAAATAAATAGGATAAAAGACTTTTAAGACAGAAAAATGTAGAGATAGTAATTCCTTCTAAATTGATATATGTATTTACTACATTCCAGATAGAAATTGAGAAGCTGATACTAAAATGTATGTGCAAGTTTTAGGCGGCCACAAACAATCACTACAATTTTAAAGATAAACAAAGCTGAAGGATGGCTACTATTCATTATTAAGATTAAGTTATTTTAAAACAACAATAATTAAGACAAAGTGGCATGGTACAAGGAGAGATATTCCAATTAAACATAAATAGAGAATTCAAAGTCAGAGGTGCCCAAATATGAATACTGAGATTTCAGCAAAGGGGACACTTCAGTGTTACACAGAGAGAATGGTTCTTTCAGTGAATAAAGTTCCATCATCCAGATTGCAAAGAATTTGAAATGTAAATTTATGCCGGTGTCACCTCACTAGGTGGCAACTGTAGCTTTCTTCGTTTCTCTCAGGTAGATGTGGGCTAGATGGTGGCATCCTTCCATGATGCTTGCATGCGTCAGCCTGGAAATGGGACAAGTGCCTTCTAGCCAGAGCCAATCGGCCAGAACTTGACATCGGGTGTTGCTCAACTCTAAAGGAACTAGGAAATGTAGTTAAAAATTTGAGGTGTTACAGGTATGGATTACACTTCAACAACAAAACAACAAAAATCCTTACAATTGAACTAACCTGCAACAAACTGACAGAGAAAAGACTCAAGTCAACCATTTCATTTCAACTAGATCCACAATCAAACACTGATCACAGTAGCAGTGGAGAAATCAGATGATGCATGCCATTGGAGAAATGTACTGTCAAGGACCTCTTTAAAGAGCTAAGGAGTAAGGATCTCAGCTTCAAAAATAAGGTGAGTCTTACTCTAGCCATGGTATTCTCAACTGCTTCTATGCATGGGGAAAGTGGACTGAGTAAAGATGACAAAAAAAGGCCTGTTACCTCTGAATTGTGATATTGGTTAAAAGTACAAGATGCATGGACTACCAGAAGAACAAACAAATTTGTCTTATAGAAACTGCAACCAGGGTGCTCCTTGGAGGCAAGGCTTATGAAGCTTTATCTCACATACTTTGGGCATGTTGTCAGGAAGTGCCAGTTCCTGGGAAAAGACATCTTAGTTGGAAAGAGAGGAAGACGCTCAAGAAGATGGATTGACAGAGTAACTGCAATAGTGGGCAAGAGCACAGCAGAGATTGCCAAGAGGGCACAGAATGGGATAGGGTTTTTATCGGTGCCTAGGGTTACAATGAGCTGTGGTTGACTCGACAGCATTTAACATGCTCTGTATGACTGCCTTATTGGGAAACGTATTTTTTATCACCGAAACCAACATCAGCACTCAATTCAATAGTGCATAGTAAGAAGCAATACTGTGAAACTTCAAAAGATGGCCATCAGGTCAATTCCAACTAAAAGGGATAAGACTATAGTCATTATGAGGTAAAAATTGATCCCCAAACTGTAAGTTTTGTTCCAGGTTTAAAGTCACAGCCCCAGGGTTTCCACGAGTCTCTATAAGCGTAGTAAGCTGGGCGATTTTTTTTTTTATGTCTTTTCATTTGGCCCACATTTTCCTCCACACTGTCCAGGATTTCTACTACGAGTCCTTTGAAAGTGGTCAGTAGCTGCAACCAGGAACCACTTAGTTCTGGTCTCAGGGTGGTGAAAATTGAGGTTCACATAGTCCATTAGTACTCCTGTCAACTTTTTCTGGTACTTTCTTCTTTGCTTTTCTTGCCTCTTCTTTACTCGTTAGGGAATTCTGGTGGCATAGTCCATCAGGTGTTGAACTTCTAACCCAAAGGCAGTACTCTCTGAACATTTTAATCCACTAGCAATTCCTCAGGATAAAAATGGACAATCGCTTCCCAAGTGACTGGCAGACTCAGAAACCCACTGTATCATGGGTGACTGTTCACAAGTTTTTAAGATCCCCAGTTGCTACTTGTTAAAGTTGAAGATACTAAGTTGTGGATTATGCTATGCCAATTAATCCTGATTTTCCCCATGACTATGGTCCGAAGGCCCCATCCTAACAACCCTGAGGGTGTTTGGTCAGATTTAAGAAATTCACAAAGCATTGCCCCTCTTGGCTGTGCTGTATACATGGATGAATCTACAACATATGCTAATATAAATGTAGAAATATCATCTGCCAAAGCTTTGTATAATCTAAGTATAGTCTTTGTCACCTATCTACATCTGTTTGTCTGCCTATATCTGTCTATCTCCATCAGCTATTGGCTGTATTTCTTGTAGACCTCTAGGCTTTCCATTTCTTTAGTGGTACTGGGTTAATCATTCCCTTATTGTGTGTATCCTACCCCTTCACCCATCTTAATCTGTGTCTATTATTTATTTAGTAATTTCTATTCCCCTCTTCCTCCCTTCCTATCCCTGATAACCATCTGGATTTTAGAAACCTCAAAAATTGACTTTTCTAGGCAGTGTGTTAGTCCTTGTTGAGAGGAACATGGTCTCCAGTTACCTTAACTGCAGACACATAGTCTCACAAATCATCAATAGCTGCAGGACCAATGAAAGAGAGTGCTTTCCACACTGTGAGGGAGGACAACGATGATAGTGGTGGAGAGACGATAAGGAGACTGTGGCACCGCTGTGAAGTAACTGTGGCAATATGTAACCAGAGGAAGCCACAGTTAAAGGTTTTGTTTGCTGGATGATTGCATGAAAAAACTTCCTTATAACTGGTCTGAGACAAAGTTTGCTGGACAACTGAGGAAACCAGAGGCTTTTTGCATGTGTGCTGTTGAACTGAACCCATGGATTTTCTCTAACTGAGGAAATGTGTTGCTGTTAATCTGGTTTGGGACTTCTGGACTAAACCTAGATTTGTATTGTTTTATATACTTTGCCTCCCTCACTCCTCAACCTATTTCTCTAATAAACTCGATAACTGTGAGGAAGACTGTGAATCAATTTGCAATGAACACTGGACCCAACAATTGGTAGAAATAGGTGCAGGAGCATGTGGGCTGGTAAGTCTGACCACATATCATACATACACAAAGCTATATCTATGATATTATGGATGTTATTGATGGGGAAAGTTCCCCTTTATGAAGTCAGACTTGGCCTCCTCCCACATAGTATCTGCTCCTTTTACACCATCCAAGAATGACTATTTTATTCCCAAGTCTGAAATCATTTACTTTCTCTTGAAATCACCTTGACCTTTTTCCCCATTAAAAGTTCTGTAACCATGCTACTTAGTCCCTCTTTATGCTTTGTAGTTGTCCTCATTTATAAACTGATACCTGGTTAGTTTCTTTTACTTTATGTATTTCTAAGTCTGATGAATGATGGTGTCTTCTGTGTTAATTTTGGGTTCTCTTGTTGGTTCTCTGTAAGAAGAACTAGTTTTCATAAATTCCCTTAATTTCTGTTTATCTGGTAATGTTCTAATTTCCCCACTGTATTCAATACCTTTGAGTTGTGTTGCTAGAGAAGAGTATTGAATCCAAAGGACTGCCAAGAGAATAAGTCTGTCCTAGAGAAACTGAAACCTAAGTGCTCCATAGAGGCAAGGATGGTTCAATTCCATCTTATATACATGTTGTCAAGAGGGGCCAGTCCTTGGAGAAACACACCAGGCTTGGAAAGACAGAGGGAGAGAGTAAGAAAGGAAGACCTCCCACAAGATAAACTGACATAGTGACTGTAGCAATAGGGTCAAGTGTGTTGGAGAAAGTGAGGTTGGCTCAGTATAGAGAAAAGTTCAGAGCCATTGTTCTTGGGGTCATTGTGAGTCAGCTGGAGTTGACTTGACAGTAGATGACAACAATAACTTGAAAGACAATTTTCCCAGAACAGTTTACTGAAAAGACTTTTCTTTCCACATTTAATCACCTTAGTACCCTTGTCAAAACTCAATTGACCATGTGTTGATTTTATTTCAGGAGTCTCCATTCTATTCAACTAGTCAATGTATCTATTGTTATAAAAGCACCAGGGCTATTTTTATTACTGTAGTTGTGTAGTATATTTTAAAATGAGGAAGTACAAGTTTTCCTACTTTGTTCATCTATTTCAGAAATGGTTTAGATATTCAGATCCTCTTGCTTTTCCATATATAATTAAGGATTGATTTTTCTATTTCTGCATGGAAGACTATTGGTATTTTGATCAGTAATGTGTGAAACCTATAGGTTTCTTGGGTATTATTGCTATCTTAACAATATTAAGCCTTCTAATTCAAGAACATCAAACATCTTTTGATTTATTTAAGTCTTCTTTCATCTCTTTCAGTAATGTTTTATTTGTTTTTTGTAGTTTTCATTATATGTCTTTTATAAATATAAATACAATCATTAATAATATGGTTATATTTCAAAAATCACCTTGTATAGAAAGCACCTGGTGGATTAATTACTAAGTATTCTCTTCCCTTGGATGCTATTACAAATGAGATTATCTCCCTAAACTCTTCTAAGATTTCTCATTGCTGGTGTATGAACTCTAAACCAGTTTTTTATTAGTTCCTCGTGTATCATGCAACCTTGCTAAATCATTCTCCTAACTTTCTAAGTTTTCTTACAGACTATATTTCTTTTATTCTCACATGATCTTCATTACAAAAATACTTTCTGAAGACTCCATCACATCAGATATTTTATCATTCCATCTTTTTACAGACAAGGCTCTCTGTTCTGCTAAGCTCAGTCCTCTGCTGGCCTATTACAGCCTTAAGCATTGGCACTTCTAGTCTAACATCCTCAGATAACCACTGGCTACTCTCCTGAGTTGGATTCCTATCTCCCAATTTATTTCCTTTTGTGTTTATTCCTTTAGTTTTGTTCGCTTTTAGCCTCAAGTAAGTTCCCATGAAAGAATGTATGGTACCTAATTTCTCTAAGTACTAGCTTGTCTGATAAGATCTTTATTCTAAGAGGCATTTTGGTGCGTTAAAGCACAGAATTTACGGTTGAAAACTATTCCTTCAGAATCATAATGCACCACGTTTTTCCTAGGATCTCATTTTATGTTTGATTTCCGATATAATTCTGTAAGTGATCATTTTTTTCCCCTCCCTAGAAATTTATGGAGGCTCCTATCCAATTAATGAATGCTTGAGTGGAGGTCCTTTCTAGTCTACTGAATTGTCTATTCATTGGAACTTACTGCATGCAATACATTCTGAAGGATCAAGTCCCCCCCCCCCCAGATCTTGGTGGGGACTTTGTGTTACTGATTTGTTATTTCTCTTCTGCATTTTCTAGGACATCTATTACTTATGTCTTGAAATTTTTGTATTAAGGTTCTATAATGGTATTTTAAAAGAAAATGAATAATGTTATAGCTAAATATGTACACATCATTTCCATTTCCACAATACAACACTGCATAGAATAAAAAGCAAATATAAAAACATAGAGATTAAGATTTTTAATGTGAGAACTTCTGAGAGTTAACAGGTCTTAACAAAATTAGGTTACAAAATTAGCTAGCAAAACTAATTCTCTAATTAAAAGGATGGTGGTGTTGATAATAATCACAGCTGAGTAGGCAAAATCTGTTTCTTTAACTTTTTCAGTTTTTACATTTTAGTTTCTTTTTGAGACATTTTGCTGAAATTTTTAAAAAATATGTGAACAAAGGAAAAAATGAACCATGTATTGTAATAATGAGAGGACAATATTAGCCAGCAAAGCCAAAACCCGCTACCATCTAGTCAATCCTGACTCATAGAGATAATCCACTGGATTTCTGAAGCTCTAAGTCTTTATAGGTGGAGACGGCCCATTTTTCTCCCTCAGCACACTTGGTGGGTTAGAACAACCAACCTCATTATTAGCAGCCTCACATGTTAGGCACTAGGCTATGAAAATAAATCGCAACTCACTGGGGTGTTCAAACGTAAAAGTGCAAAAGTGTTTTTAAACTCCATTGTGCCCCCTATTTCAACACATTTTTAACAATGACAAAAGGTTTGTAACATTAATCAGTTAATATAATTTATAAGGAAGGATAAGTCACATTTTCACTGACATGTCATTTGGGCAAAGCAGATGTCTTTATTAATTAGGTTCTTATTTACATGTTTTCTTCCCACGGGAGGCTGGCAGTGAGAGCAACTATCACAAGAATACTTTTCATGTTTTCTCCTCTTAGAAGAAATGAAAGTCTGTTTAAACTTCTGAACTCTTTCATTTACATAGAGAAGTCAATATAATGGAATCTTTTTACATGATATCTCAATTTAAATCAATCACAGAACCTGGAACCAGTCACAGGGCCTAGCAAAGGGCAATCAATAAACTGAGTATGATAAAAAGAACTGATATGTTAGGAAAAAGTATAGTAAAGACACTTTCTGAAATCTATTGTATATATGTTTATATATACATAGATGGATAGATTGTTGTTGTTGTTATGTGCCCTTGAGTCACCTGTGACTCATAGCGACTCTATGCACAACAGCCCTAAACCCTGCTCTTTCCCTTGTCAATCTTATTGTCTTCGGCATGCCCATCTGAATTACCCCAGTGACTGAATCAATCCATCTCATCGAGGGTCTTCCCCTCCTGCACTGCCCCTCCATGCTACCAAGCACAATGTCTCTCTCCAAGGACTGATCTCACCTTGCAGCATGTCCAAAGTATGTCAGACGAAGCTTCAGAATACTTGCCTCCAAGGAGCAGCCTGGATTTATCCTCTCCAGGCCGATCTTGTTTGTTCTCCTAGCAGTCCATGGTACATTCAATACTCTTCTCCAGCACCATAGCTCAAAGGCATCAACTCTCCTTCTATCATCCCTAGTCATTGTGCAGCTCTCTGTTGCATAGCAAGTAATTGCAAGGACTATGGCCTGTATCAGGCACACCTTAGTCTCCAGAGTGACACCATTGCTCTTCAATACTTCGGAGAGGACTCTGACAGCAGGCTTGCCCAATGCAATTCATCTTTTAATTTCCTAGCAGCTGGTACTAAGAGTGTTGATTGTAAAGCCAAGCAAACTGAAGCTGGCAACAATCTCAAACTCTTCATCATCTATCATGATGCTGGCAATCGGCCAAGTGGTGAGACTCTTTGTTTTCTTGATGTTGAGCTTCAATCCATATTGAAGGCTGCAGTCCTTGACTTTCTGCAGCAAGAGCTTCAGATCCTCCTCAGTTTCAGCAAGAAAGGCTGTGTCATCTACATAATGCAGATTGTTGATGTGTCTACCTCCAATCCTGATGTCACACTTCTCCTCATAGAGCCCAGCCTCCCAGATAATCTGTTCTGCATATAGATTGAAAAGATATGAAGATAGGACACACCTTTGATGCCCACCCTTTCCAATTTTGAACCATACAGTGTTTCATTACTCTGTTCTGAAGACTGCCTCCTCGTCCAAGTGTAGGTTTTACATAAGCAAAATCAAGTGTTCTGGGATTCCCATTCTTCTCAAAGTCAGACACAGTTTGTTGTGATCCACACAGTCAAATACTTTTGCATAATCCATTAAATACATATAGACATTCTTCTGGTACTCCCTGCTTTCAGACAAGATCCATCTGACATTAACTATTAGATAAGTAAGAAAGCAAATGTAGCTCCACAACCACGCATCTCAACCCCCACCACAGCCCTGTGACCTCGGGGCACCACCTTGGATCCAGACATCACCTGGAGCTATTAGGCAAGCTGTTGAGGAACTAACCTGGCAGGAGAAAGGCC
>NW_006399822.1:10814169-10814759 GCF_000299155.1 Elephantulus edwardii
ACAGCAACAACAATATATATAACCAGTTTACATCATTTCTTTAAATCTTCAAATAAAGTAATATCCTATCTATTCTTAAAGAAATATGAGAAAAGGATTACAAGCTAGCTAATCACTATATAGTCATTAACCAAATAATTAAGTTATTATTCATAGGTAAATATTTCATTCCAAATTTAACTATGATCTTTGTACAGCATCATTAATTCCCTGAGGGAATACTAGCCTCACATGCAGTGGCCTTGAATTAATTGAGAGGTTTTCTTTTGTTTTTTACTCATTGGTATGTAAATAGAAGATCGCATTTTATCCAGTGCCTTAGATCTGACTTGCACTTAACTAGGTAGTAATTATTAGAGTTTTGAATAATTATTCAAAAATGGAAAATAGAGGAGAAGAAAAATGGTGTTCTGTGGAATATTAATCTTTATGGTCATTCATTCCTTCATTTATTCTATTTTTTAATTGAGATTTTATTGTAAATTTATAAAGAACTTGAGGGGAGCTCTGGTGGCCTAGTGGCAAGAAGCTGCACTGCAATCCCAGAGGAACACGGTTCGAATCCACCAGATGCTCTGCCGGAGAAGGAG
>NW_006399822.1:10816504-10824711 GCF_000299155.1 Elephantulus edwardii
AACAACAACAACAACAATATAAGATCCGTCATTTTCCTTACAGTTAACTAATATAAAGGATTACTGCGTAAAGTAATGCCAGTTAAAATGTTAAGGTAGTTATAGCATGTTGTTATTGTGTGCCATCGATTCAGAACTGATCCATAGCTGACCCTCCAGTGGGTTTGAGAGACAGTTAATCTCACAGGAGGAAATTGCCCAACCTTCTCCCACGGAGCTGCCGGCCTATTCGAACTGTGTGCCTTAGGGATGGCAGTGCAGCTTCTTACCCACTGGCTTCCAGAATTCCCTGATTATAGCATATGAATAAATAAAGTGAATTTCAGGAATGTCACAAGGATAAGAGAAAGAAATTAAGCACTTTCTATTTTAATTTACCTTAAATATATGTTAAGTGGTACTGTGATATTTGAATGTGGATTTACATTTATTATAAACATGTATTGTAAAATATAGGGCAACTATTAAAAACATAGAGAGAAATAGAACAGATATGCTGAGATGAGAGTAAAGGCTGAGAAATACTATAGATATGCTGAGAGCTTGATTAAAAACAGCTCCAAGCAAAAAAAAAAGAGAGAGAAATGATGATAAAAGAACAGGTACAATATAGTTATTAAAATGGTAGATACCAAATTATATTAATAATTACCAGAAATTGTCTAAATGCATTAAATAAAAGATAGATTGTCACAGTGGATTTTAAAAACAACTACTTTGGAGAGCTCCACGAGAAATCATCTTTATAAAAATTCAGATAGGTTTAAAGTAAAAGAATTTAAAAACGTATTTCATGCTAACACGAATAAAATGAAAACTTAGTCACATTAATTTTAGACAAAGCATTCTTCAAAACAAGAAAAGTGATCAAGAAAAAAGAGAAGCCCTGCATAATGACAGAAGAATCAATTCTTCAAGGAGATATAGCAATCCTTAACATGTATGCAGCTAACAACAGAGCATCAAAATATGTGTGGAAAGCACTTGAGTAAGTTCAAGGAGAAAAAGACAAATTATTATAGTTGGAGGCTTCAAGCCCCCTCCTTCAGTAATTGATAGATCAAACAGGCAGAAAATCAATAAGGATGTAGTTGCCCTAAACAGCACTATCAATCAACTTGCTATAATTGACATTTACAGAACACTTCATCCAACAACAAGAGGATACATATTCTCAAGCTCACATGAAACTGTCACCAAAATAGGCATTATGGGCCATAAAACACACATTAACAAATTTAAAATAACAGTAACCATATAAAGTATGCTCCTAGACCACAATGGAATTAAATTATAAATCAATAACCGAAACAGAGCTGGTAAATCCCCTAGCATTTGGAAATTAAACACATATTTCTAAACATCATATGGATCAAAGAAGGTGACTCCAGGGGGATTTTGAACTAAATAAAACAGAAAATATAGTTCATCAAAATTTGTGGCATGATGACTCAGATTCCATTTACATCTGAAAAATCAACTACTAACTTTATTTTGAAGAGCGAGAGACCCTGGACAAGCAAAACACTTCTCAAGAATGAGAACAAAATAAGAGCTCTCATATTCCCTGATTTCAAGATCTGCTATAAAGTCACAATAAACAAAGCAGCTTGCTATCAGTACACGGACAGACATATAGACAATTGGAAGAGAAATGAGAACTCAGAAGTTATTTCATCAACATATGAGCCACAAAACATTAAATTAGGAAAAGACAGTCTCTCCTTAACTAATTATGTTGGCAAAACTAGATGTTCATTTGCAGAAAAAAAATGGGACAGATCCATATCTCACATCATCTACAATAACTAGCTCTAGATGGATCAAAGACTTAGATATAACTCCTAAAAGTCTAATGATCACAAAGAGAAAGCAGGCGTGAACTTACTCATCGCCACTGAGCCCACTGCAACTCAAAGCTTTGCTCCATGGGCTGCTGGGCTGGAACTCTTTAAAGGAGGAGAATGCCTTTCTCCCTTTAAGTGACCAGAAGTTTCAAGCTCTTCTTGGTCTTTCAGTTGCTGCCTAATACATTCCACAGCACTCCACATTACAGTCTCTGCTTTTCCCAGCTTGAAGTTTTTTTCCCCAAGGACTTGCCCTTCCTGATAATATGTCAAAAGTATGTGAGATGAAGTGTCACCCTCCTTGCCTCTGAGGTGTACCCTCGTCACACTTGTTCTAAGACATCTTGTTCTTTTGACAGCAGGAGTGGCACCCACTTACTTAAACAACATGCCTCTGGAAACTCTATGAACTTTGGTAAATGTTGACAGTTATAGAAAGGCTTCAGGCCTTTTGTTCATACAGTTTCTGTGAGTTAGCTCAACTCGAAGGCAACCAACAAGTATGTCCAATACTCTTTGTCAGCACCACAATTCAAAATTATTCTTCCTTATTCATTGTCCAACTTTCACATGCATGTGAAGCAACGGAAAATATCATTGCTTGGGTCAGGGGCACCTTAGTCCTTAAACTAGCACCCTTGCTCTTCAGCACTTTAAAGAGATCTTTGACAGCATATTTGCCCAAGGTAACATGTCTTTTAACTTCTTGACTGCTACACCTGGGAGTATTGGTTGTGCAGCCAAGAAAAATTTAATCACTGACTATTTCCATCTTTTCTCCACTTGTTGTGGTGTTGTCTGTTGGTCTAGTTGTGAGGACTTTTGTTTTCTTAGTGTGGAGGGGTACTCTATATTGAAAGCTTTAGTATTTTATTTTCTTCAGAAGTACTTCAAGTTGTCTTCACCTTCTGCAAGCAAGGATGTGTCATCTGCATAATGTAGGCTGTTGATGAGCCATCATCCAAACCTGATGCCACTTTCTTTTTCATATAGTCATAGCTGCTTTCTGCTTGGCACACAGACTAAAAGGGTATGGAGAAAGAATCCAACTCTGACACATACCTTTCTTGATTTGAAACCATGCAGCATTCCTTCTATTCTGTTCCAACAACTGCTTCTAGGTTTGTGTACAGGATTTTCATAAGCCTAACTAAGTGTTTGAGAATATTCATTCTTCTCAACACTATCTATAACTTAACTATGGATATAACTTAGAGACCCACACAGGCAAATCCCTTTGCATAGTCAATAAAAACATCTTTCTGGTGTTACCTGTTTTCAGCAAAGATCCATCTGACATTAGCAATAATATAATTAGTTCCATGTTCTCACTGCTGGTTGTTCTTGTATTCTGAGTTGGAACTGACCCACCTCTGACCCTCCAGTGGGTTTTCAGAGGTTGTTAATTGTACAGAAAGAGATTGTCCATCCTTCTCCTGCAGAGCAGCTGGGAGATTAGAACCACAGGCCTTCAGGATTGCAGTACAGTTTCTTACCACTATGCCACCAGAGCTCCCTCACTGGTCATTAGACATATGCAAACCTAAGCAAGAAATCATTTCGTCCCAGCAAAAATAGCACCATTAGAGAACAATACAATACATCCTTGTGAAGACGGAGAGAGATTGAAATTCTCATACATTGCTGATAGAGCTGTAAAATGGTGCAACTGCTACGGAAAACAGGATGATGCTCCCTTAAAAAGTTAGAAATTCCATTTGATCCAGCAATCTCACTACTCAAGATACATCTCTAAGAAATGCAACACGAACAAATAGGCCCAAACCCATGTACAGGTCTGGATGAAACTAACTGCCTACAGGATCTCCAAGCAGAAAACCGCAAAATGCTGCTGAAATGAATCCATGATCTAAGTAAAAGAGAGAAAAAGTCCATGCTCATCAATTGGCCTTCTCAATAACCTAGAGGTGTCAGGTCTTCTCAATTTGACCAACAGATTTAACCCAATTCCAATAAGAACAGCAGCAAGTTCTCTGGTAAATTGTGACTGCAGGGCAACACACTCAGCAAGGGCAGCATGTGCTAACATTCTTGCTTTCCACCATCTCTCTTCTACTGGCTAAATCATGCTTGTCTAACACCTGCTAAGGTGCCCCAGCAGAAAGCCATCCTTGCTCACCAATACCGTAAAAGTCCCCATTTCCTTCCTACTGTGGGAAACAGGAAATCAAGTTGCCTTGCTGCTGGCCCGGGCTTCGCTTCATAAACCTCTTAATAAAGCCTTATACTTTCACCCTGGAGTTGCCCACCTCTTCTGTCTCTCACCTACCTCTATTCACGGAAGCAAATTCAGAGTTACTAATCCACGCCCAGGTATTGACAAGCTGCTTTAGGATGGTGCATTAGCTCTTTCTGAGCCTGGCATTCTCTTCATCCAGGTTCCTGGATACACTGCACCCTTTCTGCCCTCACGTCTTTTCCCAAAATGCCAGGGAGCCTTCCTTGGTTGTCCTATATGTACTTTCAACCTTTCACGTGCCAGCCCTATCCTTTTCCTACTTCAGTTTCCTCCTTTGCCCCTTATCATCATTCGCCAGATTATAACTCACTCTCCTGCTTTACGATTTGTATCTCTCTGCCAGATCGCTGACAGGTGCAGATCGAATATCATTCCAAGAAGTCAATTTTAGCCTGTATTATTCACCAATATAACCTCAGACCCAAGAATATGTGTTTGCTAAATGAGTGAGAGAATTTATACACGCAGGAATAAATAAGCGGGTAACATATGAGCGGAGACTGGCTGGACAGTGGGAAAAGGACAATGACCCACCCAGGGTTCATACGCCAGGTTAGGGGATTTAGACCTTGTTCCAAATGCAATGGCAAGTCATCACAAAGCCTCTGTGGGCAACATTATGATCTCATTTGTGTTAAAAATTGCAAAATGTCTCTCTGGACATTGAATTAGAGTAGCAAGAACTAGAGGGAGAAAGGGGGAGGCAGGAACCTTCAGTTACTGCGTTTAGGACGGCGGAGTGAACTAGACCAAAGGGCACCATTGTGAAATTGGTGTTAACAGCAGAGATGACTTTAAGGATGATAAAATTACCAATTGAGAAGGTGCTGCTTGGAAACAGAGGGGAAACAGGCTCTCAGAAGACCTTCTGCATTAGGGACACAGGAGTCACAGGTGATATCAACAGAGGAGAAGCAACGTTTGGCCATAGAACGTGAGATTTCCAGAAACCAACCCGTGGCTCGATGAGAAATCAACAATGTGGACAAGGTGGCTTTGAGAAGAGATGGTCAAATCCACCGCTGTCCAGTCGGTCCTGACAGGCAGGGACCCTACAGGACACAGTAGAGTTTCCGAGCCTGTAGGTCTTCACTGAAGCAGATTGTCACATCCCCCTCCCAGGAATTGCTGGTGGATCCACGCTGACCAGTTTTCAGTTAACAGTCAAGTGTTTAACCACTGTGCCGCTGCTGCTTGTCGATTACAACTCGCAGTGACCCCTGTGAACAGCTCCCAGCCTTGCCCTCTCCCACCCGGCCCTCACAATCTCTGATTTGATCAAGTCCATTCTCATACTCACTGTGTCCATTCATCTTGTTGAAGGTCTTCCCCTCTTTTGCTGACCCTCCACCTTTCCAAGCAAGATGTGTTCTTCCAAGGACTGACCCCTCCAGACATCATGTCCAAAGACTGTGACATGAAATTTAATGACCCTTGTTCCTAAGGAGCATCTGGGCTGCACTTTCTCCAAGATAGACTTGTTTGTCCTTTGGAGCACCCAGGGGATATTCCAATCTCTTCCCCACCGTCACAATTTAAAGTCATTAATTATTCTTCTGTCATCTTTATTCACTGTCCGACTTTCAGACTCATAGGAAACAACTGAAAATACCCACAGCTTAGACCAGGTGCACCTTGGTCTTAAAACCGACATCATTGCTCTTTAACATTTGGAGAGCTCCTTGAAAATAGATTTTCCCGATGCAACACATCTTCTCGTTTCTTGACTTTCTGTTATGTGGGTGTTGATGGTGGATCAAAGTAAAGTGAAATTATTGACAACTTCAGTCTTTTCTCTATCATGATGTTGCCTATTAGTCTAGTGGTAAGGATTTTGGTGTTTGGGTTTTGGTTTCTTTTCTGTTGACATGTAATCCTTATCAAAGGCTATACTTTCAAAGATCTGCAGCAAGAGTTTCAAGTCCTCTTCACTTTCACCAAAGTTATGGCATCTGCATAATGCAGGTTGTTGATGAGTCCTCCTCCAACCCTGATGCCACATTTTTCTTCATGGTCTCTCAAATTATTTATTCAGCATATTCAGGTATGGAGAAAGGTCACTAGTGTCTCTTAAAAAGTAGTCCTAAAACCACTGCCTTTGAGTCCGTTCCAATTCAATGCAGAGCCATTGCACAAACTTCCATCACATCCCTGAGGCTGTACAGAGAAGGCTGCCTCATCCTTCTTGGGAGGAGCGGCTGGCCAGTGGATTCAAACTTCTGACTGTTGTGTTAGCAGCTTAACTCACTTAACTCACTAAATGACTATTGATCTCACAGAAAGGCTGAGGACAAAACAGCTGGCAATATCAAACTGTTCCTTTTCTATGCCATTTTAGGAACAACATTTTAGGAACCACTCTTATTCTAGGAGAAATGCCCTTGAGAAATAGGAAATAGGTTAACCTTCCCTAAGTAACTCATTCTATTGTTTAACCCTCGCTTTCTGAACTAATGCCCTTAAATCCTGGGTAAATCCTCCCTGCTGCAGGCTATTTGGGAACCATAATCTCTTCTCACTGTAGGATCAAACCTACAATCTCTTCAAACAGAGTCAAGTTCTGTTTTGCTTTTTCAGTACATTGAAAATAAGAGTCTTGGAAGGGTAACGCCTGTGATTTTGTTTCTGTGCCACTAATTGCAGGAGCCCATCTAACCCATAATTGGCCATGTCTTTCTCTGCAAATGTCACCTTGCATTGTTTACAACCAGTTCACTGTGGCATTTCTCCAACACTTCTTTTGCAAATGTTCTGGATCTGCCTACTGCGCTCATTTGAGGATGAGTCTCGAGTACACTCTCTTACAACCTTCAATCATTCCCTCTGAGGTTTGATGATACTAAAATGATAGTATTTTAGAAAATCAAAGCGGCTAACGCTCAGAAAGCGATGATCAGGGTTCTCTGAGATCTCTAATCAGCACACACTTGTACTTTTCTGGCCCGTATTTTATAACGTTGTAACTACTTCTAAGTTTTCCTGTGTTAGGGAGTTTTTATATACATGAATTTACCTTTCAATGAGAAAGCTCCTTATCTGAAAAAGGACATACACTTAATATTCACAGGACTTGTTTGTTCACATGAGAACAGTAGACCTGTGGCTGGCACATAGTCGGGGCCTGATACTTGTTGGCTCAGGGAGCTCTGATAGCATAATCTGTAAGGAGTTGCACTACTAACCCAAAGGTTGCTCCTCTCTGGAAGTTCAAAGCCCCTAGAGGACAAAGATGGGCAATCTCCTCCAGTTTGACTTACAGCCTTGGAGAGCCACGGGAGGGTCAGCTATGAATTGGTTCCAATTTGACAACAAGAAGTTAGTTCCAAAGCAACAGCAATGAGGTTTTGAGAGTGTTAGTTGGATGATGAATGAATGAATAAGCAAATTTTTAAAAAGGCATTTCACCAATTTCTGACAGTGTAAATGTCAACATGGTCTGACATTAGAACAGAAAATGGGTAGAAAGGAATTGCCATGTGAATTTCATTCAAAGATGAATGATCTTATTTCAGTCAGTGCTGCACTAGAGAAATGCTGCCATGATGAAGACACTCTAGACAAAGACGATCAGAACAGTAACCACCACCACATGTCGCTCGCGAGCACTTGAAATGTAGACGATTGCACCTAAGAAGTTGAACTTGTCATTCTATTTCACTTGAATTCATTGACCTCGCCACGCGTGGTGCCGCTATAAATGAACTGGTGTGGTCTGGGTGGAGTATGTTGGTCCCTTTACAAATGAAAAGCGTTCTTCTGGCAGACCCACACAACATGAAAAACAAGCTATTTTAAACACCAGTTGGGGGATGGGAGAGGTGGCCCAGTTTTAAACCTCAAGACCAAAGACTGGGGCAGAAATAAAGTCAAGAGGGCAGAAGACACACTTGGCAATTGTTCACCCCTTTCTATTCCTCTGCCTCATCGCAGTACGTTCAAACCCACGTGGCAGGCGTTGACAGTCCCGTGAGTGCTTCCACACATTCAGTGGGCTGACTCTTAAATCTCTGCTTGTCTAAAAGTATTATATTTTAGGGCATTATTTTTATCGTAGGAGTATGCAATGAGGGTTGTAGAGTGGATTATATTTGGGGCTAGGG
>NW_006399822.1:10824881-10833672 GCF_000299155.1 Elephantulus edwardii
AGATGTTCATTGAAATGAAAAATAAACAACCTAAATTTAAGAAAAAAAAATCTCTGCTTGTCCATCTTCTCATGGGCACAGAACAGCCATTCAGGTAGTGAACGCACACAGTAATGTGGAGAGACTGTTTTGTCATGTAGGTACAAATAGGTCTTGGTGGCATGCTTGACTAAATACCATACCTGCATAGACAGGCCTGTAATTATCACATACACCTCTTTGTCCTGGACATTATCAATTTCAAGTGTTTTGTCCTGATGTCCCATCTGGTTAGCTCCCTCTTTTACTCTAAACAGTAATGACCTTGGTCACCCTTCTAATCGGGAACAAAACTCACTGCCATGGGTCAGCTTTCAGTCAACCAACAGACGGCCCTTGTTGTCTGCTCCCCTCCTCTCATCCCCCCAGATCCTCATACTCGTTCTACAGTAATGGTCTTATACAATGTTTGTTCTTATGGACTGAGTTAGTTCACTTAGCACAATGCTCCCCAGTCCCTCCAGGGACCATCCAGTCAACTCTGACTCAGAATGACCCTATGAACAACAGCTCTAAGCCTTGTTCTATCCTGATCCATCCTCACAATCTCCACCAAGCTCAAGTCCATTGTCAAAGTCAACCAAAAGACCAAACCCACAGTTATAGATTTGATTCCAACTCATAGTGACTCTCCACTGAGCTTCTGAGACTGTATATACTCCCCTCACCCCCATCTCCATACCTCTCTTTTTTATCTATACTGGTTTGTTTACAAAGTTTGTATACATTGTTTTCACACCAATCATTCCCATTTGCTTCATCCACACCTCCTTCCACCCATCAAAATGTGTGACCCTATGATTAGCCACCTCTGCCCATCCTCACCCCGCTGCCCCCTGCCCCCACCTTGGATCCTCACACTTGTTCTACAATATCGGTCTTATACAATATTTATCCTTACAGGACTGAGTTAGTTCACATAGCATAATGCTCTCCAGTCCCTCCCAAGTTAGATAGTAATTGAGAAAATCATTGCTCATGCATGCTGTATCATATTCCATCGTATGTACCATAATTTCTCAATCCATTCAACTGTGGTTGGGCATCTGAGCTGTTTCTATGTTCTTGCGATGGTGACTAACAGTGCCACAAACATTGGTGTCCAAGTCTCCATTTGTGGACAAATATTACATGATGCCACTGTTGTAGAATGGGACTGTCCTTGGGGTTGGGGAGAGACTGAGTAAGATGGGTTCAAGAATGGATACTGCACTGAAACAGAGGAGGGAGAAAACTGTTTAAAAGAGATATATAACTAGGTATTTCTGTCATCACAGGAGACTAGAGCGAGGGCTACATGGTGGAGGGGACCTAGGGGAGGGTTTGTAAAACAATGAAAGAATCTTTTCTTTTACTTTTCCATAATTTTTGACTCATGTACTTATAACTTGTTAGTCAAATTTGTGTCTTCTAGGTTGCAACACCCCCATGATACATCTTCAAGGATATGAACATGTACGGCCAAGCACAATCAATAAGAGTGCATCTAAATTCCAAAATCAATCTCCATAATAGTCTATGTGTTTCCTACTGCCAAAGGGGCCCTTTAGAGTAGTGAGAGAAGATCTTCACCCTGAAACCCACAGCGTCCCTTTTCAGCAGGAAGTAGCTAAGAGAATACGCCATCCCCTTTTCCATATGACTCAGGGTGAAGTCTCTCTCAGGGAGGAGTGATAGGGAATGGCAAAGGACACACTGACAAAGAAGATTAATCAGAACTGGCTTTGACAAGCACTGTGGCATTTGGACAAGAACAAACTGGGAGGAGGGTAGAGAGAATAGTGCAACAATGAATGAATGGAAAGCCAAAATCTCTGTAAATGTTTATGAAAATTAATAAAATATAATTAGAGAAAAAAAAAAGTCTCCGTTTGTGTGAGACTGTAAATCTTAACAAGAGAAAACCATCTTTCTCCCTCAGAGCGTCTGGAGGCTGTGAACCCCGGAAGATGTGTGTGACCTACTGGCTAACAGTACAATGGACTATCTGCCCACCACCCAAGCTCTTAGACAAGCCTATAAAAAGTGACTAGGAACACACTCACTCCTGAAAATAACACACTGCCCAAGGTCAAAAGAGCAGCCTTTGGCCAAAGAGAAAAACCTTAAAGACAGGAAAAACTACGTCAGAAGGATTCATAGAAAAAGTGTCATTACCTTGTGGGTGTTGTAATTAATGCTATATAACACAATGTGTACAAATGGTAGGATGGAAAAGCAATTTGGTGTGTAAACTTTCACTCAAATCACCAATTTAAAAAAAGAAAAGAAAATTCAACATGTAAGGAACCCTGAACTCCACTTTTTACCGACTCTTGCGAGCAGTCGCTGTTTGGAGTATTACACTTTGGTGCCGTCAGGCCCGTGTATCATTACTGCTGCCGAGCCTGCCTTCTCGGCGTGATTACTTCCAAGTGTACATTAGAGACATCTCCTGATTACAGTGTGCTCTTATAAAATAAAAGAAAATAATATTAAAATATGAAAGCGGCTCCGTCGCAGCACAAATGAAAGATCTTGATTTAAGCCATAATTAAAAAGGAATTGTGCTCAAGATGAAGACGAAATGACGAAATAAAATCCTCGCTGCCATCCTGAGTGCTGCAGAGAAGGCACTTCAAGGAACAGCGTGTCCGTACTGTAAACCTAGGTAGTGTCCATTTGGCAAGGATTTATGACGTCAGAGCAAAACTGTAGGGTTTCCAAGGGCTTGTATTTCAGAAGTAAATTACCAGGACTTTGTTCCACGTCTCTGAGTGAACTTGAATCTCCTCTCTTTTGGATGGCAGCCAAGCACATGAACCAGTCATACCATGCAGGAACTCTGTCAGAACTTGAGGATACCCTCAAACCTCAATCATTCCCCAGTTACCTGGTACATCAGACCAGAATTAGGATTCTGGTGTGGAACATTGTTCAAACTAATTATAAATGTAATTGCATAACCACATCAATAAAGTCAAAGAAATGTGTTTCTCACAGACAAGGTATAATCATTTTCTAATTACTAATTAAGAACTCTGCACAGTTTATTAGAAAATAAAAGCTTAGAATTGTTTGATGAATTACAGTATGTGAATTAGCCCAATTGCCCTCTGGAGCCCTCGGATGTCAGAAATACAAATAATTGACTATAAGACTGTGGCTCTAATTAGTATTCTGAAACCAAATTCACGTCTTCATGCTTTATACCTTTTCATCTTTACTACCAGTTTATTTAATCCAGGTTCCAGGGGAGAATGGTATTGATTCCAGCAGTTCCGAGCAGTTGCTTTGTTGTAATTGCTGGTGAAGGACCAGCCTTGGTAAATATGTGTTATTAAAAAATAGCCCATTTGCATAATGAAGTTTGAAGTACAGCTTAAGAGTGCCTGAGTAGCCAGCCAAAATGAAAATTTTAAAAAAACATTCCCATTAAACAGAGATTCGTAGCAGCCTTACAGAATGGAGAACTGTTCAACAGTTTCCAGGGCCATCATTTTTAGGATAGCACAACAACCGTTTTGTTTGCAGTCAAGAGCTTAACCACAGTGCCACCAGGGCTCCTCACCAGTTAAAACAGTTTCCTATATTTATATCCAGGATCCCCGGTGGCATAATGAGTTAGGTGTTAGGCTGCTAACCTGAAAGGTTAGTAGTTCAAACTCACCAGCCACTCTGTAGTAGAAAGATGGGTAATCTTCAATTCTGAAGATTGACAACTTCAGAAACTCAATGAGGGTCACCATGAGTCAAAATTGACCCAATGGCTCAAGACTCAAAACTGGAAGTGGGTTTAGTCTTCGCTCATTGGATAAGCAGCCAAAAAACACCTCAGCTCTAGATCTAAGTCTTATAATTGAGCCTATCTCTGAAATGCCTCGTTTTCCCCGTGTATAAACTCAGGATAATCACCTCAGGCTATGTAGCACACACAGTTAGCAGGGCAAGCAAATGAAACAAAACATGTAAAATGCACCATCCCATGAATCCCACTGTTGCTGTTGGGTGCTGCTGAGTAGGAGGCCCACATGTGCAGGCTGACCAAAGAGTTGGCAGCAACCTCTGCTTCTACAGAATAATTCTGATGGATCTGAGAGCTCATAATTGGTCAATAATTTGGGGCCAACAACAACAAAAAAATGGTGTTAGCTGGTCCCCAAAACAGGAGATGGCTAAGTAGATGGTCTAGAGGTTACAGCTGGTGAGGAGGTTGGAGGGTAGTCTGAGGCTGGAGATGGGGAGTTGTTGAGTCTGTTCCCAACAGTTCAAACACTGTTGAAGCAAGAGACAGATCCACAGGACGACTGGGGAACTCCACCTTTGTTTTCTTGAGGCTGAGATATAATCCATACCAAGTGTTTCTAGTACTCCTCGCATTCAGCAAGCAAGGTTGTGTTGCCTGCTTAATGCAGGTGGTTGATGAGTCTTCTTCCAGTCCTGATGCCACATTCTTCATAGAGTCCAGCTTCTCAAATGATTTGCTCGGCATACATGTTGAAGAGGTATGGAGAAAGAATACAACTTTGACATTCATCCTTTCTGATTTTAAACCCTGCAGTGTTCCCTTCCTGAATTTGTACAACAGCCTCTTGATCTTGGTATAGATTTCGCATGAGCACAGTTAAGTGTTTTGGGATTCCTATTCTTCTCAATGTTAATGCACACTGTCAAATACCTTTGCATAGTCAATAAAACACAAACAGACATTCTCCTGGTGTTCTCTGCTTTTCAGCCAGGATCCATCTGCTATTAGCAATGATATCCCTGGTGTCACGGCCTCTTCTAAACCCCTCTTGAACTTCTGGAAGTTCCCTGTCAATTGTACTGTTCTAGCCATTTCTGGATGATCTTCAGCAAGATTTTGCTTACATATGATATTAATGATACTGTTCAATAATTTCAATATTCGGTTGTGTCAAATGTCTTTTGGATGGAAACAAATAGAAATTTCTTCTAGTCAGTTGACCAGGCATCTGTCCTCCAAATTTCCTAGCATAGACTGGTAAGCACACATAATTCAATATGGTATTCTATGAGTATAATTATCTTGTGGTGATATAAGTACTGTCTCTTGAAATAAAATGCTAAGAAATTAAAAGGTTACACATCTTTTGGCCCTTTTTATTAGAGAGGGGTGCAGGGGTACCATTCATCTCCAAGCTACAGTATCTAATTGCCAATGAGAGACCCTACAAGAGCTTGGTTTGTCCTATTAATAAGGCCAGAGACATAAGTTACTCCATTACCTTGGTATGAAGAAATCAAAATAAAAATTTGAAAAGTTTTTAATGAAATGATAATGAATGTAAGACAGAACAAAAAAATATACAGCTGCAACACAGGTGGTTGCTGTTGTTAGGTGCCGTCAAGTTGAGTACAATTCACAGCGACCCTCTGAACAGCAATCTGTACCCTGCCCTATCCTGTGCCATCCTCATCATCTCTGCTATTTTTGAGCCCATTCTTACAGTCAGTATGTCAAGTCGTCTTGTTAGGAGTCTTCCTGGCTTTTGCTGACCTTTTCAAGCATAATGTCCTTCTGCAAAGACCAACTTCTCGTAACAACAAGCCCAAAATATGGAGCCACAGAAAATTCACAGAAAAATTCTAATTGGCTCATCTAAGGTCGTATGAGAAACGCATGAATAAAGGAAGAAAGCTCCCAGAAGGGAAGGACGCAGTGCACACAAAAAAGGAGCAACTCCACCGTCCTATACGGGAGTCGTGACATTAAATATACACATCCGGAAAGGTGGGAAGAGTAAAAGATGTTATGTAGACCAAGTAGTTTTAAAGCAGAACGTATAGTACTTCATTTCCCTGCAATCAGGAGTGGTATACAGTCAGGTTTTATTGTTGCTGATTATTCTGATTCATTCCATTGTTGTCCATCGATTTCCTGAAACATTTCAGTTCTGACCAATTCTTTTTGGTGGTGATTCTGCTTGTTTCCTCCATCTTCTTCTGATGCTTCCTGGATCATTCAAGATTTGTCCATAGCATCTCTCAGTATTGCAACTCTAAGCAATCCAGCAGAATGTGTAAATTGTCAAATAATATCATTAACATCACATGCAGTCAAAATATTGCTGAAGAACACTCAAAACCAGCTACAATACTACATTGACAGAGAACTGCAGGAATTTCAAACTAGGTTTAGAAGAGGCCATGGCACCAGAGATCTCACTGCTGATGCCAATGGAAAAGCAGAGAATACAGAAGTATGTCTATTTGTGCTTTATTGACTATGCAAAAACATTTGATAGTGTGGAATATAACAAGCTACAGCTAATATTGAGAAAACTGGGAATCCCTGAACACTTAATTATGCTTATATGAAAGCAATGCCTAGGCCAAGAAGCTGTTGTCCAGATAAGGGAACACTACATAGTTTAAAATCAAGAAAGCTGTGCATTTGGCCTATATCCTTTCTCCATACCTGTCTGTATGCTGAGCAAATTATTCCAGATGCTGGACTTTATGAAGAACAACGTGGCATCAGAATTAGAGGAAGACTCATCAATAACCTGCATTATGCAGATGGCACAATCTTGCTTTCTGTAAGTGAGAGGGACTTGAAATACTTGCTACAGAATATCAAAGACTAGAGCCTTTGCATTGTGGATTACATCTCAACATCAAGAAGACAAAACTCCTTGCCACTGAGCTGACAGGCTATAATATCATGATAGATGGAGAAAGATTAAAACTGTCAACTATGTCATCTTACTTGGATCTATAATCAACACACTTGGTACCAGCAGTCAAGAAATCAAAAGACATATTGCATTGGGAAAGTCTGCTGTCAAGGATCTCTCCAAAGGATTAAGGAGCAATGATGTCAGTTTAGTGACTAAGGTACACCTGATTCAGGCCATGGTTTTTTCAGTCATTTGCTATGAATTGGAGAGCTAGACAATGAGTAAGGATGGTAGAAGAAAAATCAGTGCTTTTGAGTTATAGTGTTAGAAAACAGTACTGGATATCCTATGGACTGTCGAAAGAACAGAAATATGTTAGGGAAAGTTTAACTAGACAGCTCCTTAAAAGCAAGAAAAGTGAAGCCTAATCTCACATACTTTGGCATATTGTTAGGAGACGCTATCGCTTGGAAAGAAACCTCATACTTGGAAAGGTGGAGGATCAGTGAAAGATAAGAAGACTCTCAGTGAGATGGATTGACACAGAGACCGCAGCACTGGGCTCATATCCCAGAGATGATGAGGATGGTACAGGTTAGGGCAGGATTCAGATCCGTTATTCAGAGGGTCGCTCTGAGTCACAATTGATTTATTTCATGGTACAGAACAACAACATCTGGAGAGGGTGAAGCCAGGCTGCTCCTTGGAGGTAAGGATTCTGAAGCTTCGCCTGACATACATTGCACATGTTGCAAGGATCAGTCCTTGGAGAGGGACGTCATGCTTGGGAGGTTAAAGGATCAGCACAAGAAAGGAAGACTCTCGATGAGGTGGATTGATTCAGTGACTGAGCTAATGGGGGTAGGTGTGTCAGAGACAATGAGATTGGCACAGGATAGAGCAGCATTTAGGGCTGTTGTACATAGGGTCACTATGATTTACAAGTGACTCAATGGCACATAACAACAACAACATCAAAAAAGATTCATCTCAAAACTCCGAGAATGATTCACCAAAAGAAAAGGTGACACAATGTCTAACAAGGCAGGTAAAAATCACAAAACAAGATAGAATACTGTTCAAGATGTCAAAGCATTCACACAAATTAAAAGCAATTAAAACTGTGCTCTTAGTCAGAAAAGAAACTCATGCCTCCTCCAATTTGGCAAGATATTTGAAGAGTCCACACATGAATCACCTTCAGATGCCCGTGGGCAGGAACACAAAATGAACCGCAAGCAGCTGAAGACGAGATAACCAGCCACTTAAACACTCTCGTGCACTGCTCAGTACAACTATTTGTTTAATAACATAAAATCAAATTTCAGGTCGTGATAAGAAAAAAAATAATACTCTTCACATTGTATTATCTAGGAATTTGCATGGGGAAATGGCACAAAAGGAAACCAGATAATAAGGCATTTTAATCCCAGCTTTGTCGCTAGTCAACTGTGTAAATGTTATCAAGTCTGGGATTGTGGTGTTGTTTTTTCCCGTGTTTTTGGTTGGTTTGCTTGCTTGTTTGTTTGTTTGTGCCTCTATTCCTTTACCTGTTTGTAAGACAGGAAAACAATATATACATCCTTTGTTTCCTGACTGAGACCCAAATGACAACAAATCTAAGAGTTTGTGAACTTTGTACCACTAAACATAAATAACACATTAATACATGAAAAAGTAGTTGTTTTTTGAGGACTTGTACAGTTATTCAAAGCAAAGTGCATTTATTTAGACTGATCTACCGAAAGGTGGAGGGCTGGTGTAAGAGAGGAACACCCTCACCAGATGGACTGACACAAGGCTGCTGCACTGGACTTGAGTGTGTCAGAGACTGTGAAGGTGGCACAGGATAGGACAGGGTTCAGACTGGTTGTTCATAGGGCCACTATAAGTTGGATGCAACTCTACAGCACCTAAAAGCAATCACCCAATTGGTACTGCAAGTACATAAGTAGAGATCCAATCATATGAAGTACAGGGTGTGGGGTGTCGTGTGTGTGTGTGTGTGTGTGTGTGTGTGTGTGTGGTGTCAGTCACCTCTTCCAGTTCCTCGTTTTCTGACAGCATGTAAAAGAGTTCATTGGAGTTAAAATCTGCATTTAAACAGGGTACTGATGACAAAGTAGCTT
>NW_006399822.1:10834932-10865819 GCF_000299155.1 Elephantulus edwardii
CATTCTGTTGGGTCACCTTTCTTTGGGATAGGAACAAATATCGATCTCTTCCAGTCAGTTGGCCAAGTGGTCGTTCTCCAGATTTCTTGACCAAAGTAGCTTAGTCTTGGGTATTGTTAAGCCAGCTATTTATAAATACGTTAATGTTGAGTGAGGGTCACTGGTCTGCTTCATGGTACCATCAACTGGAACCAAAATACTGTTTCTGTAGAAACCATGAGTTAGTGTTTATTAAAATAACAGAAAGAGTGAAAGACCATTGGGGTGAGGGGAGACATAAGATTGTTGGCAGCTAAAAATAGGTGCTCTTTTAATGCTACCTTGTGAAAAATAAAATAAGAACAGCAAATACGGATCCTAGAGATGATACTGGCGCAATAAGAGAGCAGAGACCTGTGTGAGGTTTACTCTCAGGTTTTAGCAGGAATTTACTGGAGGGTGGTATTCAAAGCATTACAATCTGCTACATACATGCCTCCTTTACTGTCGCAGTTTCAAAGATCAGATCATTATGGGGCAATGTGTGTTACGTGAAAAATGGAAGATGACAGAACGGAGGATTACTACATCA
Source organism: Elephantulus edwardii (assembly GCF_000299155.1). Taxonomy (NCBI): domain Eukaryota; kingdom Metazoa; phylum Chordata; class Mammalia; order Macroscelidea; family Macroscelididae; genus Elephantulus; species Elephantulus edwardii. The sequence goes on from NW_006399822.1 coordinate 10,835,504, forward strand.
CTACATAACTGCCAGATTTCATCATTCCTTAACCAGATAAATTACCAGATCATTCCGTAACAGCCAGAGTACATCATGACATAACTGTCAAATCACTGAAATTTATGGTCCAGCCAAGTTGACACAAGTCTTACCCATTACAACTTGCCTTCATCTCACACATGGAGCGTTCATTAGCGCCAAACATTATTATTAATGAATGAAACAGTTGCTGTTGTTGTTCTTCCCAGGTGCCACTGAGTTGATTACAACTCATAGTGACCCAATATACAATGGATTTGAACTCTGCCCTATCCTGTGCTGTCCTCATCTTCTCTCATACCCTTGAGCCAAATGCTATAATCATTGTGTTAATTCATCTTTTTGAAGGTCTTCTCCTACTCTGACCTTCCACCTGTCCAAACACGATGTCCTTTTCCAAGAACTGATCCCTCCTAGCAATATGCCCAAATATGTAAGACAAGGTTTCACCACCCTTGCCTCCAAGGAACATTCTCGTTGCACCTTCTCCAGGACTTAGCTGTCTGTCTTTCTGGCAGTTGTGGATAGTCAGTACTCCTTTTCAGCACCACAACTCAAAGGCATCCACTCTTCTGCCATCCTCATCGTCCAATTTTCAGATATGCACAGTAAGTAACTGAAAAGACCATGGTTTGCATCCAGTGTACCTTAGTCATTAAACTGAAATCATTGCTCACTAACACCTTGGAAAAGTCTTTAACAGAAGATGTTCCCATTGCAACTTGTCTTTTGGTTTCTTGAGTGCTGGTACCAAGGCATTCAACTGAGTAGTTGAAATAGTTGACAACTTCAATCCCAGAACATTTCATTATACTCATATAAAAGCTATACCTACATCAAAAAGCTGTTGTACAAAGAAAGTAAGTGAATAGGGCACATATTAAAATCAGTAAAGATAAGTATTAAAGTTCTGTTCGTTCTCTGTACCTATTCAATCTGCACACTGAACAAATCATGCCAGAAGCCAGACTCTATGAAGACTGTGGCATCAGGATCTGAGGAAGACTCATCAACAACCTTTCATTATGCAGATGGTACAATCTTGCTTGTACAAAGTGAGGAGGACTTAAAATGCTCTGCAGAAGATCAAAGACTATCGCTTTCAATAGGAATTGTATCTCAACATCAAGAAGACAAAAATCCTCACCACTGGACTATTAAACTACATCATGGTAGACAGGGAAAAGATTGAAATTGTCAACAATTTTATCTGACTTGGATCGAAAATCAACACCTGTGGTACAAGCAATCAGGAGATTAGCAAACATATTGACTGGGAAAGTCCGCTATCAGGGACCTCCTCACATTACTGAGGAACAATGAGGTTCGTCTCAAGACTAAGGCACGAATGACTCAGACCATGGTCTTGTCAATCACTTCTTATGCATCTGAGAGCTGGACAAAAAATAAGGATGCTAGAAGAATAATTGACTCCTTTGAGTTGTGGTGTTAGAGTAGAGTACTGAACATCCTACGGACTGTCAAAAGAACAGATATGTCTTGGGGAAAGTGAAGTCAGATTGCTCCCTGGATGCAAGGACGGAGAAGCTTCATCTCACATACTTCGGACATGCTGCTAGAAGATGCTATTATTTGGAAAAGGGCATCATGCTTGGAAAAGTGGAGGGTCAACGAAAGCAAAGAAGGTCATCAACAAGATGAATTGGCACAGAGACTGTAGCAAGGGGCACAAATGTGCCAGAGATGATGAGGATGGCACAGAATAGGACAGGATTTAGATCTGTTGTTCACTGGGCCCTATGAGTCATGTTCAACTCAGTAACACCTAACAATAACAACAACATCATGATGTTGCCTATGTGGCCCAGTAGTAGGACTTTTGTCTACTTGATATCTATACTTGATCAATACCGAAGGCTATAATCTTTGATAGTGGGTTTTTTACTATTATCATAAATGCAAAATGTTGATGGTGCAGAATAGGTGTCGGTGTACGCATTTTCCCCTCCAGGAGGATTGTCAAAGCTTTAGCTGTTCATAGCTTGCTAGTTATTTCTTATCTCTAGAGCTTTAATTGTACCCAGAAGTCAGGTAAAATGTCTCTTCAAGAAATTTATTTTTACTTTCTACAAGAGAATGGGAAATAAATTCATACAGCTTTACCCTTTTGGTTTGTAACTGTAAAGATGAGAAGCATTTCTGTGACAGACTTTATGGTTTTTCTCTATTACCTGTCCTCATACACTCACATACACAGAGGGCGGATGTTCTCCTCTCACACGTTATAAGTGTCCCTCTGACTTTTGCAAGGAGCTCTGGTGGTGCAGTAGTTAAACACTCAGTTGCTACCCCAAAGGTCAGCAGTACGAACACACTTAGGGTTCATGGGAGAAAAGACCTGGCAGGCGGCTCCAGCCAAGGCAACAGTCTGGGACACTCCATTGGGCAGATCTCCTCTGTCACACGGGGGGAGCTCTGGTTGTTCTTCTGGGGGTTATGTGCCGTTGACTAGAATCAACTCATAGCTGACCTTCCAGTGGGTTTTTAGAAACAGTACATCATGTGGGAGTAAACCAATTTCCCACAAGAGCAATTGCTGGATTTGAACCAAGCACCTTTGGGATTGCAGCACAGCTTCCTACCACTAGGCCACCAGAGCTCCCTGTTGGGCAGTTCTACTCTGTCATGTATCATGTCAGACGGAGAAAAGGTTAGAATTGTTGATAATTTCCTCTCTCTGGGATCTACAATCCTTGATGTCAGGAGATCAGGAGATGTATTACACTGGACAAATCTGCTGTCAGAAATCTCGCCAAATTACTGAGGATGTCACTTTAAAGACAAATGCACGCCTGATTCAGACCACAGTCTTTTCAATCACTAGCGTACATTTGAGAGCTGGACAATGAATAACAGAAGAAGAATTAATGTCTTTGAGTTGTGATGTTGGAGACGAGTATTGAATATTCCATGGACATCTTATGCTCGACAGCGCCTAACAATAATTCTTCCACACAAGGGAGCATGGTGTCATAACGGTAAGAAGCTGCACTGCCCACCTGAAGGCAGGTGGTTTGAATCCACCAGTTGCTTAGTGGAAGAAACACAGGCAATCGGATAACTGCCTCTGAAAGCCCCCTGGAGGGCCAGCTATAAGTTGGTTTCTACTTGATAGTACATAACAACAACTCTGCCACACTGGGTCACCACGGGACAATACCAAACCCTAACCAGCACTCCCCTTGAGAATGGTGCATGTAACTTCCTTGTGGAAGAACCAATTCTCCAACTAAGTCTTCCCTCTGTACTGGAATAAATTGTATAGTAAAAAAAATATGTATATAATGCTATCATGTGGAAGCAGTGTAATCTCCCAGTGCTCTGTTAAACCAAACAGTTGTAAAATGATTAAGGTGGAATGCAATACTCCCTAATCCCATCACAGCCCTAACTGGATGTAAGAGGAAGTCCCTGAGTGTGAGGCCTGTAATCTCGTTTATCTCAATAGTGGTAAAAAGGAAGGAAAGTGAGCGAGAGGGAGGGAGGGATCCTTGTTGTTAAGTACCATCATAAGGGATCCTTAGCCGCCATAAATAATGGCCAGGTTGGGAGTGGGTCTTTTGGATCCAGTCTGCTGCCTTACAAAGCTCCTTGCCATTGGGGAAGTGAGAACACATGGAGGTTGCCAGGGAAGGCTTGGTCTACAGATAATGAAAGAAACAGGTTGGAAAGAGAGAGGGCCTTCCTCCTAAAAGCTGGTAACCTGCACTTGCAGTTACAGCCTTCTAACTGTAGAGATTCTTGAAATTATTTTCAAATTCAGGTGGGATAAAACTCAAGGTCATAGTTTTGTTCTCGTGGACTTGTTTTCATCTTCTTCAGCTTCAGTTAGAACTTGCATATGAGTAATTGATGGTCTGTTCCACAGTCAGCACCTGGCCTGATTATGACTGCTGAAACTGAGCTTCTCCGTGATTCTTTCCAAAGATGCAGTCATCAGTAATTGACAGATTCATCAACAGCCTGCATTATGCAGATGGCACAACCGTGCTTCCTTAAAGTGAGGAGAACTTGAAACATTTGCTGCAGAAAATCAAAGACTGTGGCCTTCAATATAGATTACACCTCAGTATTGAGAAGACAAAGATCTTCACCACTGGGCCAATAGACTACATTGTGATAGATTAAGAAAAGATTGCAATTGTCAACAACTTCATCTTACAATCAACACCCTTGGCACCGGCATCAAGAAATTAACAAACATATTCTACTGGGACAGTCTGCTGTCATGTACACATGTCCATGTTCAAACTGTCACATCAGTTTGAAGGCTATGGTGCGCGTGATTCGGGCCATGATCTTTCAATCACTTGCTGTGCATCTGAGTGATGAACAATTAATTAGGATGACGAGGATGAGGGGAATCAGTGCCTTTGAGTTGTGATGTTGGAGAAGGGTATTGAATAGCCATGGACTGCCAAAAGAACAAATACGTAGTGGAGAAGGTGAAGTCAGAGCATTCCTTGGAGGTAAGAATGATGAACCTTCATCTCACATCCTTTGGGCATGTTGCTAAAAGAGGCTATTCCTTGGAAAGGGACACCATGCTAGGAAATATGGAAGGTCAATGAAACAGAGACAGACCCTCAATGAAATGGACAGAGAGTGACTGGAGAAATGTGCTCAAATATGTCAGACAATGAGGACAAGGCAGCTTTCAGATCCATTGTTCACAGGGTCACTATAAGTCATATGTGACTTGACAGCACTTAACTGTAGGGAGGTCTGGTGGCCTAGTCTGGAGAGAGATGAACTGCTAACTCAAGAGGCTGTGTGCTTCTCTGACGGTTCAAATCCACCAGCAGCTCTGTGGAAAAAAGATCGTCAGTCTCTTCCTGTGCAATTTATAGTCTTGGAAATCCATTGGAGGATCAGCTATGGATCAGAATCAACCTGATGACCATGAGATGAACTGTAAGAGAATCACGTTTCTGTCTGTTAAAGTCATCCTCTCGTGAAATCTCTATTAAGGCAGCACCGTAGTGAGAGAAGATCTTCACCGTGAAACCCACAGCGCCCCTTTTCAGCAGGAAGTAGCTAAGAGAATACGCCATCCCCTTTTCCTTATGAATCAGGGTGAAGTCTCTCTCAGGGAGGAGTGATAGGGAATGGCAAAGGACACACCGACAAAGGAGATTAATCAGACCTGACTTTGACAAGCACTGTGGCAATTGGACAATTAAAACAGACATTCGGATGGCGGGGAAAGAAGAACAAACTGGGGAGGAGGGTAGAGAGAATGGTGCAGCAATGAAGGAATGAAAACCCAAAATCCCTGTAAATGTTCATTAAAACTAATAAAATTTAATAATTAAAAAAAAGAAGCAGAAATGCAAAAAAAAAAAAGGCAGCATCAGACAGCTAAGATACCCTCCCCTCAAGGTCAGGAGAGACATAAGAGAGTCAGTCACCATGCAGAACTGTTTCAAACCTGCCGTGGACTGTGTGTAAGTGGAAAATAGATGCTTGTGGTTTTGTCACTTAAATTTGGGAACTGACTACTAATTGGTTGTCCTAAGCTCACTACTAAAAACTTTAAAATAAGTTTTTGTGTTGTTACGTGCCACTGAGTCAAAATGGACTCAGAGCTGACCCTTCGGTGGGTTTTCAGAGGCAGTAAATTGCATGAGAGGAGACTGCCCATCCTTCTCTAGTGATATTCAGAACCAACTCAGGGCTGATACCTCAGTGGGTTTTCCGAGACTGGAAATTGCACAAGTGGAGACAGCCCATCTTTCTTCCTCAGAGCAGCTGGTGGATTTGAACCTCGTACTTTGGAATCAGCAATGCAATTCTCTACCAATTAGTACACACATATGCAGAGTGTGTGTGTGTGTGTGTGTGTGTGTGTGTGTGTGTGTGCACATGTGCATGTTAAACTAGTGTGCAAATGTCCTGAGAGCCAATTTCCCTAGAAAAGCCCAAGACCATGTGCATCAGTCTCTCAGGCCCTTAGTTTCTTTATAAACTCAATATTGAGGCTGTAATCAATAATACCTAAAAATACCTAATTCTCCTCCCAGGACTAACGAATGAGATATCTATTTTATATTCCAGAAGTGACTTCAGAAGTCAATACAGAAATAGATATTTTCAACCTTCAGCAAACATCACTCTTTTGGATCACCTTAAACACGTCACGGGGCCCACATGTGCCCCCACAAATCAACCACAAAGAAGCCTGCTCGCTAGACAAGCTTCTCCCAAAACCCAGGGAATTTGTTCTTCCTCCTTTTCCAAGACTCCCCGACCCTCATGTCTAAAGATGCTTTTACAAATTACTCTGCCCTCATTTTCAATTCGATTCTCACTTTAGAACTCAATATTACAGCTTGAAGCAACGGAAATCCTCTGCTAAATCAGGTGTCAGGAAGCTGGCTGAACACAGCCACATAGAAAGGTAAGTGCACACGTGAGTCCAGAACTTAGTACCGAAGCAACTCGTGAGGGAGCCACCTTGACAGACAGCCATTGATTGAGTGTTACTCAGAAGGCCCTCCCTCTTCAATCTGGTCCTTTAGCTAATGGACTCCTTCAGAATAAAAGAGGACAGAGGAATCCGTATCGGAGCTATTTTAGTCATTACTGCCCCTCCTATCCATATCACTTTATTTTTCTGCTTGGCAGCCTCAGCATATATTTTATAAAATCCGGTGTATTTGGAGATCAGCAAGTCCAAATTCAAGTGCATGTTTCATCGGTACGACAGACACCCAGGTTTCATTTAGAGTTAGCTGCCCAGGCAGCTCAAGAAGAGTCCAGCCCAGGTCTGCTTGCCGGTCTGCATATCAATCCCCTTTCGACACGGGCGACATGCACAATTTGAGCAGCCCATGGGTGAGCCCTGCCGTGCTGAAACCTGTGACCTAGAAATGTGCGTCCATGGCAAGTAAGCTGGAAGAAGCTAAGCCTCACCTGTACCCGGTAGTGGATGTGTGTGTACCCAACATCCTCAATGCCTTAGGAGAAAAGGGGCTGAGAATAGCCATTTACCCCAATTCTAGGCTTGAATGACAGGTCAGCGTCCCTGATGGAACTCAAATATATGATGACCTGCTTCCGTGGAGGGAACCATTACATTTCTTTCATAACCATCTCAATTCACACAAAGAAAACATTTTCTTCTTTCACTGCTTCAGGAAAAGAGCCCATCAAACCATCAGCTGAAAACACTGCACTCTGATGCACTCTCTTGGCTTTTTCACCTTTAAAAGTCCATTTCCTCGATGAGCACTCACGCACCGCCAGCATCCGCATTCCTGAGTGTCCCTCTGTCACATCAGGGTCGGGCAGCTAACCTTCTAAACAGCCTGTACAGAGCTGCGCTGTAGCAAGTCCGGGAAAGCCAACGGATGCCTTCGGTTAAACAGCAGCTGAGGAGTTCCTTTCTTCGTCGGCGAATGGAACCCGGTTTGCTGTTTTTCGTGGACTTTCAATGGGATTCCTTATTTACTGTTTTTTGTCCACAGTCGTTTATTTTACATACCGAACACAAGCTGACGTTTGGTGCGTGTCTTTGGCAGCTGGGAGAAGGTTAATTTACAATTTAATATGTTAGTTGCCGTCTTCCCTTACTTCTCCAGTGATTGCTCCTCGGAGAATCAATTCTGGGAAATGTACTTACTAGATGCGGTCTGCAGGGGAGACACCTCCCACAGACTGCCTCCATGAGCTTCTCTCTCTGTTTATGCCTCAAGTTCATCCCTCAAGAAAAGCTCCTTTAGGCCTAGCTGGGGTTTTCCCCCCACAAACTCAGTAGTGTAGGTCTATGATCGAAGCAACCGCAAAACTGAAGGCACTAGCTTTAATTAAACAATTAAAATCCAAGAGTTTCCAGAAGAGGCCAGTCCTTGGAGGACAGCACACTGGGTAACGTAAAGGGTCAGCGAAAGGAGGGAGGCCCTTCGTGAGATGGACTGGCACAGTGTCGCAACAACGGGCGTGGGCCCAGCAGGGACAGTGAGGACAGGAGACAGCGCAGAGCCAGGCAGGGCTGCACCCCACTGGACACAGGGTCAGAAAGAACTGGAACAGACTTATGGCACCTACAAACAACAATAGTTATTTAAGGGCAGAACCCTGAGGGGGCTAAGCAGACACAGAATAATGGAAGGAATGAGTGAACAAATGGTTTCACTCTGTTGGCTGCTACTTATTGTTGTGTATCATCAGTCAAGTTGACCCATAGCGACCCTATGAACAGATCTGGTCCTCTCCTATCCTGTGCCATCCTCACAATCTCTAACCCTCTCAAGCCCTTACTGTAGTCACTGTGTCAACCCACCTGATGAAAGGTCTTCCTCTCTGTTGTGGTCCCTTCACTTTTCCAAGCATAATGTCCCTCTTCAAGGAATAGCTAGCAACATGCCCAAAGCACGTGGGATGATGCTTTATCATCTTTGCCTTCAAGGAGCGCTCTGCTGGCTGCTGGGATGTGTCAGTTTCTCATTTTCTGGGGAAATGCTATTTCATTCTGTGTGTTTCTATTCATAAGTACATACATACCATACACATCATTTCTTTCCTTAAGTGTCCTTGGGTCATAAGAACTCTACTAGCCAAAAGGTGCTCTGGTGGCCTAATGGGCAAAGAGTTGTGCTGCCAACCCAAAGTCAGGCAGTTCAAATCCAACAGCTGCTCTGAGAAAGATAGGCCATCTTTTCCTGTGCAATTTGTAGCCTCGGAAAACCTGCTGGAGGGTCAGCGGCTTGGGGATTCAAATTGCTGACCATTCCGTTAGCCGCCACCAGGTCTGTGGTCAAGTTTTAATCAGCAAAGTTGCTGTAATTTCTCTTGACTGGCATCCTTCTCAGCCTCAGTTCCAATCAGCACCTTCCAGAGGCTCTACCCTGCTTTCTCACAGGTTCCAGAAGAAGCTAAGCCATGTATAACCTGAGAGGTGACAAGAGTGCACTAGATAAGGAGGTGAGGGTACTGTGCAGAAGGGAAGACAGCAATAAAATGTCGTAAACTACTATCTAACTTTTGGGAGAGACGAGAGAGCATTATGCTGAGAGAAATATCTCAGTCACATAAGGACAAATATTGCATAAGGCCACTATTGTGAAAATGGGAAACAGAGATATTTATAAATGTTCAAAAGGGGATGCAAAGAAGAGGGGCAGAAAAGGGAAAATCACTGGGATAGCAGAGGTTAGTAGGTGGAGGGGCGTGAAGCAATGGGAAAGGTTCAACAGGGGATTGAAGAGACAGGATGATAAAAGAACAACGGGGGATTCAAACTGCGTTAATATAGGATTGCAATGCAGCTTCTTACTACTAGGCCACCAAAACTCACCCCTTCGCCATCGAGTTGATTCCCCTCCTGAGCACATTCCACTGGATTACCGAGGCTGTAGGTTTTAACCGCAGGAGACGATTTCAGCTCTCTTCTGCAGTGAATTTCCACTGTCAGCTTTCTCATGAGCAGCACAACACCCAGCCTACGATGCCACCAAGACCCCCTTCATGTCTGCTATCCGGAAAAAAATAACAACACCTGTTTGACCTGTATGCTGAGCAAGTCATTTGAGAAGCTGGACTCTACGAAGAAGAAAGTGACACCAGGATTGGAGGAACACTCATCAAGAACCTGTGTTAGTTATACAGATGGCACAGCCTTGCTTACTGTAAGTGAGGAGGCCTGGAAACGCTTGCTGCAGAAGATCAGAGATTACAGCCTTCAACGTGGATTACATCTCAACATCAAGAAGACAGAATCCTCACCACTAGGCCAATAGGCTGCATTGTATGAATTGGGGTAAAGACGGAATTATCAACCATTTCATCCTACCTAGATTCACAATCAACACCTTGGTAGCAGCAGTCACAAAATCAAGACACGTTTCCTCGGGGAAATCTGCTATCAAGAATCTCTCGAAAGTTCTAAGGAGCAATGATGTTCATTTAAAGACTAAGCTGTGCCTGCGACAAGCCATGGTCCTTTCCATCATTTGTTATGCATCTGAGAGCTGGACAATGGATACGGATGACAGTAGAATTGATGACTCTGAGTTGTGGTGTTGGAGAAGAGTATTGAATATCCATGGACTGCCAAAAGAATGAACAGATAGGTCTTGAAGAAAGTGCAGCCAGAGTGCCCTCTGGAGGCAAGGTTGACAAAGATTTATCTCACTTATTTTGGGCATGTTGTTAGGAGGGACTAATTCTTGAAACCGGATCTGATGCTTGGAAAGTGGAGGGTCAGAGAGAGGAAGGTCTTCAACCAGATAGACTGGCATGGTGACTGCAGCAATCGACTTAGGTATGTCAGAGTTGATGAGGATGGTGCAGGATAAGACAGGCTTAGATCATAGTTCATAGCGTCTCTGTGAGTCGTACATAACATGATGACATCTAACAACACATTAGAGGCAGTTGTCAAGACCTCAAACAATGTATAGCACTGGGAAAATCTGTTGCAAAAGACCTCTTTATAGTGTAAAAAAGTTAAGATGTCATATTGAGGACTGAAATGTACCTGACCTGTTGTTGTTGTTGTTGTTGTTGCTGTTGTTATGTGCCGTCATAGCGACCCTATGTACAACAGCCCTAAACTCTGCTCTGTCCTGTGCCAGTTGCACTGTCTCTGACACTCCCATCCCGATTATCCCAGTCACTGAATCAATCCACCTCATAGAGGGCCTTCCCCTCCTGTGCTGTCCCTCCACCCTCCCAAACATAATGTCCTTCTCCAAGGACCGGTCTCTCCTCACAACATGTCCAAAGTATGTTAGACGGAGCCTCAGAATCCTTGCCTCCAAGGAGCCACCCGGTTTAACCCTTTCCAGGACAAATCTGTTTGTTTTCCTAGCAGTCCATGGTATTCTCAATACTCTTCTCCAGCACCACAGCTCAAAGGCATCAATTCTCCTTCTATCCTCCTTGCATTGTCCAACTCTCTGATGCATAACAAGTGATTGTGAAGGCCATCGCCTGTATCAGACGCACCTTAGTCTCCAGAGAGACACCATTGCTCTTCAGTACTTTGGAGAGGTCCCTAACAGCAGACTTTCCCATGGCAATGCGCCTTTTAATTTCCTGGCTGCTGGTTCCAAGACTGTTGACTGTGGAGCCAAGCAAACTAAAGCTGTGTACAATCTCAATCTCTTCACCATCCATCCAGATGTTGCCAATTGGTCCAGTGGTGAGAATCTTTGTCTTCTTGACATTGAGCCTCAATCCATATTGTAGGCTGCAGTCCTTGACCCTCTGCAGCAGGTGCTTCAGGTCCTCTTCAGTTTCAGCAAGCAGGGTTGTGTCATCTGCATAACGCAGATTGTTGATAAATGGTCCACCAATCTTGACCCCACATTTCTCCTCATAGAGCCCAGCCTCCCGGATAATCTGTTCTGCATATAGGTTGAAAAGGTATGGAGATAGGATGCATCCCTGGCGTACGCCCTTCCCAATTTTGAACCATGCAGTGTTCCCTTGCTCTGTTCTGACGACTGCCTCCTGGTCCAAGTATAAGTTTTGCATTAGAACGATCAAGTGTTCTGGGATTCCCATTCTTCTCAGAGTCAGCCATAGTTTGTTATGATCCACACAGTCAAATGCCTTTGCATAGTCAATGAAACACAGATAGACATTCCTCTGGTATTCCCTGCTTTAAGCTAAGATCCATCTAACATCAGCTACAATTCCCTAGTACCACGACCCCTTCTAAACGCTAACAGCTGACCTAAGCCATGATATTTCAACCACCTCAGATACATGCTGAAGTTGGACAGTGATTAAGGAATAACAGAGAAGAAATGGTGCCTTTGGATAATGGTGCTGGTAAAGAATACTGAATACACACGCTAGACTGCCAGGAAAACAATCAAATCCATGTCAAAAGGTATACAGCCAGAATGCTCCTTAGAAGCAAAAGAGTGAGACTTTATCCCTGGAGAAGGGCATTCTGCTTGGGTCATCAAAAAAAGAGGAAGACAATGGCACAGATGGGCACAGCGGCTCAAACACGGCAACAATTATGAAGACGGCACAAGACCACCATTGTCTCATTCTGTGAGACACAAAGCTGCCACGAGGTAGAATCAACCCAACAGCACCTCACCACAAAAATAAGAGCTTGAACATTATTAGCATGTGAACCCAACACTAAAATGGCAATAGCCATATTTCTGAAGTAATATGAGCAAGGTCTCTATTTCTCATGTCTGTAATTCTATTCGTATTAATAAAGGACACCGCACAGTAACATGAGAGCATTTGACGAGTGTCAAATAGTACTCAGAGTCCTTTCAGGCAATAAGAAATGATAAAGTGTTCTTTCAGCCCACTATAAAAAATTAGAAGTACATTATTCTCAAGCAAATATGAGAGACTCTATTCTTTAACATTAGAAGAAAAGAATGTAGAGTGTTGACTCTACACAAGAGATTTTTTTTTCATTGCAACAAATAGATGTAAACTTCGAAATGCCTTATCCACTCACCATACTATAACTCCTATTTAATTAAAAGTGTTGTCTCTGGTATTTCAGATTTATTTTTTTAAGGAAAGGAACCATGAATCTGACAAATAAATAGCCAAATGAAGATGAATTGGATATGGTCGGGATGTTGATAATCTATTTACATTTTAATAAGAGATTTCCTCCGTGCAGGTCTTAGATGAATCTCCACCGAGAAAAGGCTAGGACACAGAATTAAGAAGAAAGGAGCACTCTTGACAATTGGAGAAAAGAGAAGATGAGCAGAGTGGTGTTTAATAAAAACAGATGTGGCTGTAATCCCCTCAGGAAGGAAAAAGCTGTACAAATATAACATAAGAGGAGGGGAAATGGCTTTAGACAAGTATAATAGAAAAACCTGGGGAGCTCTGAGAACTCAAGCTAAGGCTAAGTCAGCCTCAGACCCTCATTTCATTCAAAGCCCAACGGCTGGTGCGCTGTGTGGATGACTTGAAGAAAGGCATGCATGGTGTTAAGCACAATATGTTATTTATAAGAAAGATTAACAGGAGTTTCTGGAAGTGTCCATGGAAGATTGGAAAAGGAGGATTTATCAGGCTAAAATTGTAAAAAGAAGATACTGTATATAGTCCAAGATGTATATGCTGGTCTACACACCTCTAAATCTATGACCTAAACCAATTGTTTTCTGTTCTAAAAGGAAGTATTTGAATTAACCTTAAGGGAAACCCATTGACTAGAGGAGCATTAAAATATGTTAACAAAAGTTACAGTGTTCTATTAACTCATATATTTTTTTAAATGACTAGCTGTATTTCTGCAGTGCTGTATGTAGCATCAGGAATGTAAAACTGGCCTGCAGCTATAATCTCACATTATTGCTACCAGCAGATAAGTGATAAGAAGGAATTTGGGTATGTTTTCAAGCATGCACATGGCAAGCCATAAACAGTCCTTCCTCATTCTGCAAGGATATATTCTCCACCTCCGAGAATTATATTTCCCTTTCTTGTCCTTTATGTTTTCCTGTTTTAAGGTACTGAGTCCTCCACCTTGCCATGTGATGGAAGCAAAGGAGCTGTTAGGAAAATGGAATTTTTATCAAAATTCTTTTAATAAAACTAACAGTAAAAGCAGCCACTCTGAGTTTTCTATCTTTGAGGCCTGAGGCGTGTGCCTCCAGCTAGAACTTGGACAGGACTGTAAATTTCTTTGTCTTTGGTTCAAAGCCCAACCAAATCATCCACCTGGAGCAATAGGAGCAGGCATGGGAATAGTTCCTTAGGTGAAGAACACTGTGCCAACAAGAGACAGGACAGGACGTGTGGCACACCAGAAAGAGAGAGGTCAAAGACTTGCCTGATGACTTTAACTAGAAAGTGCAATCCTGTAAGAAAAACAAACTGACGTGCTCAGACCAGAAAGGAGACTGCTGGAATCCACAGAAGAGGCAACAAGTTCGGTTGCCAACATCCCCAGCCAGTGGCTGGGCAACCAGCTAGCACCCAGAGGCCCAGGGCTGCCATTCTCCGGTCAAGAGAAAGCTCCAAGCTGATGAACTGAGAGGCCCCTGCGAAGGAGGCACACCGGAAACCAGGAGCGTGGCAGCCCAGCTGGCTTATTATCCCACAAAACGAGGCATCCTGGCATTGTTACCACCACATAAAGAGGCTTCTTTTTTTCACATCTACCCAGTCAAGAGAACTCTAAAAATTTAACACTCTGCTGCTTAGATGGGATGTATGGATCTTCCAATAACTGAGTCAAGATACTCTCATTTCCTTTTGCTCCACATTCCCGCTCCTCCCTGTATCCTAAAGTTCCCTCTTCAGAAAGACTCCCTTCCTCAACATGCACATGGGCTCTGCCTGGAAAATGCATCCTCCCACACAGCTTTGGGAAAGAGGTCAGGGATGGGTGAACTTGAAATGCACTGAATCTACACTGTGGCCTTTAAAAGTCACCCAGGCACAAGTGCACGTATCAAACTATCATCAAATCCTTTCAATTGTGTAGTTTCTGATTATGAACTTCCTATCACAAAGATTTCTCTCACCCTGAAGTGTCAGGATTCTGAACTCATTTTTGTTTTTCCTCAAAATTTAGTTGCCCTCATTTGAACCCACCAACTACTCCATAAGGGAGCTCTTGGTTGCCTTGTGGTAGGAAGCTGAGCTGCAATCTCAAAGGCACATGGTTCAAGCCCACCAGCTGCTCCATGGACGAAGGATGCACAATCTCCTCCTGTGTGATTTGCTGCCTCTGGAAACCCACTAGAGGGACCGGTCCTACTCAGCAGCACACAGCAAGCACTGCACGCGTAAAAGATGAGGCAGTCAGCTCTGAAACAATTTACTGGCTCGAGGACCCTGGAGGGCAGCTCTCCTCTGCCCTACAGGCCCCTTTGAGTTGGAATCAACTTGATGGCAATGGATTTGGGTTTAGTAAGTGGGGGCGTGCTGTCCAAGAAGGACAAGGCCTTTGTCAGTCCAACATGAATCTCTGAGGCCTAGAATGGCTCTGTCCTTTTCTTCTCCCTCCCCCAGCTCAGCGGAGAGGAGAGTGTGAACCAGGTTGCTAAGCAACTCTGAAGGACACCTGGTCAACACGGGCCTATCCTGTCCAAGGCAGGCCCGAGAGGAACGCTCAGAGACAGCAAGCCCAGTCACAGGAGGAGCCACGTAGACACACTTTACATAGGCAAGGGTGAGTTTTTTCCATTTTTATTTTTAAAAAGGAGACACCAAACCAAAGAAGAAAAAAAATCTAAGCACCTCATACCACAAAGCCTACCCAGAGAGCACTGTGACAACAGAATTCTCCTCAGAAAATGAGTCAGTCTCTCTCTCTCTCTCTCTCTCTCTCTCTCTCTCTCTCTCTCTCTCGTGTTTGTGTGTGTGTGTCCGCACCATCTTGTACAGTTTTAAAGAGCAGAGGTAAATGCTCGGCCACTAACCACAAGGTCAACAACTTGAACCTCCTAGTTGTTCTACATAATGTTTTCTTTAAAATCTTTAAAAACACTCTTGAAAGTGCTTAAGAGCAAGGATATTGGTTTAAAGGCTAAGATACACTTGATCCAAGTCATTGCTTTGTATATATCTGGAAGTTGGACAATGAATAAGAAAGACTGAAGGAGAGCCAATGTCTTTGAATTGTGTGCTGAATATTAAATATCCCACAGACCACGAAAAGAACAAAGAAGTGTGTCCTGGAGGAAGTGCAACCTGGGTGTGACTTGGAGGCAAGGATGGTGACATGTCACCTCACAGACCTTGGACATATTGTCAGGAGGGGCCAGTCTTGTAAAAAAGATACCATGCTGCAAAAGGTAACAGGTAAATGAAAGAGAAGAAGATAGATTGGCACATCAACTGCAACAATGGGCTTGAGCGTGGCAGAGATCACACAAAGGTGCAGGATACAGCAAGGTTCACCTCCGTTGTTCACAGGGTTGCTATGAGCTGGTCAACTCATCAGTTTCTAACAACAGGGAACAACAGTTTTTCTTTGCTGATGTTATATGCCATCGAGTCACATGTGATGCAGGGTTTAGGCCTGTTGTACATAGGCTTGCTGTAAGTCTTACCAATATTATTGTCTCAGTAATATTCTCTCTTACCAATATTATTGTCTCTGACACACCTGCTCCCATTACTCCAGTGACTGAATCAATTCACCTCATTGAGGGTCTCCCTCTCCTGCGCTTTCCCTCCATGATCCCAAGCATGACGTCCCTCTCCAAGGACTGATCCTACCTTGCAACATGTCCAAAGTATGTCAGATGACGCTTCAGAATCTTTGCCTCCAAGGGGCAGTCTGGCTTCACCCTCTCAAGGACGTACTTGTTCTCCTAGCAGTCCATGGTATAATTAATACTCTTCTCCAACACCACAGCTCAAAGGCATCAACTCTCCTTTTATCATCCCTAGTCATTGTCCAGCTCTCTGATGGATAGCAAGTAATTACAAATACCATGGACTGTATCAAGTGCACCTTGGTCTCCAGATTGACATTATTGCTCTCCAGTACTTTGGAGAGGTCTCTGACAGCAGACTTGCCCAATGCAATTTATCTTTTCATTTTCTGGCTGCTGATACCAAAAGTGTTGATTGTAGAGCCAAGCAAACTGAAGCTGTCAACAATCTCAATCTCTTCACAATCATCATGATGCTTCCAATTGGCCCAGTGGTGAGAATCTTTGTTTTCTTGATGTTGAGCTTCAATCCATAGTGAAGGATGCAGTCCTTGACCTTCTGCAGCATGCATTTCAGGTCCTCCTCAGTTTCAGCAAGCAGGGTTGTGTCATCTGCATAACGCAGATTGTTGAGGAGTCTACCTCCTATCCTGATGCCACACTTCTCATAGAGCCCAGCCTTCCAGATAATCTGTCCCACATATAGACTTAAAAAATATGGTGAAAGGACACACCCTTGATGCACACTCTTCCCAATTTTGAACGATCCAATGTTTCCTTGCTCTGTTCTAACGACTCCCTCCTGGTCCAAGTATAGGTTTCACATAAGCACAATCAAGTGTTCTGCGACTTCCATTCTTCTCAGTCAGAGTCAGCCACAGTTTGTTGCGACCCAAATAGTCAAATGCCTTTGCATAGTCAATGAAACACAGATAGACATTCCTCTGGTACTTTCTCTTTCAGCAAAGACCCATCTGACATTAACTATATCTCTAGTGCCACGGCCTCTTCTAAACCCAGCCTGTACTTCAGGCAGTTCTCTGCTGATGTGTTGTTCTAATCGTTTTTGGATAATCTTCAGCAGAATCTTGCTTGCATGTGATATCAATGATACTGTTCAATAACTTCCACACTGTCGGATCATCTTTCTTTGGAATGGGAACAAATAGAGATCTCTTCTAGTCAGTTGGCCAGGTGGTTGTTCTCCAGATTTCTTGGCACGACTTGGTAAGCACATCTAGAGCAGCGCTGTTTGTTGAAATATGTCACTTGGTATGCCATAAATTCCTGGGGCCTTATTTTTTTGCCAATTCTTTCAGAGCAGCTTGAATTTCTTCTTTCATCACCATGGCTCTTGCTTTTAAGTTGTTTCATGAAATTCTTCTGTGTCCACCAATTCCTAGAATAAAGATATGGCAGTCGGCTTCTGTAAAAACCACCCTTAAAAAACCTCATGAAGCAGTTTTATTCTATCTTACAGGGTCATTATGAGTGTGAATCAACCAGCCATGGCTATGGGCGCTATCTTATAAGAATCCTGTGTCTAATTTATTTCTGAAGCTACTTGTTGTTGTTGTTGTTGTTGTTGTTGTTGTTGTTGTGTACAGTTAAATAGACTCATAGTGACCCTATGAACAACAGATCTGAACTCTGTCCTATCCTGTGCCACCCTCATCAACTCTGACATGTTTAATCCCATTGCTGAAGTCCCTGCACCAATCCAGCTGATTGAAGGTCTTCTTCTCTCTCCTTGACCCTCCACCTTTCCAGGCATGATGTCCCTCTCCGAGGGACATCCCTTTTAACAACATGCCCAAAATATGTGAGATAAACCATCTTTCCCTCTAAGGACCACCCCAACTGCACCAACAGGTCATTCTTTTGGCTGTCCATAGGATATTCAGCACTCTTCTCCAACACCACAACGCAAAAGCATCAATTCTTCTGTCTTCCTTATGGACTGTCCAGCTCTCAGATGCATGGCAGGTGATTGAAAAGACCATGGGCTGAAAGAGGCACCCGTTGGTCTTTAAATTGACATCATCACTATTCAGTAATTTGGAGAGGTTCCCTGACAGCAGATTTTTCCCAATCCAATATGTTTCCTGATCTTCTGTTGGCAAGAGTGTTGGTTGTGGATCCGTAGAAGATGAAATCCTTGACAACTTCAATCTTTTCTCCATCTATCATGATGTTGTCTATTAGCCCAGTGGTGAGGATTTTTGTTCTCTTAATGCTGAGATGGAATGCACATTGAAGGCTGTAGTCTTTGATCTTCTACAGAAGGTGCTTCAGTCCTCCTTGCTTTAAGCAAGCAAGGTTATAGACGCTACCTGGGTATTGCCATTTTTTAGTCAATTATTTGTTAAGGTCTCAAGCACAGGACAGAATGAGCTGGCAAAAGGAGCGTAGCCCTAAGCTTGCCCTCTCTGCAGTCACCTCTGTCACTCACGTGGTTTGAATGTGATAAGTGAACAATTTGCACAATGATGATCCAGGCACAGTCACAAGCTTGCAGTTGTCACATGGGCTAGGATGACCGTAACCTAACAGTTAACACGTTGCCGCTCACTTTTAAACTGACGACCGTGCTTAGAAACACATTCCCCCCCCCCCCATGTATTACTATCATTTACAGCAATGTGTTAAACTGGGGCTGGAGAATCCATTCCAAGGCAAACTGACAAATTCACTGTGTGATTAAGTTCTTTGCTCAGTCAGGCTTCTCCTGCAACAAATGGCCCGAGGATTGCCTAAGCAACGGCCACGAAAACCTGAGGAGGGAGCCCCTGCATCCAGACCCTTCGCAAGGCTGTGATGGCCATTCCTCTTCATCCAAAACAAACACTGTGGGTAGGGCTGCACACACAGAAGAAACCGTGCAAGCATCCCCCACCCCAGTAATCCATTAGTAACTTATTCTGAACTGAAGACCATAAAATTCTTACAGAAGCTCAAATTCATAAAAAAAGAAGTACAATGCCAAGGAACTGTGGGCAGCATCTATCTTAACAGTCATTGACTTCCTTTCAGAAACAGTTGTCGTCTTATCCTTCAGAAATACTTGTAGAGAATGTTCCCCCAAGAGTCTCAAAGAAGGTAAGAGGTGGGCTCGAGCTGGAATGACCTCACCGAACAACAACACGGATCGCCTCCATCCTGTGACCTGACACAGGCTGGCAATCTGTTAGAAGAGGCGTTTCCCTGCCTGGGGGCCTCCAGCCCATCACCTGTGCTGCAGATTTTTAAATGCTCAACCCTTGCGGCCCCATCAACCAGCAGAGGCCGTCAGTCTGCCATTGAATCATGGACCTGAGCCTTAGCTGTCCTACAACTGGATGAACCATTTCCTCAAAATTAAAGTGAATCAGTCTCAATCTCTATTATTCTTTCTCAATACTTCTCTCTCTCTCTCCAAATAGATAGATTAGAGATAGATAGATAGATAGATAGATACACACATTTATACACATACATATATATACATGCACATACATATTATACACACACACAGTTGTTGTTATGTGCCATCAAGTCAGAACTGAATCATTGCTGACCTTCCCTCCAATAGGTTTTCAGAGACTGCAAATTACGTGTAAAGAGACTGCCCATCTTTCTCTCTCTGAGTCACTGGTGGATTCGAATAATCTACTTTTGGGTTGGAAGCTCAACTTCTTACCACTAGGCTATCAGAACTCCCTGAGGCCAGAGATAGAAAAAGAAAAAAACAACCCTGTATTTTTTTTTAATTGTTATTGTTGTTATGTACCATTGAGTTGGAAATGGCCCATAGCTGACCCTCTAAAGGGTTTTCAGAGGCAGTTAACCACACAGGAGGAGACTGTCCATCTGCCTCCCATGGAGCATCTGGTGGATTTGAACCCTGTGCCTATGACACAGCAGTTCCTTACCACTTAATAGATAACAAATAGATAGATACATAGACAGACAGACAGAGATGTATATAACCGCACATACATATATAGAATGTGTTACACAGATCCTGAGATTTTGCCTAGCACACAAGATCAGTGGACCTACATGATTTAGATCCTGATGCTTTGTATATCTCAATGTGCTGGGTTGCATTTGCATCTCATTTCCCCAAGGCTGAAGCATACAACCTGCCCAATGTCTTCCTGAGAGAGTTGTTGGACTCCAGACCACCTCTTCCAAACAAGTTCTCTCCCATCACCATTGTGTTGGAATGGACTCCGAGCTGACCCTCCACTGAGTTTCCAAGACTGCGAAGCACAGAGGAGAGATTGCCCAGCTTCCTTTCTCCCCTGGAGCCACTGGCGGATTTGAATCCCTGGATAGGTGAGGCCTCTGGAGTAGCAGCACAACTCTCTATGGACTAGAGTACCAGAGCTCCCTTGAAACAAGACAAGGAAGGGAGAAAAGAGAACCAGAAGTATAACAAGAATTAAGGGAATAAATGAGCGGGCCAGGGCTGGCTTCTCTGCTGCGTCAGACATTGTCAATTTAAGGAAGGGTGGACTGCCTTTAAGTAGGGGCAACTCTGAGTTACAGAACAGTTCAAAACATGTGCATTCCCTTCATCCTTTTTTTTGTAGGTATTCATTCCAGAGGATTCACTTTCCTTCCAATGGTGGGAGACTCGCAACTCTTGGCAGCTCTTGGCAGCAACTTCAGCGTTTAACAGGCAGAGGTCTGAGCCAGGAAGCACCAGAGGGGACACACTCAGACTGAACTTTTCTGGCTCAAATAAAAGCGAAAACATTCATTTCTGAACATAATCTCCCCTTAGCTTTTCCTCTGATAAGGATTAGAGGAGAAAACAGATGCGAAGTTGACCAATCCGTTCACAAGCGTGGACGACTGCCTGTCCTGGACCATTTGTTGTGCAGGATGCTGGAGGCAGATACTGAACTCCACGCCTTCCAGAGCCATAGACAAGGCAAGGCAGTGCACAGCTAATGTAGTGTCAGCTTTTCAGTAGATTCCTAACCACACATGCCATGTGCTAGACTCTCTGTTACAGCCTGAGGGTTAAAGAGCAGGAAGATAAGGACGGGGAGGAGGAGATTAAAATAAACAAGCCTGCCACTAAGACTCTCAGTGCCCAAACAGAACCAGCCAGATTTCAAAACAAGATAGAGGAGAAGGCATTGAAATCACTCCTATGATCCTCTGCGACTTAAAATGTTTGCATACCGGCCACTGCACTTCTTGGCTGATAGTCTAAAACCTGACAATTATCGTACACATTATCTTACCAGAAATTGAATATTTTCTTACAGGAATGCCTTACAGAGTCTATGCTAATAAGATTCTCAGAAAAAAAAGTAATGTCACAAGTTGCCAGAGTTGTTTCTGCTGTTGTGAATGCACTCTGCATTTAAAATAGCATTTTGTAAACACTTGGGCTTCTATATACATTTAAGGAGCACTGGTGGTTTAGTGGTAAGGAATTAGGTTGTCAACCCAAAAGTACACAGTTCAAATCCACCAGCTGCTCTGCAGGAGAAAGACAGGAAATCTCTTCCTATGCAATTTACTCCCTGTAAAAACCCACAGGAGGGTCAGTTACAGGTCAGGTCCAGATCTATGGTGTATAACCACAACTACACATTTACTGAACCTGAAGTATTCCTTTCCTTTAGGGTCTTCATTTTCACAGTCTGTTGCTATGTTGGCTACCAAGGCAAAGGTCGTATAGCCCTGGTGTGTCCACTTGCCATACAGCAGTAACTTGTGGTTGCTGTGAGGCTGAACACTGTGACACTGATGTGTCAGATGCGTTAATGGTTGGCTACCCAATGCGGACAGAGAGTGGGGTGGAGCTCCCTGATTAAAACAAGCGTGGAAGGAGGAGTGGCATCCACTTCCATAATAGCTTGCCTCCGGAAACCCTATGAACCTGGAGAGAGGATGAAAGACACCCAAGCGTTGAGGCCTCTCCTTCACAGGGTCGCTATGAGTCGCTTGCGACTCGAAGGCACTTAACAACAACAACATCACCGCTATGTTGCCCACCCCAGCAAGTCTATGTGGCCACTACCATCTAGTCCTTTCCAGATCGAAGTGATGCTCTATTAGGTTCCAGAGGCTGTGAGTCTGATGGGAGCAGACGGCTCATCTCTGAGTTAACAGGCCAACCCACCAGGGGTCCTTATTTCATGCCAAGTTAATATCGGCTGAATGTAAAAAAACCCAATTTTCCGGGGAGCTCTGGTGGCCTAGTGGCAAGAAGCTGTACTGCAATCCCAAAGGTACACGGTTCGAATCCACCAGATGCTCTGCCATAGAAGGAGGGATAATCTCCTCCTGTACCAGTCAGATCTGATTTGACAGTACATGCACAGAAAATAATAACCAAAAAAAAATTTTAAAAAATTTAATTTTCCATTTTAGAACTGCCCCTTCAACACTAGTTTGGTGGTGGTGTTGTTTTTTTAGTATAAAATGGTCCCATAGAGTAATAAGAAGCTGCGCAGCAATCCCAAAGGCACGCGGTTCGAATCCACCAGCTCCTCCACAGGAGAAGCAGTCTCCTCCCATATGATGAACTGGCCCTGAAAACCCATCTGAGAGTCTGCTACCGGTTGGTTCCCACTTGACAGTACACAACAACGACAACAACACAGCACATAGTGTGCACAGAAAATGAATGTGCAGAATGCCACTGTTTGCCAAAACTCAGCTCACACACGCTATTTGCATGTAGTGCAGTACTTGGCATCTACTGTGTTAAAGAATGTTTTCATCATTACAGAAAATACTACTAGATAGAACTTATCAATTTCTGAAGTTAAAAAAAATCTTCTTCTGCAAATCATGTTACCTTTGTCAAAGATGCTTCCATAGTATTTATTACCATTACTTTTTTATTGTGATTTGGTTGAAATTTTCCAGGGCATATTGGGTTTTCAATCAACAAGTCATAAGTGTTTTGTTTTGTGACATTGATTATAATCCACACAGTGTAACAGCAACCTTTCCGCTTCCTTCCTCTGTTTGCCATTTCCACTTATCCTTTCCTGTACCTGTCTGCCTTTCTGAGCTTTATACTGGGCAAATATCTTTTTTATTTCACATGACTGATTTCCCCCATACCTTGTTTTTACAGTATAGCTTTTCATAATATTCCAATACTACATATTTCATTGCATTTGGTTCTCTCATGATGATGCATCTATAATTTCTTATTCAAGTTATTTGTGTTTTTCTTTTCTTTTGTTAAGTTTGCCAATAGTTTGTCAATTTTATTGACCCTTTCCAAGAACCAGTTCCTGGTCTTGTTGATGGTCTCAACTGTTTTTCTGTTTCCTAAAAAGATGACAGGACTTGTACTGTCTTGTGAAGTCTTGACAAGACTTCAAAATTCCACACCTGGGATAGTTTATTGCTCATGTTGATAAGAAAAATAAAAAAGCCAGTATCAAACATCCCAGCATACAGTATACAAGGAGACCTAAAAACTACTTGTGTGACTGTGGCCTTTCTGTGAAAAAAGCTCCTTCTCTGCCTTCGCCTACAAGACTGTCATCTTTTTTTGACAAGCATCTCAGATCGCATCAGTGGATTTCTTTGGAAGACAGGAGCAATTATTTCCCACTCTATGTCTTATCTCAGATTTGCCTAGGTATTAGCCTCCTGTAGTTCCGAATCCCTTCAATTACAGTTGGGGAAACATCTCTACTTGTCAGGTGCTGCCGAGTCGACTACAGATCAAAGCAACCCTCTGCTGAGCAGATCCCAACCTTCCCCAGTGCTGCACCGTCCTCAAGACCTGTGCCTCGCTCATGTCCACTGCTGTGGAAGACAGCAAAACTCTTCCCCTAGAAATGGACGGACATCTGTGCTCTCAAACTCTTCCGGATGAGACAGACGCCATGCAGTTTCACTCAATTTTACGTCAAACTCCGAAGTAAAAAATCTGGTAGGTTCCAGAGGATCCCACAGAGCGTGGACCCTTTTTCAAAGCTTTGGCTCCCATTTCCAAACCAGCAAGGCAGCACATCTTGTTTTTCGAGCCTTAAAAATCTTTCACCCCAGCTGCATGTTTCACACCTCTGTCTTGAAAATCAGTGCTATTCTTGGCTCTCTTTGGCTGGATTTTGTCAGGAGGAAATGAGACGGGATGAAATGTGAGGGATCAGAGAAAGTTGCTTAAGGTTGAGAGAATACCGGAAATGTAGCATAGAACATGTTCTTGAGTGACTCTTCATTGCTACTCAAGCAAACACAGCAGCCACATGTTTTTAAATGAGCTCCTCCTTCACGCCCATTTCCCTCTTGCCAAAGCCTTCCAGGCCCACATGCCTGCATTCTCCGCAGGAATACTGAGACATGTGGGGAGCTCTATATCTGTCTTAAAGCAGAATTCACATACTTGCCTGGAATAGTCCATTGCTGTTGCTGCTGTTGTTGTTGTTATTGTTGGGTGCCACTGAGTCAGCTTCGACTCACAGCAACTCCTTCTATATCACTGACACAGTAAAACCATGTCATACAGGTATATCGTTTCCCAATATTTCTCCTGTTTTCTCCAGAATAAAACTGTGCTTCAAGATTCAGTCTAAGAAGTTCTCGTACCAACAGTTAAGGCAGTCAGGGCTTCCGTGGTCCCAACCTCGTGTGTACGGCCACTTTCAAGATGATGTGGGCACAGAATGATTGCTTTCAAGTCAATCCCAAGCACAGCAGCCTACAGAACAGACGAACTGTGTCTCCAAAGCTAGAGATCGTTCTTTGCAGAAGCAGACTGCTACGGCTTTCTCCCACAGAGCAGAGGAAGAGTTCAAACTGCCAACCTTCTGGTTAGCAACCAGTAGGCACTTGGCAACTGTGCCACCAAGCCTCTAAGGTGGTAAAAGCGAGGAAAAAGTAGGGGAGATTCTACCAGTCTTTGGACAACAGAAGCTTCTGTGCTCAGGCTCACGTATCAGGAACAAGGTTTTCTCTTTTTCTCCATCACTGCTGCTATTGTATAGATCTAGAATCCGGACCACCATTGTAGCAAAAGAAGGACAAAGGGGAAGGGAAACCAGTGTGACGATTCCTCTAACAGGTAATCCTACCACAGATCTCTTTTTCTGTTCCTTTTCCCAGAAAGGCAAAGTTTCTCTTGGAGATTTTATTTCCCAGGCCTACTACACAGTTTCATGCTGGGGATATCCTTAGATCAAAGCTGAGAGATAAAAGAAGAAAAATAATTGGGAAGCTCACACTCTAAGGGCCATTCTTCAAGTTCTGTCTCCACTTCTTAATCGGTCTGCCATGGTTAACTTTTCACATAGTTAATTACTTTTTGTAAATTGTCCAGAGTTTGGGGTTTAAATCAGTGGGAGACTGTAACAGGCATATTCACAAACTAGTCAGGCCTCGACAGCTCTTAAAACACAGCATCAAACATTCAATTAAAACTGAGCAAGAACAGTGGAAGATTGTCTCGGAAAAAGTACTACCAGAGTGCTCTTTAGAAGCAAAAGTTGTAAGACTTCTCACACGCTTCAGGACTGCTGTCAAGAAGGGTTCAGTGGCCTAGTGGCAAGAAGCTGTGCTGCAATCCCAGAGGTAGACAGTTCAAATCCACCAGAAGCTCTGCCGGAGAAGGAGGGACAATTTCCTCCTGTATCAGTCAGATCTGATTTGACGGTACAGGCACAAAAAATAATAAAAAAAGAAGAGTTCAGTCCCTGGAAAAGGATATCACACTTGAAAAGGTGGGAGGTCAACAAAAGACAGGGAAGCCCTCACCAAGACGGACTGACAGTGATCGCAACCATGAGCTTCCGCACAGTGGAGAATGTGAGGATGGCAGAGGGTTAGGCAAGGTTTAGATCTCTTGTTCATAGAGTCCCTGTAAATCAGAGAATGTGTGTATGAGTACATATAAATGAGTCTGGGTGTTGGCAAAAAAATGTCTTAGAGGAAGTGTAGCCAGAATGTTCTATAACCAAGGATGGTGAGATTTTGTCACATATACTTTGGAGATATTATCAGAAGGGACCAACTATTGGAGATGGACATCATGCCTGGATACGTAGATGATGAGGAAGGAAGAGAAAGACTCTCAATAAGATGGACAAATATGGTAGTTGCACCGATGGGCAGCAGAGTTTGTAGAAAACGGGCAGGATCAGGCTGGCTTTGTTCTGCTGTGCAGAAGGTCGCTGTGAGTCACAGCAGACTCAATGGCACTTACAACATACACAGACAAGCAGAGAGAAGAAGGGAGATTTATTACAAGGTAATGGCTCACGCACTGTCAGGGCCTAGCAAAGCCAAGGTCGGCAGGTAAGAGAGGGCCCTGAGTCAGTCCAAAGAACCAGAGGAAATGAACTAGATGCAAGATCCAGATCAAACGAAAAGCAAGCAAGCTTTGCCAGACCTCCCTATGATTTGATGTAGGCCACACCCCAACAAAACTCTCTTCAGCTGATTGGCTACTCATAGCAGATCTCATCAAGGACATTATCACATCATGTAAGGCCAAGTATGTCAGACAGAGCTTCAAAATCCTTGTCTCCAAAGAGCAGCCTGGTTTCCCCTGCTCTAGGATAGATGATATGTTTGTTCTATTAGCAGTCCATGATATATTCAATGCTCTTCTCCAGCCTGAAATTTTACCCTAAAATAATCTTTACCTTTTAAATTAAAAATATACTCCTTAAGTCTCCTTAAGATTAAGAAATTTAAAAATCTCCTCAAATTCATTAGCTTGAAGGTAGAACCAACTCATAGCTGACCCTCCAGTGGGCTTTCAGAGGCTGTAAATTATACAATAGGAGATTGTCCATCTTTCTCCTAGGGTGCAGTTGGTAGATTCAAACTGTCTGCCTTTGGGTTGGCAGTGTAACTCCTTACCCACTAAGCCACAAGAGCTCCCCAGATTAAACAACAGTTTAGCTTCATTTGTAAAGAACGTCCACTCTGAGTAATGTGTGTAAAGAACTATCAAACCAAACTCAAGTCAAGGCACTACTTACCCATAGTAGCCCTAGAGGGCAGAGTAGAACTGGGATATAGATAGAATTTCCAAGACTGTGAGTCATCACAGAACAGACTGCTACCTCTTTCTCCTATGCTGTGACTGGTGGGTTCAAACTGCCAGTCTTTCTATTAACAGTCGAGCAAACATTTCAACCAATGCACAACCTTGGCTCCTTAAAGAATTCTCTACGTAAAACTAAATGGCAGCTACAACCTGAAAGGTTAAAAAGGATGCTTACAGGGCAGTAAGTTTATGTCATGAGGAAAAAATAGTTCTGAAAAGGAGGGTGAGAGTGACTGAACAAAGTAATCAGTACCACTGAATTGTTCATGGAGAAATTGTTTAATTGCATATGTTCTGCTGTGTATATTTTCAACAAGGATAAAAATTATCTTTCAAAAATGTCCTTAAACAAACATACAAAATAAAATCACTTTTAAGGCAAACTGGTAAAACAGATACACTTCATCAACTTTCTGAACTAAAATAAATATTAAGGGAGTTCTTCAGAGAAAAGATATGTTTATCCTAGATAAAAACATGAAAATGGAAGGAATAATGAAGGGAGGGGAAGGGGGAAAAAAACCCAAAAACCTCTTTACTCTTCATTACTCATGGCAGCAGCAGTGAAGAAATCAAAAGACACACTGCACTGGGGAATCTACCGCCAAGGACTTCAAAGTTCTAGAGGCAAGATGTCAGTTTAAAGATGCACCTGACCCAAGCCATGGTCTTTTCAATTGCTTCCTGTGCATCTGAAAGGTGGAGAATGCAGAAAGAACACCGAAGAAGAATCAATGTCACTAAACTGTGGTGTTGATGAAGAGTAGTGAATATCCCACAGACTGTCAGAAGAAAAAACAAATCTGTCTTGAAGGAAGTGAAACCAGTATGCTCCTCTTTAGAGGCAAAGACCGTGAAACTTAGACTCACACACTTTGGACATGTTCTCGGGAGGAACCCTTGGAGAACCACATCATGTTAGGAAAAGGTGAAGGGGCAGAGAAGAGGAAGACCTTCACCGTCAAGAAGATAGATCAACAGAGTGCCTACCACGTGATCTTGAACACGACATTGTAAAGACAGTGCAGGAGAGCGCAAGCTTCAGATCTGTTGTTCACAGGTCACTATGAGTTGCAGTCAACTCAATGGCACCTAACAATAACAAAGAAAATACAGGCTGTATACCGGTATTATTGCTTTTGAGTTTTATTATAGATAGATAGATAGATAGGTAGATAGATAGATAGATAGATAGATAGATAGATAGATAGATGATAGATAGATAGATAGATAGATTTTAAATGGTAAAAATAATGCAAATTGCAGTGCGACATAAATGTTGCTAAATTTTTCTGAGATAAAATAATTTGCAAAATTACCTGATTTGTAATTTATTTGTAAATAAGTACTTACGTATTTATAAGGTAAAATATTTGTAAAATTAGTGTGCACTAGATTATAATAAACTAAATATGTATCTTATAATCTCTAATGTGGCCACTAAAAAATAGTTTAAAATACATAACTAATATATTAATACAAGAAAGTGAAATAAAAATACAAAACTTTTTTCCTAAAAGAAAAATATCACATTAGGATTCCACTGAAGTTACTATTGAAAATTATTTGACAAATTGGCCCAATTAAGTTTTACCTAACAGCAGTACTAAGAGGTTAGAGTTCCAAGACTTGGAATAGCAAACTTTACTTTCTAATCTAGAGGAGAAAAATGATTACATTTCTTGACACAACTGGTTTTTAAAGGAGGGGGAAGAAGTGGGAAAAGGGTGGAAAAAGGGAGGGAGAGAGGGAGAAAATAAGGAATATTTGGAAGATTTCAAAGATTATCAATTTATATTAAAACAACAGAAAAATATTTCTAGTAAGCTTGCAAAGAGAAGCCCTGGTAACACAGCAATTAGGTGTTTGTTTGCTAACCAAAAGGTCAGTGGTTCAAACCTACCAGCCACTCTCGGGAAGAACAATGTAGCTGTGTGCTTCCATAAATACTGTTGTGTTGTTGTTATGTACCGTCCAGTCAACTACTACTCACAGCAATCCTATAAACAAAAGACCTAACCCAGGCCCTATCCTGTTTTATGACAGTCTTGCAAACACTAGGGAACAGTTCTGTCCTATAAAGTTACTATGAATCAGAATTGACTCAACAGCAACAGTTTAAGCATTAAGCATAAGTTAAGGTTTAGGTAGACTGATAAGTTGTTGCTGGGTACTGTTGAGCTGACTTTGTCTCACAGCAATCCTTGGAATGACAGATCAGAGCCTTGCCCTCTCTTGGGTCATTCTCACAATCTCTGCCATGTTCACACCTATTGTTGCAGTCACTGTGTTGATTTGTCTTATTGAAGGTCTTCTTCTCTTCTGCTAACTATCTACTTCTCAGCATGATGCCTTTTCCCAAGGACTAACTCCTCTTAAGGACATACCCAAAGTATGTGAGGTCAAGTTTCTTACTCTTGGGAACACTCTAGTTGCACCTACTCCAAGACAGATTTATAAAGATGTCACAGCATTCCTTGCAGAAAATGAAAGGGACTTGAAGCATTTACTGTTGAAGATCACTACAACCTTCAATATCAATTACATCTCAATATCAAGAAAAAAGAAAAACCCTCACCACTGGGTCAAGAAGCAACATTATGATAGAAGGAGAAAAAACTGAATTTTCCAACTTTAATCCATAATCAACACCCATAATCGCAATAGTCAAGAAACCAAAAGACAAGTTGCACTGGGGAAATTTTCTGTCAAAGACCACTTTAAAATGCTAATGACCAAGGATGTCGGTTTAAAGACTAAGGACCACCTGATCCAAGCCATAGTATATTTAATTGCTTCCTGGGCACAAAAAGTTAGACAATGAATAAGGAAAACCAATGAAGAATCAAGGCCTTTGAATTGTGATGTTGGTGAAAAGTACTGACTATATCATAGACTGCCAAGAGTATACTGACCAGAAATCATATAAAAGTGAGCAGAGTGGATTGAGAAATTATGGTACATTCACACAATGGAATTTATGCCGCACATAGGAGCAATGATTTTGTAAATTATTACCTAACTTGGGAGGGACTGGAGAACACTATGCTGAGTGAACTAACTCAGTCCTATAAGGACAAATATTGTATAAAACCATTATTGTAGAATAAGTATAAGGATCCAAGGGTGG
>NW_006399822.1:10865919-10949143 GCF_000299155.1 Elephantulus edwardii
GGGGGGAGATTAATCATGGAGTTGTACAATTTGATGGGTAGGGGTTGATGAGGGAAATTGGAAGAATCTGTTCCAGAAAACAATGTATTCGAATATTTTAAGTAAAATAGTATAATTTTAAAAATCTTTGACAAAAAAAGTGAGCTTTCAACATCATTTATGTACATGTCATGTGTGAATAATTCATCCCAAGCATTTCTCCCTTCACACTAAGATATTTCCAGATTTATGTCCACAAGATAAATTTTGTCTCCTTTTTTTTTCCTTTCTTCCTTGTTGTGTATTTTTAAGTGGATCCCACTGGCACAGGAGAAGATTGTGTCTCTTTCTCCAGCGAAGGATTTGGTGGATTCGAACCATGCACCTTCAGGATTGCAGTACAGCTTCTTGCCACTAGGCCACCAGAGAGCCCCACAAGATAATTTTGAAAGTGCTATTTCTGCTCCCAACCACTTTTGCTTGACCTGGTCTCCATGTAAATGTCAATGCTGTTCATACAGCATTCAAAGAAGAAAGCAGACAATAAAAATTCTTTATGTGATTTTCAGTGTGAAAAGTTTGGTGTTCATATTTTACTAGCAAAAACATCCATAACACTGTAAAACTCGGGGAGGGAGGGTGATTTAGACAGCTGACCTATACTGCATTAGCCTTTAGAATATAAGACAATTCAAGTCAAAATCGGGTCTTAAACACAAATATCACAGACTTTATGAAGAAAAAGAGCTTCCCTTCTCTAGACACTACAGCGTAAACTGAGGCTTCATGAGACACAAAGGTGACCTTGGAAAGAGATATGTCCCTTAGGCAGGGATTTGCTCTTTTATTCTAACATCATTTTACTCGTCAGTGGAAATTGTTCAGTAATAATTGAACATGTCTATCTCTAATCCCGGGCCTTTGCTTTCCTATCTTTCTCATCATACCCTTTCTCCCCCTCGGATCTCCGCAGACGCATGCCAAGATCCAACACAAAGCCCTTTGATAAAAAAGGCTGTTATTCTCCTAAAAGAATGATGTCCCCCTCTCTTACCAAACAGCTGATCTGACTTCCCTGTCAAACATGTCAGATAAGTTTGGGAAGGTGACCATCCAATGCCGACGGGAGGCACTGCTTCAGGAATCAGGAAGATATTTCCAGAAGCCTCATATTAGAGGCAGGGATACTCTAAGCGTCTAGGGAAATGACATTATTATACGACTGTCACAAGATATGGAAATAACAAGTACGTCATTTCTGCATAGCTCTGAAGAGGGGAAACACCCCTTTTATTAAAAAATGAGACTAATGATTCATTAAGCCCAATGTTCTGTTTGGAGCAGAGAGAGGCTCCACATATAGAATTAAATGTTCTTCCTGAGAGATTATCAGGGAACTGGAGACTCCCTCCTAAGATGTTTTGATAATCTATTTCTAGAAACAGCTATCACAATCTATTCTTTTCTTGTTTGAACTGTACAGAAGGAAAACTTCACCTGAGTCACTGGACATGGCAATGGAGATATTAAAGTTATCTAGAGAATTCTGTTTTACAATTTTACTATTTTTACTTTATTTTTAATGATTTCTTATTGCAATCTGGGTGAAAGTTTACATAACAAATTAATTTTTCATCCAACCATTCAAACCCATTCTGTTCTATAACATTAATTTCAATATCCACAATGTAATGGAATTTTCCCCACTTCTCTGTGATTCTCTTGTCCATTAATCATTTTACTCTAGCCCTGCACATACTAATCTAAATAATTCTTTTCTTTATATTTAATTTTCTTCCTCTTCGAGTAAAAGTTTACAAATCAAATTCTAGAGAATTCTTAATGTCTCATTTCATCTGAGCTTTTTTAAACCAAACCCTCTGCCGTAAGGTCAGCTCTGACACGTAGCAGTCTTGGAGAACCCCACAGAACTCCCAAGCTGTAAATATTTGCAGAAGCAAGTTAATCTCTTTTTCTTTCTCTGAGTGGTTGCTGGTTCCCAAAAGCCAACCTTCTGATTTGCAGCCAAGCACTTCACCACTGTACCACCAGGTCACCTGTCTCTTAGCTAGAAACTAAAATTCACTGATGCTGAGTCTGTTCCAACTCACAGTGGACCCTCCAATGAGTTGCCAAGTCTTTAAATTATCAAAAACTACTGCTTTCAATATAGATTACATCTCAACCTCAAAACGACAAAAATCCTCACCACTGGAATGGAAAAGCGACATCATGACAGATGGAGAAAAGAGTGAAATTGTCAATAATCTCATCTTAGTTGGACCCACAATCAACAGCCTTGGTACCAACAGTCAAGAGATCAAGAGGTGGTACTAGCAACTAGATCATGAAGTGTACTGCATTCGGCAAATCCTCTGTCATGCACCTCTCCCAATCACTGAGGAGTAATGACATCAGTTTGAAGACTTAGGGGTACCCAATTCAGAACATAGTATTTTTATTTTTATTGTGAAAAACAGGTATGATGATATAAGGGGGTGAGGGTTGGGAGCAAAAGAGTGAGGATGGGCAAGGATGAAATTACAGAGCTGCACAATTTGGTGGACAGGGGTGGAGCATGGGCAAAGGAAATGAGAAAGATCCAGTGTGGACCAGAAGAGACAAAATAATGGTAATCAGAGCCCAGTGGCGATCAATTCCTTTTATTTTATTTTTTTTAACAAAGAAATTGTCTTATTCACTTGTGGATTTCTCATTTGGGAATGGGGTGCAGACTTGCTGACTTCTTCATGCTGAACAGGGGCATTGGTGTGAGGGGGAAGGGGAGCCCACTTTAACACCTTTCTGGTGGTCCTGGGTTGAAGCTGCATACCTTCTTGTTCAGTTAGAAGATATTTTTCTGATGTTTACTTCCCTCTGGACTGCAAAGTGTTTGCCAAGGTGGGACCAGTGGCGATGGCTAGCTAACACTGAGGCTCCATCCTCTTTCAATTCCTTAGCTGGCAGTTATATTTCCCTCTTGTCTCTGAAACTGGGCTCAGGGTTCAGTTGTGGAGCAAAACTCAGTGTTAAGGTTACCTGTATGAAAGGGAGCAAACCTAGAGTACAAACTTGTGAGTTACAAAGAGAAGGGCTTTGGAGGTGTTACTTACAGGTGTACTAGGGGAGGAGGCGGAGGAAAGTGGCTTAGATAAAATTCTTTGTATACCCTAGGCAATTTCCTCCAGCGACCTCAAGGCTCTTTCTGTGGCCAGACGGCACACCCTAAGGGCCAGACAGCACATCACCCTGCTGAAGCTCCCCCTCCGAAGTCTGGACCCTGTGCCTCACTGAAGACCACAGCCAGGGACAGCACCCCCAGTTCCATCACTGCCACGTTTGCCCCCCTCTCCTCCACCAAGTGGTCAAACTGCAATTCAAAGTAGACATCACTACGCTTCCCCTTTACAAATGGAGAAGGGGCTTTGAGAGTGGTAAACAGACCCTCCCTAGGTCTAAACAGTTCTTGGCACCAACAGCCAAGAAATCAAAAGATGTGGTGTATTGAGGAGGTCTGCCATCTCGAATCTGTTGTTGTTAAGTGTCTTCGAGTCATAGGCAATTAATAGTGACCCTATGAATGAAAGACCTCAACACTTGTATAACTTTCATCATTTCTCTAAAGTCATAGAGTTTCTGGAGGCAAGCTATTTCAGAAGTGGATGCCACTCCTGCTTCCAAGCTTGTTTTAATCTGGGAACTCCACCAAACACTGTCCACCACGGGTAACCATTATCACATTTGTCACTTCAGTGTCACAGTGTTTAGCCTCAAAGCAACCACGAGTTACCTCTGTATAGCCAGTTGGCAGAGCAGTGATGTATTACTTAGAAGAAGGTTTGACTGAAAACAATCAAAACCAGGCCTGAGGGCCACAGATTAAAATCTCCAACCTTTAGTTTGGTAGCATAGCTTTCAATCCACCAGGCCCACAGATACCTCTCTATGGCTCAGCACAATTCTACGAACAACAAATCTAGCCCTTGTCCTATCCCACACCATCCCCACAATCGGAGGCACACTCGAGCCCATTGCTACAGAGACCTCATCAATCCATTGTGCTGACGATCTTCTTCTCTTCTCTGAACCATCCAAAGAAATCTTCACTGACAGCGAGATGCGTTCCTGTATATGTCCTTCACCTCCTGCAGCTCCATGGTGCTGGTGCTGCGGCCCTTTCCCTGCCACTTGCTCAACAATGAATAAGAATGGCATAACTCTTGCCTTTGAACTGTGGTATTGGAGAAGAGTACTGAATATCTAATGGACTGCCAAAAGAACAAATAGAGGTGCCTTAGATATAGCTCAGTCAGAATGTTCCTTGGAGGCAAAGATGGCAAAGCTTCATTTCACATACTTTTAGCATATTGTTTGGCGAGGGGCATCATGGTTAGAAAGGTGGAGGGTCAGGGAAAGAGAGGAAAACCCTCAATGAGCTGGATTGACACGGCGACTGTGGCAATGAGCACAGCTGTGTCAGAGATGGTGAGCATGGCACAGAATAGGACAGGGCTCAGATCTGTTGTTCACAAGGTTGTGATGAGTTGTACTTGACCTGAAGGCACCGAACAATAGCAAATCATATGAGAAGACTGTCCATCTTTTTCCTGTAGGCCCCTGGGAGATATGAATGATTAGATACATGGCTTTTTGGTGAGCAGTATGACCCGTTACAGACCATTATACAAGGCAGGCAAGTTAAAAGCTACCTCACAAACTTGATCTAGAGAAGTCTTGTTTATACCCAGCAGCTGATTCTCCAGATATCTTTCTCTCTATATACAAGCGTTCTGGTTCCAGCAGAATGACGTTGCTTTAGTAACTAAAGATTGCCATGTTTCCTACATTTTATATTATGTTCTCCTCAAGGTCCTGTTGCCAATAGAACAAACAAGTGTGTCTTGGAGGAACTGTAGTTAAAGCGTTCCTTAGAAATAAAGATAGTGGGATTTGTCTCACCTACTTTGGACATGTTATCAGGAAGGGCCAATCTTTGGAGAAGGACATCATGCTTGGAAAAGTGGAGGATCAGAGAAGGAAATAAAGACCCTCAGAAATATGGGCTGGGCAAGCTCTGGTGGCCTAGTGGCAGGAAACTGCACTGCAATCCCAGAGGTGCGCGGTTCAAATCCACCAGATGCTCTGCTGAAGAAGGAGGAACAATCGCCTCCTGTACCAGTTAGATCCAATTTGACGGTACACTCATAAAAAGAATAAATAAATAAATAAAAATTATCTTTAAAAAAAAAGATGGACTGGATCAGGGACCCCAACACAGTGGGGATTGGGAGGATGGTACAGAATCAGGCAGAGTTGCATTTTGTTGTACAAACGTTGGTGTGATCAGCAGGTAACAACAGCAAAGGCTTTCGAGGATCCTGATGGTACAGTGGTTAAAGGCATCCAGCTGCTCACAGAAAGGTTGGTTGTTTGAACTAGTCAACCACATCACAGGAGAAAAATGAAATTAGTCTGTTTATGAAAAAATTGATAGGTTTGGAAACCCTAGGGGAGACCTGCTTTGCTGTCAAGAGTCACTGTGAGTCTGAACCCATGCAGTAGCAGTGGGTTTTAAAGGGATTTAAATGTTCTATCTGAATAATCCATTCCCTGCTCCTCTTGAACTCTCTTGTAAACCTGCAGAAAGGACATGCTTGAGATGTGATCAACCTGCTGAAAGGCTGAGGGTATACAAATGCAATGAATATAATTTTAAAATAACAGCTAAGTGATAACATCCAAATGGACTGGAGTCTGCGTAACAAAAGTTGAAAATAACAGGATATGTAAAGAAAGTATCACAAGTTTCTGCTGAGATGATGACGGGTCACTAGCCTATGTGCCCAGAAAATAGATTGTGCAGATTTGTGGTTGTTTAGTAATAAATTAAAGAATGGGAAAGAGTGGATAGATAATGAACACTGCATTAGAATAGATGAGGGGAAGACCCGTCCAAAACTAATATATGATTATATATTATATGAATGAGAACAATCTGGAACAAGGGTGCATTGCAAGCAGGGAAGGGTGAAAATTTCCAACAATGAATAATTAAAGGGGGGAAAAGAATAAATTAAAGCAGAGTGGAGGCTTCATTAAAGTAACAATTTAGGTGATTGTGTAGAAAAGTATTACGTATTTGAATGTGAAGAGGAACTCTCTAAATATTGAGGAATTATAACACAAAGTCTCTTCATTGTATGTGATATATACCCTTATTAGAATATATTTAGACCAAACTAAGTGCCTAATAGAACATATATTGCAATTATGTGCGTATGTGTATTTATATAGCCATGTATATTCTTTTGTTCATAGGGTCACTATGAGTAGTGCTCGACTCAACAGCACTTAACAACAACATATTTTACGTGTGTCTGTGTGTGTGTGTGTGTCTGTGTGTGTGTATATATATTTTTTCTACACATGTATGTGTCATTTAGGGAAAAATGGGCAAGGAGTTGTGCTGCAAACCCAGCAGCAGGTGGTTTGAATCCACCAGCTACACCTAGAGATAGATGGGCAATCCCCTGTAACGCTCTGCAGTTTACAGCTTCTGAAAAGCAACAGGCAGACCAGTTCTGACCTGAAGGTGACAGATGACTACAGCAACAGGTGTTAACTTATTTAGAAGTGAAACACAGATGGAGGATTCCTTCTGTGATACTGTCCTTAGTCACCTTTTGAACATGGAATAAAACGCACCTTTGTGGTTCAACTTTTAGCCAAAAAGGAATCAGGATGATAAGGTGAACGGTAACAACAAGGAGGCCGTCATTCCTTAGTCAACCACCCAGATCAAAATAAGCAGCATCTGCCAGGGATGCAGCTCAGAAGGCAGAAAGGGGTAGGAAGGAAGGATTGCTAGAAATGGGAATCACAGAGGGGAGGTGTAACAGAAAGAGAGGGCTACACTGTGGATATTGTAATTAATGTCATAAAACAAAACCACTGCATGGAAAACCAATTTGCTCTGTAAGCTTTCACTCAAATCACAATAAAAATAAAAAAATCAATATACTTAATTTAAAAAGCCCACTGTTGTCAAGACAATTCTGACACACAGCCACCCTCAATTGAGTTTTCCAGGCAGTAGATCTTTACAGGAGATTTACAGAGCAGCTGATGGATTCGAACCACTAGACACTGTTGGCACTGCAACACATAACATGCTACGTCTCCAGAGCTCCTTCAAATCAAAAAAGGAGAGTACAAAATATAATCATTGTCTAGTATAGTAAATAATAACACTTCACTATAGAGCAAGGAAATACTGCATTGTTCAAAATCGTGAAAGGAGTACATCAGGGATGCATCTTATCTCCATACCTTTTCAATCTATATGTGGAACAGATCATTTGGAAGACTGGGCTTTATGAGAAGTGTGGCATCAAAATCAAAGGAATATTCAACAACCCGCGATATGCAGATGATACAACCTTGCTTGCCAAAACTGAGGAGGACCTGAGGCATTTTCTGCAGAAGGCCAAAGACTGCAGCCTTCAACATGGACTGAAGCTCAACATCAAGAAAACAAAGATGCTCACCACTGGGCCAATTGGCAGCACCAAGATAGATGGAGAGGAGATTAAGGTTGTTAACAATTTCAGCTTGCTTGGTTCCACAATCAACACTCTTGGTACCAGCAGCCAGGGAATCTAAAGACAAATTGCACTAGGGAAATCTGTTGTCAAAAACTTCTCCAGAGTTCTAAAGAGCCACGATGTCAGTCTGGAGACTAAGGTATGCGTGATCCAGGCCATGGTCTTTGCAATCACTGTTTGGCATCAGACAGCTGGACAATAACTAAGGATGACGGAAGAACTGTTGCCTTTGAATTGTGGTGCTGGAGAAGAGTGTTAGACATTCCATGGACTGCCAAGAGAACAACCAAGTTTGTCCTGGAAAAGGTGAAACCAAGTTGCTCCTTAGAGGCAAGAAATTTGAAGCTCTGTCTCACATCCTTCAGGCTTGTTGCCAGGAAAGACCAGTCCTTGGAGAAGGATATCATACTTGGAAGGAGTGGAGGGACAGAGCAAAAGGGAGGGTCCACAGATGAGATGGACTGACACAGTAACTGGGATAATGGGGGTTGGCATGTCGGAGACAATGAGATTGGCTCAGGATGGGGAAGAGTTCAGAGTTAAGGGTGCATAGGGTCACTATGATTCACAGGTGACTCAATGGCACATAACAGCAACAATATATATGCTATCATGGTGTACCCCATAAAGAGGGTGACTCCCTGGTAGTTCAAATCCATCAGCAACATATATGCTATCATGGTGTACCCCGTGAAGGGGGTGCCTTCCTGGTAGTTCAAATCCATCAGTTGTTCTAGGGGAGAAAGATGAGCAATCTCTGCCCACAGGATTTGCTGCCGCTGAAAACCCATTGGAGGGTCCCTAAGGGTCGGTTCTAACTCATGAGTAATGGGGTTTAGGTTTTTTGAAATTTTTACAAACACTATATATTAACTATTGATGACGTCTATCATATAAAATGGAGCTCTGGTGGCCTAGTGGTAAGAAGCTACGCTGTGAAGCCAAAAGCACATGTTCGAATCCACCAGGTGGGAGAAAGACTCCCTCCTCCTGCGTGATTTACAGCCTCTGAAAGCCCCCCTGGAGGGTCAGCTGTGAGCTGATTCCCACTCCACAGCACACAACAACAACAAGCAATATATCCAATGGTCCCATTTGTGTCTCTGGGTCATCTTCTTTGGGGTGTTTTGGTTATTTTTTTAATTATAACTTACTTTTCTGGATAAAATTAACACTGTATTTTCATAATTAGAAATAAAAGCCTACAAATAATTTTGCATACAGCTTTTATAAAGCTGCGCAGAAGTGATTTTGAGAGGCAAAGCAAGGCAGCCTGCTCAGCTAATGGTTTTCACTGGCTTGTATATTTTTCAGTGATTTTTTTTTTTAATTCCCAGAACAAGGAGCGAGTTCTGGCCCCCTCTCTGCTCTTTATCACGTCCAGACCTGTTTTCCTCAGTATGGATCAGTCACCAACAGAATGAAATAATTGACCAGGAGCTGAAAGAAGTAAAGGAGAGTAGCGTAGTAGCAAGAAACTATTCTGCAATCCTGAAGGCATATGGTTCGAATCCCACCACCTGCTGCACAGGAGATGGATGGGCAGTCTCCCACCACGCAATTAATTGCCTCTGAAAACCACCAAAGGGTCAACTATGGGTCAGTTCCATCTCGACGGTACACAACAACAGCGTGTTCTTATTTTCTGAAGAATCTGTTTATTCTCTTTGGCTCAAATTCAGATTAATAACTTGCATGTTTCCTCTTTGAGTATTTCATATTACAGTGGGTTCTTAAGGGGTTGGTTGTATATTTTACTTTGTTATCTCCTTTCTGGCTTCTCATAAACTCAACAGGGGGGGAATATTTTTTAAGAAGAAACTTCTGCTGAGCATCAGCTTTGAAACCACTGCACGGGATGCCATTATGGTTCCTTAAAAAAGTAGCAACTTCACTGCCATCAAATTGATTCTGACTCATAGTGACCCTCTATCAGGTTTCCAACACTGTCAATCTCAATGGGGAACACGGCCCATCTCTCTCCCTTGGAGCCACTGGTGGATTTCATCTGCAGGTGGATTTGAACCACTGGAGACATGCACTCATTTTGGTTAGCAGCGTTAACACGCTCTAGATTATGCCATCAGGACATAAAACCTATGACTAATGTGCAAAAATGTTTCCCCAGGCTGGATTTATTTTTTTATTTCTGTGAAATGTGCATAGGTTTATATACATTTAAATTGAAAACATGTTCCTGAATTCTCTAGTTTTTTTTCCCCGGGTGATAAGCAGAAAGCCTTTATTCCTTCTAGCATATTCCCATGGGAATTTCCCCATATTGTTTAACGTGGAGGAAATTCTAAGGAAAATGAAGGGTTAGGTGGTACCCACAACACTAGCAGGAAGGCCAGGCTATTGTGCTGTAGTCAGGCTTTGAAGTCAGCGCCTTCTTTTTCAGTAAATTAAAATTTTGAATAGAAAATGCAGTTTAGAGGAGGGGGGAAATGAAAACTCTTCTTGGATGCTTCTGCAGTCAGTCAACACCACACACATTTATTGAAAAGCCGCTACTGTTAGGGCAGTCGCTCATGGTAAATTATTCTACCCCTTTAACATGTCATTTGGAGACAGACTGGCACTATTTACAAGGCACTTTCAGCTTAATTAGCATTTTAAAATTTTTTAAATGTTCATAATTATATATGGCCAGAAACACTATCCACGGTTAATTTGCATATTGTTCCTATTGTTCCCTGAAATGTGGGCGCAATGAATAACTACTTGATGCCACATGACGTTGCATGCCAGACTGAGAGCAGAGATCACCCACAGCTGGTGACAAATGGCACTGGGGATTTGGGGGTCCATGGTGTAACACCCCTACATCCAGAGCCCAGTGAGTTTCACTATGGGATCTGCTTCCCCCCACCCCCAAGCTTTTGCAGCTTCAGTCCAAAGCTGTCTGGGCTTAGACACTTGGGTTTAAGGAAGCTACCAGTACAATTATACTTCAGAGGCTTAAAGGGCGTCTGGATTATTCATCAGATCAAGTCCATTTCAGGTATACAAAATCTTGTGGGTTCTGGTCAGACTGAACACCCCCACCGTTTCCTGCATGTTAATAGCATAAACATTGAGATGGAAAATATTTGGTTCTTGAGAAGTAGTTGTCTTTTAAAAAAAAATTATTTTATTAATGTTAATGAAAATTTACAGAGATTTTGGTTTTCCATTCATTCATTGTTGCACTATTTTCTCTGCCTACCCCCCAACCCCCCATTCGTTCCTTTTTTCTTTTTTTTGTTGAAAGTCTGTTTTAGTTATCCCATTGACACAGTGCTTGTCAAAACCAGTTCTGATTAATCTCCTTTGTCAGTGTGTCCTTTGCCATTCCCTATCACTCCTCCCTGAGAGAGACTTCACCCTGATTCATAAGGAAAAGGGGATGGCATATTCTCTTAGCTACTTCCTGCTGAAAAGGGACGCTGTAGGTTTCAGGGTGAAGATCTTCTCTCACTACTCTAAGGGGCCCCTTTGGCAATAGCAAACACGTGGACTATCATGGAATTTCCAAAAGAATGACAGGAGCTGAGTTTAGAGCTTGATAAGATTGATATTTTAAAAAAAAACAACAAAACTTTAAAGTGGATATTTGGGGGAAATCATTGGCCACAAGGGCAATGGCTCAAACATAGGAACAATTGTAGGATGATGCAGGATCAGGTAATGTTTTCATCTGTTGTACTCAAAGGGTCACTATGAGTTGGTGCCAACTCAATGGCACCACCAACAACAACTGGATAGAGGAGGCTGGAGATCTGAGTCTATGTCCTGGCTGCAGTTATAGATTTGGGTCATCCATACAGGGAGTGTCTAAAAGCCGTGAAATCAAGGGAGCTCATAGACTGGACTTGACTGTTGTTATGGGCCATAGAGTCAGAACCAATTCAAAACTAACCCTCTGGCAGGTTTTCAGAGGTAGCAAATTGCCTGAGAGGAGACTGCCTATCTTTCTCCTATAGAGAAGCTGGTGGATTTGAACCTCACATCTTTGGGTTGGCAGCACAGTTCCATTTGGTGGTAACTAGGCCACCAGAGCTCCCTTAAGGGAGAAACACTAGATACAAATGAGAAGTTCAAAACTGAAAGGGCTGGAAGGGGAAGAGAGACCAGCAGAGGCGACCAATAAGGACTGGAGGTAGGAGGAAGCCAGGTGAGTGTGTCGTCCTGTTAAGTGAAGAAAGCATTTCAACAAAGGAGCAACCAAAAGTGTCAAAGACCGCCAAGATGAGCAAGAGGAAGGCGGAGAAGTGATCACATGATCTGGCAACCCAGAAGCCACTAGAGATGCCGACAAGAGAAATGTTATCATCCTGGGGTGTAAGACTGACATGGTGACTTCAAGGAGGGCAACCTGCACGACTGACAGTTGAGAAGATTCCAACTCATAGCAAGCCTACGGGACAAGGGAGAACTTCTCCGCTTCCAAGACTGTAAATCTTTAAGGAGGCACACTGCCTCCTCGTTCCCTCTTGGAGTGGCTGGTGCATTTAATCAGCACCAGCAGAGTTTCTTCCAGAGGGTAGGAGGAGAAAATTTGGGGACATCATGTATAGGAAATGAAACCAATTTGAGTGGAAAATCAATTGGTTTTGCTTTTAAGAATCCACAAATTTGCCCAGAATAAGCTTATTACTCAGCTAAAAGAGAAAAGTTTCACTGAGAGGCCTCAGAAGTATGGAGGAAATGAGTAACCAGCATGGTTCAT
This sequence comes from Elephantulus edwardii, assembly GCF_000299155.1. Taxonomy (NCBI): domain Eukaryota; kingdom Metazoa; phylum Chordata; class Mammalia; order Macroscelidea; family Macroscelididae; genus Elephantulus; species Elephantulus edwardii. The sequence goes on from NW_006399822.1 coordinate 10,878,214, forward strand.
TCAATTAGAAAGTCTGCTAATTAAGGGAAAGGAGAGAAAGTTCATGATCATTTGCAAGGTCTAAAGGGAAAGTGATTGTGGATGGCTCAATCTGTTTAGTTGGTTTAATCTGAAAGGTAAATGGAGACAGAAGTGAGTGAATGAGGTTCTTGAATGACTGGAAATTACATGGAAAAAAAACACAGATAAAAGGATTGACCTTGGGGGGCGGGGGGAGAAAAAGAGCATTTCTCCCTCAGAAACCTAAAACTCGATGAGAAGGTACACGTAGACCAGGGCTTCTTAACTTCAGCACTATTGGCATTTTCAGTTGGTTGGGGTTTTTGTTTTGGGTGCATATCCAGTGCACCTTCTTCAAAGTGCTCAAGAACAAGGATGCCAGATTAAGATAACGATAAAGATTAAGGCGTGTCTGACTCGTTGTGGTATTTTCTGTCGTTTCGTATGCATCTGAAAGGTGGACAATGAATAAGAAAAATCAAAGAATGGATGCCTTTACATTGTGGTATTTGCAAAGAGTGCCAAAAGAATAAACCACCTTTTTTGTGCTTGGAAGAAGCACAATCAAGACGATTTTTTTAGAGGAAAAAAATGGCGAAACTTCATCCCACACGCTTTGGGGATGATGTCAGAAGGGGCTGGTCCTTGAGAAAAGACCTCATGAAGCGCAGAGGAGAGGGAGATGGGCCGGCACCGTGGCTGCACCGGTGGGCTGGAGCAAGGAAGAAATACTGGGGGTGGTGCAGGGCAGGGCCCGGTTTTGAGCTGCTGTTCACAGGGGTTGTGGTTGAGGTTAAGGTTGTGGTTGTGGTTGACTCCGCGGCTCCTAACTACCATCACCTGCGCATGGTAGGATATTTAGCAGCATCACTGGTCTCTACCACTAGAAGGTAATAGCAGCACCAGGTACAGCTGTCAGGATGCCTCCAAACGCGGCCCCCTGTGCCGTAGTGGGGTGGAGGTAGTGCAGGGAGCGAAGGTGCTGAGGAAGTATGATGAAGAGGAGAGGATTTCACTATGTGACGTCTCAGGGCATCCTTTTATCATAGGTTTAGTATCAGAAGTAGTAAAGGAGATAATCTATACAGGTAGTAGTAGTAGTAGTAGACGTTAACTCTGATGTAAAGATACTAAAACTTTATTTAGAGAGTTATTGTATGAGGTCCCCTATATAAGGCAGTATTGAGGCTCTGGTGGCACAGTCTGTAGGGTGTTGCTCTGCTAACTAAAAGGTAGCACCTTGTTGGCAGTTCAAATCCACCAGCAGCCCCAGGGGAAGAAAGATAGTCAGCCTCCTCCTGTGGGACTCACAGCATCTGGAAACCCACAGGAGGGTCAGCTGGGTCATTCTGACTTGACAGCACTGGGTTTGAGTTTGAGATCACAGATGAGAAAACTGAGACTCTGGAAGACAAATCAAGCCCCCCGAGATCTCACACTGAATAGGTGACAGACACGAAGCTTGGCCCACTCCCACTCTCCTTCCACCACACCATCCTCAGCGGTGCTGTTAGCAGCTCCATGAGGCAGAGAGAGTTTTTTAAGTTCACTGACCTTGACCTGCTGAGTGTGTGTGTCACTTCACTCTCAGGATGGCTCCGTCACCTAAGAGCAGATCCGCGGCTGCACAGGATTTCCTTGGCGGTGACATTAACAGAGGCAAATTGCTAGTCCTTTTCTTCCATGGTGCCTTCAAGCTGGCAATCAAGGGCACACCACTTGTGCCAACCAGGACCTTACCTACTGATACATGATTCTGGATCATCTTCGGTGGCGCTCTGGGGGTGCTGCAGTTCAAGAGCAAGCCAAAGGCTGGCTGTTCAAGCCCACTAGCCCCTCCACAGTAAGAAGATGAGGCCGTCAACTTCTGTAAGGGTTTACAGCCCTGTGGGGCACTTCCACGCCATCCTGCAGGGTCACCAGGAGTCGAGATCTCCTCAACAGAAGTGGGTCTGATTTTGTGGTAATACTGTAATATAATAATGGCATTAAGATCTTTTTTTTTTTTTTCAGTTTCAAGGTCAGTAGAACTTAATGTTTTAGAAATAGGAGGCATAAAACTAAAAGATAAGATTTACTTGTTCTTCACAGATATAAAGTATAGTTTTCCTTTCCCATTTTCTGTTACTGAATAATGCTTCTGAGTCACTAACAATTGGTGACAGCAGATGTCCTGGTTGTTTCGATGGGACCTTAATCAGCCCATCAGCCTTCCGTTTGATCAGGGCTAAGAGAGGGTGATGAAGGGTTTTATTACTATGATTTGTGCCACGCTCACTAGCCTGGCTCGCCTTCCCAGCCTCTCACCACCACAGGCAGGTTTTGTTTCTGTGGCTTTTCCTCTCCATGTCACAGCTACGATAACAGCAGCAGCCACGGCTCCAGTACACAGGGACTGGGGCAATGGGGGCAATGGGCCAAGGCCTTCCTGTGCACTCACTGGAATAGTCAAAAGCTGCATGGCTCCGAAGGCGCTGGTGAAAATATATCAGGTCTTCTGGGTGAGCAACCTCATTTATGCATGTCTCTCTGTGTGAGTATAAATTCCCGAGGGGTCAAGTCTGTGAATTACTTTCCAAAAAGTCCAGAAACATAGAATGCTAATTGCAGAGGGAATTCCCCCCTCACACCCCTACATCACCTAATACATTCCCATTTCAAGTGAATAAATTCATTCTAAAACTAAGCACATGGCCACCCTGGTTCTTCTTGGATTTTCCAAATACCAGGGCATTAACCAAATCAAAAGGGAACCCACAGCATCCCCAGGCAGCTAACATCTAAGATGGGCTTCCAGCTCTGAGCTAGACTCTGCCTCCCCATGATGAAGACCCAAGAATCTTAAAATGGTCCTTTTGCATCATTCAAAGCATGCAGCCTCCACTTAGCATATCATAATTAATTTATTCAGCAATATATGTTCATTTGTAATAATAATGAGGTTGACATTAAATCAGCCACCTCCTAAACCAGTTTAGGAACAGTTATATCAATAACTTTTTTTACACTGATTATTAGAAATATTATTTTAAGCATAAGTGGTTATTAACTTTACCTTGCATATATATTTTTTTTCACTTTACAACTATAGCAGGCCGATAGCCATATGAGCTCAAATTATCTTATAATTTTCAAAGCCCCTTTTCTCTGCATTGCAGAGAAAATTATTCATTTAGACAAAGTTTTATTTGCAAAGTTATACAACAAATGAGATGGTTGTGGGATTTTGTTATATTATGAAAATAAACTCGGAATCTAAACACACATTAAAGACACCATTTTGCTGCCTGATAATTGCTCAAAGTTTCAAAATAGAGCATCTTCCTTAAAACAAAAATTCTATATAAATATTTCTACCTAAATCATCAAATTAGTTTTGCATGGTACCTACAAACTGACCTCACAACTGGTTAATAAACAGCCTTATGATAAATGGAGAAAAAAATGAGGTTGTTAAGGATTTTGCATGGATACACAGATAGTATCTAGAGGAAAGCAAGAGTTAAGAAATCATAAGGCATAGAGCATTGGGGGGGAAAAAAATCTGTCGCCAAGGACAGATTTAAAGTGTTAAAGTTTAAAGTATTAAAGGAGCAAAGATGTCACTTTGAGGACTAAGGTGCACCTGACCCAAGCCATGGTATTTTCAATTGCCTCATATGCAAGCAAAAATTACACCAAGAACAAGCAAGGCCAGAGAATTAATTACAGCACTGCGAAAGACTACTGCATCGTCAGTAAGGTTAATCCTTACCTGTTCCTCCTCATGGAGAACAGAGATAGCGTGATGATTGGAGCACGCATGAGCCGTGATTAACGTCTTCGCGTGAACAGGACTCGCAACATCCTGTTTGCTCCTGTCTGATTTTCTTGAAAGAAAAAAGAAAAAAAAAAAAAAGAAAGACTACTGCAAATACCACAGATGGTCAAAAGAAGAACCAACTCAATTTTGGGGACCGTACAGCCAGAATGCCCCTTAGAAGAAAGAATGGAGAGACTTCATAACATACTGATATAAAGAAGGACCAGTCCCTGGAGAATAACACAAGGCTTGGTAAGTAGACGGTCATCAAAAAATAGGAAGATTCTCAAGTACCAAGATTGAGAAGGTGACTGCAAGAGTGGGCTCGGACACAGCAGCGACTATGAGAATGGCAGAGCATCGGGCAGTGCCTCATTCTGTTCATAGGACCACCACGTAGGTCAGAACCAACCTCACAACACTTACCAACAACTACCTACAGATTGAAATGTAGAAGATGAATGTTGAGGACCTGTTCTTATTCCCATTAAAGAGTTCAAAAAATCAAGCTACAAATAGCTGTTACTGCTTTTGAGATCCTACAGCAATCTCATATTGCAAGGGGCAAATGTACTGTCAAGGACCTCTTCAAAACACTTAAATGCAAGGATGTCAACTTAAAGACTAAGGTGCATCAATCCCAGGCCATGATATTTTCAACTGCTACATATGCATTGTGCAAGCTGGACAATAAATAAAGACAATCAAAGAAAAATTGATGCTGTTGAATTAGGGTGTTGGTTGAAAGAATTTAATATACCATAGATGTTAAAAAAGAAAGAAAGAAAAACCTGTCTTGGAAGTTGTACAGCCAGTGACAAGGAGAGTGAGACTTCGGCTTACATACATTTAGGCATGTTATCAAAAGGGGTCACTCCTAAAAAAGTACATTGTGTTTGGAAAAATGAGAAGAACTGACACAGTGACAGCAGCAATGGGTTTAAGCACAGTTGAGATGGTGAGCTTGGCACAGGATTGGGCAAAATTTCAATCTGTTGTACATAGTATTGCTGTGGTGGGGAGCCAACCCCACAGCACCCAACACAGCAGGAGGGTGGCTTTCCAGTGATCTGTCTTCTACTTAGCATCATCTCTTCAGGAATGCCTTCCATTCCACCCCCTCAAAACCTTCCCCTAAGAGAAAACAGGCAGTGCAGATAGGAGCAATGTTAATGACCTGAACTTCAAAATATCAACTATGACAAACATGGTCTTTAAAGCAATCCTTATTAGGATTAAGAACTTGGTCATCAAGTTACTGTCTCAGTAACTGGATTACAGTGGTGGTGGTGTTAAGTGCCATCAAGTCGTAGATGACTCATAACAACCCTATAAACGAAAAACCTGAACACTTCTATAACTTTCACCGTTTCTCCACATTCATAGGATTTCCGGAGGCAAGCTATTTCAGAAGTGGATGCCACTCCTGCTTCCAAGCTTGTTTTAATCGGGGAGCTCCACCAAACACCATCCACCATGGGTAACCATTATCATATTTGACACATCAGTGTCACAGTGTTTAGCATCACAGTAACCAGGAGTTACTTCTCTAACTCAGCAAATGGACAGACCAGTGCTATACCACTTGGAAGAATGTTTGACCAAAAACAATTAAAAGCAGGCCTGAGGACCGCAGATTAAAATCACCCACCGTTGGCTTGGTAGCATCACTTTCTATCCACTAGGCCAACAGAGCTCTCCCTATACTGTTAACTGGATTACTACTTCCTCTAAATAAACTTGCTTCTATGAGGACTATGTAGGTAAAGGTAAAATATGTTTAACAAACAAATTGAGACGTGGTTGCTTCTTTCATGTAAGAGCATGGAAAATCTCTCGCGAAAAAAGCTTAGAAATACTGCCCAGAACATCATCCCTGCATCTTCTGGCGCTGCCAAGGCCATGGGCAAGGTCATCCCTGAACTGAATGGGAAACTTACCAGCATGGCTTTCCGTGTCTCCACCCCCAATGTGTCAGTTGTGGACCTGACCTGCCGTCTGGAGAAAGCTGCCAAATATGATGACATCAAGAAAGTAGTAAAGCAGGCATCAGAAGGGCCCCTGAAGGGCATTCTGGGATACACTGAAGACCAGGTTGTCTCCTGTAACTTTAATAGTGACACCCACTCTTCCACCTTTGATGCTGGGGCTGGCATTGCCCTGAACGACCACTTTGTCAAACTCATTTCCTGGTATGACAATGAATTTGGCTACAGCAACCAGGTGGTCGACCTGATGGTTCGCATGGCCTCCAAAGAATAAGATCCCCTTGGACCACCAGCCCCAGCAATAGCACTAGAAGAGAGAGAGACCCTTAGCTGCAGGGGAGTCCTTGCCCCAACTTGATCCTCCCACACACTGAGAATCTCACATCCTTGACACAAGTTTCCATCAAATCCCCCTGAGAAAGGGGAGGGCCTTGGCAAGCTCATCTTGTCATGTACCATCAATAAAGTACACTGTACTCAGCCAAAAAAAAAAAAAGCTTAGAAATAAAACAATTTCAAGTGAAGAAGATTTGAAACAATTACTACAAAAGATCCAAGGCTTTAATGTGGATTACATCTCAACATCAAGAAAACAAAAATCCTCACCACTGGGTCAAGAAGCAACACCATGAGAGGTGAAGAAAAGACTGAAGTTGTCAACAATTTCACTTTACTTGGATCAAAAATCGAGACTGGTGGTAACAGCATTCAAGAAATCAAAAGGCATGTTGCTTTGGGGAAAATCCACTGTCAAAGACCTCTTCAAAGTGTTAAAGATCAAAGGGTGACAATTTCATAACTAAAGTATGCCTAATACAAGCCAAAGAATTTTCAATTGTTTACTATGTATTTGAAAGTTAGGCAATAAATAAGGATGACAGAAGAATTGATGTCTTTGAGTTGTGTCATTGGACAGAGTACTGAATATTCCATGGACTGCGAAAAGAATCAACAAATCTTAGAGAAAAAGGGCAATTCAGGTACCAGGGTGGGGAAACTTAGTCTCAAGTACTTTGTACATATTCTCAGGAGAGGGCTGTTCTCGGAGAAGCTCTTACCTTGGCTAAGGTAAGGGTGAAAGCAGAGAAGAAAAAGCAAGACTCCCAACAAGCTGGATTGACACAGTGACTGTGACAAAGGATGTGAGCATGTCAAAGGTGGTGTGGATGGTACAGGACAGGTCTGTTGCTCACAGGGTCACTATGAGTGATGGCTGACCCAGCGGCACACAGCGACACCAACCAGAAGAAACCTACTTTAATGACTCAGTTGTCTAGTGGAAGAACTCCGGCGGCATAGTCCAGAGGAAGGTGTGCTGCTAACTCCAAGCCTCTGGTAGTTCAAATCCACCAGCTGCTCTCTCCACATGAGAAAAAAAGGGACCCTCTCCTCCCCTTGTCATGTATAGTCTCAGAAATCCAAGAAGTCACTAAGAATTGCAATCAACTCACTCAACCACAGTGAGTCTGAGTAAGTTCTCTATTAAAAAAGAAAAGAACCCTCAGTGATTAAGTGTTTGCTTGGCTATTAACTGAAAGGTTGGTAGTTCAAGCCCCACCAGCTACTCCATGGGAGAAAGATGCAGCAATCTGCTTCCATAAAAGAGCTACAGCCTTTGAAATTCTATAGTGCAGCCCTACGATACCCGGTAGAGTGGCTGTAAGTCAGAAGTGACTTGATAGCAGTGAGTTTGGTTTTGAAGGGTATTTTTTTTTAGTCTATAGAAAATATAGAGTTTAAAGTAGGATTCAACAAATGGTTCTTTTCCATTATTTGTTAAATTAAGCTGTACTCTGGGTTTTTAAATCAAAATGAGTATATTGTAGTAATTGGAGAGATGAGAAAAATAAATTAACACTACCTGGAACATAGTTAATGTATCTGAACTGGTGCCAATAGCTGTTTACGGGAGGAAGCAATATTCTGGTGGATACACGTTGCAAATTATGTTTTAATAGCTTCATATACAATGATGGAGGAATTGCAATCCTGATTTTTTCCTGAATGCTCCAATTTGCACTGTTTTCCTCCAATAATTTCTACTTCAATGACTACTATTGATCGTTAGTGTGTATCATTTTTCCTTAAATTAAGTGCTTTATTTGTAAATTGGTGGGGGCTCTGGGGTAGGGCCTCACTTGAAGATTAACCCAAATTCTGATGAGACTCCTGCTCCCCCTTTTTACTTTTATCATTATCCATTTCTTTTCAAAATCATTCTTATGTCTCTTGTGCTTTTCTTTTTCGTCTTGAACATATTGCAACTGGCCATGTGAGCCATGTGTATCCCGGGATTCTCCTTCTCACTTGATCTTCATTTCTGTCTTAAGTCATTTCATAGTAAAATTCTCCACTTTTGAAGAGAGGCTGAGCCAAAATGAATGGAAGCCATTCTAGCAGTGTCAAAGGAGAATAAGAAAGGACCAAATGGGTGTCATGAACATCCGTGCTGAATGAGCTCCAGTGAACTCCTCTGCCCTGAAATACCTTTGACCTGCAGTTCTGCTCTTACCCAAGTCAGAGCCAGTTCCACCAAGCTTGGAGGTGTGCTTGGCAATTAAACCACGGGTGCCATGCCTGGGAGTCTGCCAATTAGTCTCACTTCCCCAACCCAAGAGAGCCTTAGATGCCACTTCCCTACTGAGCATCCCCTCTGTCTGTCTAAAATGAGTCCTTCTAAAGAATGGGACCAGCTCTCTTTTCCTGACGCCTTCTAGCTCCCCTGCAAGGTCTAGAGGCCTCCTTGCTCTTTGCCTTCTGTGCAACAGACTTCCAATAGTGCCTCCCTGCCACCCTTCCTGCCCCCTTCCCCTGGAGACCAGAGCAGACACTGGTATTATCTGACCCTGCTTCAAAGAAGGCATGCTACAATGGAATACTATGCTGCATTAAAAAACAAGGAACTCATGCAATATTATTCAAAATGGTTGACTCTGGAGAACATTATGCTGAGTGAAATATCCCAGTCACAAAAGGACAAATATTACATGATGCCACTGCTGTAGAATGGGACTGTCCTTGGGGCTGGGGAGAGACTGAGTAAGATGGGTTCAATAATGTGTACTGCACTGAAACAGAGGAGGGAGAGAACCGTTTAAAAGAGAGATGTAACTGGGTATTTCTGTCATCACAGGAGACTAGAGCGAGGGCTGCATGGTGGAGGGGACCTGGGGGAGGGTTTGTAAAACAATGAAAGAATCTTTTCTTTTACTTTTCCATAATTTTTGGACTCATGTACTTATAACTTGTTAGTCAAATTTGTGTCTTCTAGGTTGCAACACCCCCATGATACATCTTCAAGGATATGTACATGTACAGCCAAGCACAATCAATAAGAGTGCATCTGAATTCCAAAATCAATCTCCATAATAGTCTATGTGTTTCCTACTGCCAAAGGGGCCCTTTAGAGTAGTGAGAGAAGATCTTCACCCTGAAACCCACAGCGTCCCTTTTCAGCAGGAAGTAGCTAAGAGAATACGCCGCGCCCTTTTCCTTATGACTCAGGGTGAAGTCTCTCTCAGGGAGGAGTGATAGGGAATGGCAAAGGATACACTGACAAAGAAGACTGATCAGAACTGGCTTTGACAAGCACTGTGGCATTTGGACAAGAACAAACTGGGAGGAGGGTAGAGAGAATAGTGCAACAATGAATGAGTGGAAGCCCAAAATCTCTGTAAATGTTTATGAAAATTAATAAAATATAATTATAGAAAAAAAAAAACAAAGAAGGCATGCTGTGGTGCCAAGGGCTCATTGTTCAAAAGGGCTTTCCTAGCCATTGATTGACCTTGACTTTGCCACATAGATGGGTGGGGTCATGCAAAAAGGATTTGTTGGTCTAGCTACAAGGGGATTGGCTAGTCTCACCATTAAATTGGGCCGATTCAGCAAAGAGAATACAGTGTGTACGTTGGGCATGTTATCAGGAGGAGCTATTCTCAGAGCGGGACATCATGCTTAGAAAAGTAAAGGGTCAGAGAAAGAGAGGCAGATCCTCAACCAATGGATTGACACAGTGACTGCAAAAATGGGCTCAAGTGTCTTGGAGATGATGAGGTTGGCACAGGAGACGATAGGGTTCAGATCTGTGGTTGATAGGGTTACTTTATGAGTCGTACCCAACTTGACAGCACCTAATAACAGCAGAGAGCAAAACAGCATGATAACATTGAAAATAGGCATTCAAAGAGTCCCGTGGTATGAATTATCCTTGATCTCCTCTACTAATAAATTTATGAGGCTTTAAAAAAGTTCTTGGAATGGAAAATAAAGTTATTTACAACTTATCTCATCCTGGGAAAGAGGTTCCTGGAATCAAAGTTATGTCAGAGACAGTGGACTATAAAGTCATGTTAGTATAGATGATAAGAGACATAGATTGTTGCAATTCTCAGTGACATTCATGGAAACTACCAGGGAAACAGAACTGAAAGGAATAACACTACTTTAGACTTGCCCAGTGGAGTCAAAAAAGGCTTCTTGCCAGGTGCATAGAGAGAGATGTAAAGAATAGTCAGAAAGTCAAAAAGAAAGGGTGTGAAAATGTCATGTATTGAATTATGTCTTCCTAAAAAACATGCATATAATGATATAATATAGAAACTATGTAATGATCTCCCCCATGTCTGATAAACCAAATAGTTACAAAAAGATTATAAGGGTGGAATGCAACACTCCCTCAACCCATCAGAGCCCTAATCAGATGTAAGGGAAGTTTCCCTAGGGTGTGGTCAAGAAGATCTTTTAATAGAGACAAAAGTGGAAGAAATCTAGCCAAAAGTGAAGCCCTCAGTATAGTCACCAGGAGAGGAGTCCTTTTGGCCCCAGGCTCCACCAAGCTCCTTGTGACTGGAGAAGGCCAGAATGCATGGAGGTCTCCCGGGAACTCCAGGCCTAGAGATGCTGAAGGAAACAAGAAATTTCCCCTATAACCAACAGAGAAATGGTCCTCTTAGCACTGGCTCCCTGAATTTGGACTTCTAGCCTCATTTAGGGAGGTCTGGTGGCTTCATGGTTAAGGAATTGTGCTGACAACTCACAGGCATGTGGTTCAAATCTCCTTTGGAGGAAGATGGGTCGAGTGATTTACAGCCTCCAAATAGCTACTGGAGGGTCAGCTATGAGTCGGTTCCTACTCGGTGGCAATGAGAGTGTTTTGAGACATATGTGGAAGAATTGCACTGTGGTTCCAAACTGGAATGATGCATTTCTACTTTTCGGTTTTAAAGAATCAAACAAGAAGTGCACCCCCAGTACATTTTGGGGAATGACCTTCTTGCCTATGGAGGATGATTTCTTTTAAAATTATTTTAGATTAATTTGAAAACAAGTGAGAGTCCGGGAGTCAAATGTTCACTTCTTAAATATGCTTTTTAATTTTTTTTTTAAGAGAACAAAAGGTTAAGGCACACAGAGATCTGAGCAAAGGTAAAGAGGGAGGGAGGAAGGAGGGAACTTTAAGATGGCTTCTTAGCTTCTCTGACGGGGCAACATGACATTGAAATCCTCCAAGAAAAGAAAGGAAGTCGCCTATCCCACAGCAAGGCAGCTCTGTGGCCACTTTGATCTTCTTCCTGGGTATCAGAAAACTTTTGGTGAACTAACTTAGAAATAAATCCAAAGGGCTTAGGATCGCAATGCTGTGTAATGGAAGAACTGTCTGGGAGGAAATTTCATCAGAAAATAAATTTTTCAGCTTGCTTTGGTACAAAGGCATCAAGGAAAACAATTGGCCTTTGATGCCCTGAAATAGCCATCCAGCCAGAACACTACATCCTCATCCCCTGGGAGTCCTCTCTTGGATGGGGCCGCCCACCTGGCTCTGCGATGACTCGATGACTCGTTCAGACCTGGGCCGGCTGGCCAGCAAGGAGCACCTCTCTGATCCGACAAGCTGCAAGCCTGTTTCCCCCACACCTGAGAGCGCAGACAGATTCAAAACAGCCAGCTAATTAAACCTGGAGCACTAAGCTATCATCATCCGAGATTCATGGGCATCCAACAAGCAGAAGAACCAGCAACACGGCATCCGGCAACAGCTGTCACCTGCTATAATGTTCTTTAATTATCTTAAAATCTCTAAGAACTGACAAATGGGTGACAAAATGCAATTTTCTGTGTCAGGAAGCGGGAGACAAGCCTGCGTTCCTTTGATGAGAGAAAATACTGTAAAAACCATCTCTCCTATCCCTTCTTATTGGAAGGGGTTGGGGGAACGGTTGTCATTCATTTTTAGTCTGTAAAACACTCTCATTATGGGACACCAGAAGGGACACATTTCCTTCTTCATAAAGATTGAGTAGGAGAGACTAGAATGAGCTCTGGGCTGTGCCAAGCTCATCTCCCAGAATCTCTGCTTTATTTCAAATTCTAACTCAGCCCGGCCCCATGACAAGACATATATATCCCATGTTACTGCATTCCTAGGGTGAATCATTGGCAAAGACCCACCCAAGCTTCCTGAACTCACATCAGAATCAAGCCTTCTAGCCAGAGATGGTTCCAAGTTCTGGTCCAAATTGTAATCCCAAACCCCCCCTTGGGCTACGGTTATACTATGAGCTCCTCCTAAGGTCAAAGGATTGTCATTAGTCCCTACAATTTTGTAGGTCCAAATGTGCACCATAGTCCTTTGCTCCTGTGGGGCAAATTTGGTTCTATTATTTTCACAGTTTTGCCAGCCTTTTTATGGGTCAAAAATGTTTGCTGGAACACAGAATTGCTGTAAGAAAGGTCACAGTGTAGCAAATAGCTCTCAACAACATCAGCGAGAAAACCCCATCCTCACTGTGGAATAGCAGGGGCTGGCTAGGAAGCTGAGAGGTGGCACCGTCAGGTTCCCAGGACACACACTCACTGCTGCTGGGTGCATCTCAATGCATCAGGACCCTACAGGAGGGGAGAGCTGTCCCAGATGCTTCCCAAGGCTGTAAGCATTTAGGGAAGCAGATTGCTACCTCTTTCTCCAGAGCAGCTACCATTGGGTTTATACTGCTCACCTTTCAGTTAACAGCCAGGTGTCCTAACTACTGCGCCACCAGGGATTCTTCCAGAATAAGAAATGACACATTCACTCTCATGTCTGGCTAGGAGCATAGAAAAACTCTTAGAGATCAGGGAAGCCACACTAAGAGTGAATTACAACAAATTATATCATTCATATTGCATTTATTACTGTCATTGTGTGTACAGAGCTTTGGTCTTGGCTTCAGTATCTTGAGAGGCAAATAGTCGAGCCAATCAGTGTACTAGTTACCAGGGTGCTGAGACTATAATTGTTGCTACTATGTGCCATTGAGTCAGAATGAAGTTACAGGTGGCCTCTCAGTGGGTTTTTAAGAGGCTGAACCTGGACCAGGAGGCTGTTGTGTGAACAGAGCAAGGGGGCACTGCATGGTTTTATATTATGAAGAGAGGGTGTCAGAGTTGTATTCTCTCTCCATGCCTATTTAATGTGTATGCTGAGCAAATTATTTGAGAAGCTAGACCCTTATGAAGAGGAATGTGGCATCATGATTGGCATTAAAAACCTGCATTAACTGCTGATGACCCAACCTTGCTTGCTGAAAGTGAAGAGAGCTTGAAGCACTTGTTGCAGATCAAGAAATGCAGCCTTTGGTATAGATTGCATCTCAGTGTAAAGCAAACAAAGATTATTACCACTGGACCAATAGGCAACATCATGATGGATAGAGAAGATACTGAAACCGTCAACTTCATCTTATGTGGATCCACAATTAACCTTGGTACCAGCAGGTAGGAAATAAGGAGATGCATTGTACTGAGGAAATCTGCAGTTAGGTACCTCTCCAAATTATTGAAAAGTAATGATGTCAGTTTGAGGACTAAAGTGCATGTGATTTGGGCATAGTCTTTCCAATCATTTGCAATGCAGCTAAGAGCAGGCAATGAATAAAGATGACAGAAAAGAATTGACACCTTTCAGCTGTAACGTTGGAGAAGAGCACTGAACATCCCATGGACTTCGGAAAGAACAAACAAATATGTCCTGGAGAGGGTGCAGCCAGAGTGCTCTTTGGAGGCAACAATGATGAGGCTTCTCCTCACATACTTTGGGACATGTTGCAAGGAGGGGCTATTCTTTGGAAAGGGACATGATGCTGGGAAGGGTGGTGGCAAAGTAGAGGAACCCTCGAAGAGGTGAACTGACATGGTGACTGCTGCAATGGGCTACCGTGTGTCAGGAAGTGTGAGGATGGCCCAGGATAGAACAGGGTTTCCGATGTTTTGTTCATAGGATCGCTGACTCATACTCGGCTCAGTGACACCTAACAGCAACCCAAGACTCAAGAGGAGGTCGCCCATCTTTCTCCTTGGAACAGGTGATGGCTTCAAACCATCTGCCTTTGACTGAGCAGTGCACCTCTTTACCCATTAGGCCAGCAGAGCTCCCTTGGCCACCAGAGCTAGGCACTCTCATTTTTCTCATGACATACAACATTGGTAACTGCACAATGTGCAGGGAAATACTAAAGTTTGGTTGGAACATGATTGCAAGTTCTTGTTATAATACCTTTCAACCATCAGAACAGAATTAGTCCATTAAGACATCAATTAGAGTGACAATAGAGTGAACAAATCTGATGACCAATTCTAGTATAATATTTATTTAAAATCTGTTCCATGCTATTAGTACATTCTTTTAATTTTTTTTATTTTTTTAAAGTAAGTGTGTGTGTGTGTGTGTGTACCATCTAATCGGATCTGACTGGTACTGGAGATTGCCCCTCCTTTTCCAGCAGAGCATGTGGTGGATTTGAACTATGGACCTCTGGGATTGCAGTGCAGCTTCTTGCCACTAGGCCACCAGAGCTCCGTAGTACATTCTTTCAAAATTAGTATTAAACCACCAGAGCTCCATAGTACATTCTTTTAAAATTAGTATTAACAGTGAAATTAGTCCACTTTGGTGAACTCTAAGATGTTCAGCTGGGACAAAGGCCAGCATCTTTCATACGGTCTTTTCCACAGTACTTTGACAATGTTATTTCTTCTTTTTTGTGAGGAGTGCACAAATAATAAGAACAATGCTAAGTCAACTCCTTTTCCCAAGGCAATGCAGTCAAGTCAATTCATTTTTCCCCTCTATGCTCACTCTCATCATACGTCCCCATCAATGGACCTCATCTTACCAAGTCTCCAGAGCCCATAGGTCCAGAGAGTTTAGTGTCCTCACCATGATTAGACAAGTTAATCTGAAATAATGTCTTAAATGGACATGCCACTGGATCTAAAGACAGAAGAAAAAGAGTCATCCCTTTGCCCTCCCCTGACCTTCCACCTCCCATCAAATTTGAGGGCAATGCATGATGTCCACTTAGAGGAACACATGGTCCCCAACCATCACAAAACTTACATCCTCAAATCATCTATTTAACTTGCCCTGGATTCTCTGCATTTAAGCAGCCAAAGGGGGAAGAGCAAGAGAGCAACAACTACAGTTCTGTTTCACTTTAGCGTCGCTTTAACATCTGTGCAATAAACACTCCCTGTGCACATATTTTATAGTATCGGCAGGTGTTAAAGTGAGGAGGACCAATCTTTTCACTCAGCGAAACAAGGGTTAAACCACATGAGTCTCAAAGAAACTTGATCCGAGTTGATTCAGTGTTAATGAAGGAGTTCTTTTTAAAAACATGGGCATTTCCACGACACACCACAGTCTTCGTTCTTAGATCTATTTAATTCCTTTCCTTCAGAATACAATAAGGTTGTCACTTCCCCTTTCTCCGTCTCTCCAATGGCGGGCGGCTTCAGTGGAAACTTAGCCATAAACACCATGCCCAGATAATTCCAAGAACCTAACAAGTCTTAAGGGAGCGCTGGTGGTCTGGTGGTAAGAACGTGTGCTGCAATCCTGAAAGGCACAGAGTTCAAATCCACCGAGGCTCCATGGGATAAAGACAGGCAATCTCCTCCTATTCAAGTCACTGCCTCTGAAAACCCCTGGCGGGTTATCTATGGGTCGGCTCCTACTAGACGGTACCCAACAACAACAACAAGTCTTGAGAACGTTTAGATATGTGTGCCAAGTCAGTCACCTTGGATTGACTCTCGCTTCCACCATGATGGATTTGTATTTGTAAAATTGCAATGCCACACCATAGAAAAGCACCTCACAGTTTACCAGACACTTCACAGGCATCGTTCTCAGCATATCCACCAGAGATCCACGCTTCTCCTTCTTACTGTAGTGATACAGGGACTGGGTGACAGGTTGTCAGTGGTAGAATGTGAATAGAAGTGATATGTGTTACTCTGGGCCTCAGATGTTAAATATGGGTGCCCAGAACTCTACTCTCTCATCCCTTGTGGCTTGGCTTAAGAAGAAACAGAATCAAAACAAGCCATTCAAAGACCAAGAGTCCCCGATGACATCAGCCAATTTGAGGCATGACCAGAACTCCAAGGAACTTCAGAGCAAATCCACAACCTCAAAACTATTTGCTAAATTTATGGGTGCTGAGAAATAACCGACCACAAAAAGATTAAAACTGAAAACCAACTGGAGACATCATCAGTGATGATTTCAGTGAAGCCAATCGTGAAAAGACAAAGACTTTTACTGGTGAATTAGCTACTCAATCTGTATGTTGAGCAAATAATCCATGAAACAGGGCAACTGGAAGAAAAATGTGGCCTCAGGACTGCAGGAAGACTGATGGGGAGAGGACCCAACCTTGACTGCTGACAGTGAAGATGACTTGAAGCACTTGCTGAAGAAGATCATAACTGGACCCATAAGCAACACCATGAGACATGGAGAAAATGCTTGAATTGTCAAGGTCCGTTTCCGTTTACCTGGATATATAATAAACACCCATTGAAGCAGCAGCCAGGAAACTGCATTGGGCAAACCTGCCGTCAATGACCTCTTTAAAGTGGTAAAGAAGAAGGATGTCAGTTCAAAGACGAATGTGCACCTGGCCCAAGTTATGACATTTTCAATGGCATCTACACAGGTAAAAGCTGGACAATGGATAAAGAAGGCCCAAGGAAAATTGGTACCCTGGAGCTGTAGTGTTGGTGACAAGCTTTGACTGTACTATGGATTCCCAAACAAACAAACAAATCTGTCTGGGAAGCAGTGTAGCTCGCATGCACCTTAGGGGCAAGGATGATAAGACTCTGGCCTGTTTCCAGGAAAGGCCAATCCTTGGAGAACGTCATTCTTGGAAGAGTGGAGGGTCACTGAAGGAGAGGATGACCTTCAACAGGGAGGACTGACAGGGTAACCACAGGCTCGAGCACAGCTGAGATTGTGCAGCTCAGACTGTCCAGGGCTGGGCAAGCTTTCATCTGTTGTCCATAGTTTGAGTTGATTCGTGGCACTTAGACCAGCATAATCACCAAAGCAGCAAAAGACAAACAATTAAATGTGACCTCATGAAAAACTTTTGCTCATCAAAAAACTTTATAAAAAGTGAAGACCATCTACCAAATACCTGAAACCTTGTCTCTAATGTCAAGAACGTAATAATCAAAATACATCTGAAACTTTTAAAAGACAATCCAATCATAATGTGGTCCAAGGACTTGAGTAGACACTTCCTTAAAGGTGACAACAAACACTTGCTAAGAGGCTCAGTGTCTTTCACTCTTTGGCCATCACACTTCTCACAAGGGGAGATGTCTCATCTTTCTCCCCTGGAGCAGCTGGTGACGTAGTGACAGCAACAGTGGGCTGGACCATGGCAGAGACTGAGGCAGTGGCACAGGATGGGGCAAGCTTCCAACCTGCTGTTCAGAAGGTCGCCATGACTTGGGGTCGACTCGGTGGCACTTAACAACCAAGACAAAGTCCACCGCCACCAAGTCGACTGTAACCCATGGCAACTCTGCAGGACAGACGAGACCTGCCCCCAGGGCTTCTGAGACTGGAAATCTTCACGGAAACAAACAGCCTCCTTTTTCTCTCAGGGAGTAGCTAACGGGCTCCAAATGCCAACCTTGCAGGTAGCAGCCAAGTTCTTACTCAGAACCCTAACATAACCAAGATAACTAAAAACACATGATTAGCCGAAAAAGTCATGCCCTGGTGATATAGTACATTACCTACTGGACTGCTAAACAAAAGGCTAATACCTAGAATCCACCAGCTGCATCTTCCTCCAGGAGAGATAGCCTCCCCTCAAGATTCAAAGGCTTGGAAGCCCAATATAGGGTTGGCAGGAGATAGAATTGACTCATCAGTAGTGGGTACTGCACACTGCGTAGACAAACACTGATACACAAGTGTTCCTGGTGGCATTATTCATACTAACCAAAAACTGGACACAAAGCAAGCACCCATCACTGATAAATGGGTAAACAAAATGTGGTACGTCCATGCAGTGGAATAGTACTCAGCCAGAAAAAAGGAATAACGTTCCTTCCACATGCTCCAACATAGAGGAAACGTATCAAATTTCAAGTGAAATTTGCCGTGTACAAAGAACGTGTCACATGAGTCCCCTTACCTGAAATGCTCAGAATAGAAGATCTAGAGAGCGAGAAGGTACATTAGTGGTTATATCCTTGGGAGGCTTATTTTTTTTTAAATGCCCTGAAGATGGCGATGATGGTTGCACAACATTGTGAATATACCCAAAGCCAATGACAGAAAGGCACAACTCAAAATGATGGGTTGGATGAGACATAGCGTGCATCTCAATTAAGACATGAACAAACACATAATCAACCTGAATGCTGCTACGGGGTTGCGAACACTGGCCACACGTGAGGCAAACAAGGCACTGCAAGCAGGAGGGGGAGGAAAGAAGAAAACACCTCCCCGACTCATTGTCTCTCTGAGTTTGACACATATTCTCTGTCTTACAGAAGTCCCGTGAGGATATAGCCCTGCTGCCGATAAAGCATTTTCATTTTAAGCTCCGTAATAAGCTGGCCCATTGTTGTCATCACTCCTCATCTGACATATTCTTTTATTTTATTTCCACAACATAGTGAATTTTGATAGATCACAGTAATTTCAATCCATGAGGATCTTTCAACTGTAGGAGTGAATTAGAAAGATATTTTTATATTGCCTATTTGAGATAACAGGTCCTAGCACCATGCTTCAGGCAAAATACATCAAAAGAATGAACTGAAGGTTAAGTTTCCTCTTAGATCTCAATTTTTATAACATCACAAAAAATTCTCGCCTAAAAGCAGCCCGAATTATTCAACTGCAAGATATTCTATATTCACCTCATTCAGCCTGAGGGAAAGAACAAAGTCAGGAGCTGGAGACGTTTCTAAGGTTGTGCCACATTTATCTTCTCATTTTGCCCTTCGAACTCTCCAGTCCCCGGATGCAACTCCAACACCGTCAGAGAGGAAAACGCCAGGGAAAGTTCCCAGTGACGCTTTCCAATTGGTCCTGTTTGCAAAGTTAAATCTCACGTGGAAAGCAGCAGCAAGAAATTCAGGTAATGAAATTTAAATACCATGTCAAACAATTATTACCATTTTATCCTACCCAAATCAGTCAATTAAATTTAACGATCTCCCTAAATTAGTTTTAGACAGCATTAAATCCCAATTTGATAAAAATCACTTCATGTATATACTTGTTTCCCAGGCAAATATCAGTTTCTCGCTGTGGCGAGGCTTCTTAGGGAAGGGAAGGGCCACTACCAAGAGCTTTGGCATCAATGCTGGTGACTTGGCAAGTAGTGTTCAAATTCAGCTGAAGGCAAATTTGCAGACCTTCACCCACAAGGGGCTGACTTAACTGTGCTACTCAGGGTTCTCCTTATACGAGGATTTCAAATATAACAACACAGTGACATCGTATCTAGCGCTTCCTCTGATGACAACTGCCATTGGGTCTTTCTTGACACCCACTACATTTCTGCAAGGTCCCCCAATACATTTGTGCAAGGTCCCCAGGCAGAGGCCCCTGGGAGCAGGCCACCCGAGGGGACTGCGTCACCAAGCCAGTCACCACCAAGTCAATTCCAATGCATGGAAACCCCAAGTGTCTCCAAGTACAATTGTGCTGCACGGGGTTTCCCATGGTTCGTTTTTCGGAAGTAGATCACCAAGCTTTCCTTCTGACGTGTCTCACAGTGAACTGGAATGTCCAACCCTTCGTTGAAGAGCCAAGTTAGCCAGCCAGTCATGCCACCTGGAGATTCTGGGGTACAGAGCACAGAGGGCTAATGACTGCTTCTTGGCCTCGCTGACAATAACAGTGGTCACGGCATCAGGTATTATTATTATACCTATTTATGTGTTCACATAAGCATTGATTTTGGTGTTGAACACTCAATCTGTGATGGGCCCCATCTTGGCACCAGGGCCCCAGGATGAATGAGAAAAACCATATAAGGTGACCAATAACACCAAGGAGGAATGTAGTCCTTTTTGGAGTAACCAACCACAAAAGATCAATAGGGCAGCAACTGCCAGGGACCAAGTTCAGATGGCAGGAAGGACTATGGAAAGGACAAAAGGAAATGAGAGGCACAAGGAAGAGGTGGGGTGAGAGCTGTAACACTAGGGGAATTTTAGACAGTATCGCAAAGCATAACTTGCATAAACGGTTACCTGGAAAGCTAAATTGCTCTGTAAACTTGGGACTCAAATCATGAGGTTTTTTTAAAAAGCAAGTCTAGGCCCTTAACCTCAAGAGTATTTTTTATTTTTTTTTAGTAATAGTGAGGGGAGATATGAAATAGACACAGCATAAGCAAGTAAGATTATTTCACAAAGTGGTGACTGTGAAAAAAGGAAACACAGTTAAGAAACAGGATCCAGAGTGACAGGCAAAGGCATTCAACAGTTCACTAAAGTGCAGAGTGAGAGAAATGTCAGCCCATCAGGCCGACTTGCTGCTCCAAAGACCAGTGATGCTGCTGTGCCCAGAACACTTCGGGAACTTTAACTATGCCAGTAATAGATGTCTAAAGGCCATGTGAGAAATCAGCCCACCAACAAAAACTTTCAAACCTTATCAGCCTTGCCCTGGGTCCACGTCAGAAGGGCTCACACTACATTTGGCAAGTCCTTCTTTGATACACACAGTAGTTCTATCCTATTTCAGCTTTCTAAAGGCATTCAGCTGAAGACTGGGCAAAACTCTAATAGTTCTCTACGAATGGCCATCTTCGAATCAGTCGGGAAGACAAGAGGATGTAAGAAGTGTAAAACCAACAGGAAAAAAAAACCCACTGCTGTCTAACTCACAATGACCTTAACTCGTGTGTGCGTGTGTGTTTTAACAAAACCTGTGCATGAGTGTGTGTGTTTTCACAAAACCTACTATCCCTCGATTTTGCACATAAACAACCCATGTCTGCCAGTAACATATGCCAAGCTGTGAGGTAAGAGTAATAGTAAAGGTCACTGGCTATAACGGCTAAGGTTATACGTCAACGTGGCTGGGCCTTTTCTTCTCAGTGGCTCGACGGTTAAGTGACAATTATCATCTGACAGCCATACAATGATGTAGTATTTATTCCTATTATGATCTGATATGATCATCTCTTCATATAATGCCAGTTTTCACATAACAGCCCAGTCTTTGAAACTGTGTCGGTAAGTGAAAAGTGGGCACAACTTGTTTCTTGAACCACCCATGCGTGAAGAAGGAACACGTGATTGGCTACATCTCAAACAGAAAAGATAGAGGCTTCAGTGTTTGGGGCAACACCACCCAAGTGAAAACCTGAAAGGCAACTTGTGAACCGCTTGTGCTGGTTAATGGCTGATTTTATGCAAAAAAAAAAAAAAAGAAGGCATCCCTTTTCCCCCATCCATCTTTCATCAAAATATCCTTAATGCTCCAAAACATAGCCACAAAAATCTTCCTTCATTGTCAGTCTATATAAATGTGAATGAAGACATTTTGCTTAGTAAATAGCAAGAAAAAAGCTGTTTAACTGCCTGTGCACGCGGCCCATGGAGACTGAGCTGACCATTTCCAGGCTGGCCACCGCTCGGGAAGAGATTACAAACGCTCTCTCCTTGAAAAGCAATGTGAAGCCATCACTAACATCATGCAAGATCTTGAAGAGAGTGTTGCTTTTCATAATTGGGTTATAGATGCTCTCTCTTTACTAAGTTGTCTGAAACTGGGGACCCACATGTATGCCCCACACACACACTGTGTGGTTCTGGGATGCTGACATTTTGAGAAGCACGTTTGCTGAGCTCCAGTGAGAGACTGTCCACAGTCCAGCACCACCGTCTTCGCTGGCCTTCATGGCCGCAGCCCTCTCCGTGCCCTCTTCACTCCCTTCTGTCCAATTACTGACAATCTGAAAATGTGCCTCGCATCTGCCTGCCCTCCTGCCATTCTCTCTGCTCGGGAGGCCCTGGTCTTTTCACTTCGACCTTTGGAAATCTCACCTGCTTCCCTCTCCAAGCCCTCAGAGTCCTCGCCACGGCGGAGTCAGTTCCCAGGGACACGTACCACCTGTTGAGTCTTTTTAGTCCCTCAACTGGAAAGACCCTGACGGCAGGCACCCTGTGCCATCTAGGATGAAGAACAAGCTGGGGGTCAGAATCTGTTTGGTTTTTGACTGGATTGGCCACAGCTCTGACCCTTCACAGTGGATTATCCATACTGGGGTGCCTCCCTGTCTTTCTCCTTCCTGGATCGGGGCAGCAGCGATGGCACTTCTCATACAGGCTGATTGTGAGTCAAAGGACCACCCCCCACACACACACCGGCGACGCCAGGCCCAGCAGCCAGCTGAAAGGCTGCCAGTTGAGACCCAGCAGCCAATCCCCAGGAAAAGGATCTGCTTCCATAAAGGTCAGAGCTGTGGAGACACTTGGCAGCAGTTCTGCTCAGTCCCACAGGCCACCATGGATCAGAGTCGACCAGATAGCCACAGACTGGGAATGAAAATGCATACCCCTGAACCACTCAGCACAGCACATGCAGGGATATTGACAGCCGGCAGATTTCCAGTCATCGAAAACTTTTCTTTTGATTGATCATTGATCTGTCTGGTTCAGCTTTTAAGAACAAAAACTAACATGACAGTGACAGTGGCTATATAATGAGCTCAGGGAGCTCTAACGGCCTCGTGGTAAGGAGCTGCGCTGCCAAGGTAAAGGCCGGTGGTTCAGATCCACCAGCTGCTCTGCGGATGAAGGATGACCACTCCCCTCCTGTGCAGTTTACACACATTTCAAAAACTCCCTGGAGGCTCAGCTATGAGTTGGCTCCGACTCGGCACCTAACAACTTGTATTCAGCAGTTTTCACAGCTTGAAAACTTTGTGTAATGATCAAGCACTGAAAGCTACAATCAATATATACGTTTAGGGCAATAAGCTCTACTCACCTACTACTCCTTACTTATCATCCGTCTTATTATCTGACATTGACTATTTATGACAATAGTAAAAACAAATATTTAATTACTATTTGTGACATTCAGTGTTCGGGTCTTTCGTTCATAGGGTTGCTATGACTCAATGACACTTAACAATTTTTGACAGGAGTGTACACCAGGCAGTAAGAAACACCTACAGAGGGGGACAGTGCAGGCCATGACAGACCAAGATGTGTCTGCCTGGCCAGGCCCAGAGTCAGGGGTTTGGCCGTTTTATCACACAAGTTGCAGTTACGTAAGGATGGGGTCCTCCTCCAGGTTGTCATATGTGCCCCCCCCCATTTCCACATAAAGATGATCTTTTGCACAAGTTGGTTTTTAGAATCCATTCATCTCGGAAAACTAGGAGCGGGTGTATTTCACTGCTTCGCAGACCTATGGCGCCACCTCGAGCTGATCACGATTCACAGCTGCCCCCTAGGGCTGTAGTGCTGCCATGGGGAGCAGCTGGGAGCTTCAAACTGCCAACCTGCCAATTAGCAGCCAAGCCCTTAACTGCGCTGTCACCAAGGCGCTTTTATCATACTTCACATGCGGCTAATTAAGAGACAAACCTTCTCGGAATGTACGCGTCACCCAAAGTCCAGGCATCTTCCTCAACCTAGATAAACTCCACAGCACAGTTCTACTCTGTCACACGGGGTCACCATGAGTCAAAAGGGGGCCCTGGCGGCCTAACGATAAGGGGCTGCACTGCTAATCCAAATGCAGGTGGTTTGAACGCACCAACTGCTCTGTGGGGAAAAGATGGCCAGTCTTCTGTGCAATTCCTAGCCTCGGAAAAGCCTCTGGAGTCCGCTGTGAGTCATTTCCCACTCAGCGAGGCACACAACCTAAGTCAAGATCCACTTGGCAGCACTCGACCACACAAACAATAGGAGAGGTTCCTTCTTGCTTTCCCAAGGCAGACACCCAAGTCCGTGCACAAGCAGACGAGCCCGCACGGGTCCCGAGTCGGTGAGAGCAGCCAACACTGTCTGCACGCGTGGGATGAGTCGGCAGGCAGCCCCTATCACCTTATGTGAAATCTCTTGACCGTCTGGCCCAGTGGAGGCCAGCTGGCCACGCTGCCTCTGCCTGCAGTCAAGCTGTGGCTGCCACACACACACTGCGTGGTCTGTGAACACCACTGTATACACACAGTGGAAGGAGTGTGAATAGGCCAAGTGGTTGCACGTGAGAACCGCAAAGCCAGCCCTTTGCCATCAAGTCAATTCCGATTCACTGGGACTCCGGGGTCTTCCTGGCTGTGACCCTTGCAAGAGGAGCACGCCCATCTCTTCTTCCATGGCCCAGCCGGGTGAATCTGAACCGTCAGCCATCAGGGGTACAGTGCAAAGCACACTGACTGAGCCACCCAGGGACCCAGACAGTTGCTGCGGTTGCTGGATGTCACTCAGTCAATTCTGACTCATCGTGACCATGTGGGACAGAGCAGAGAGGTTGCAGAGGGGCTTCCAAGGCTCTGCCACTTTACAGAAGCAGGCCGCTGCACTCACCCTTTCCCACAGAGCAGCTGGTGAGTTTGAACCGCCGACCTTCCAATTAGCAGCGGGATTGCTTTATCCACGCCGCCCCCAGGGTTCCTTCACCATTGACTAAGTATGCTTAAGAGCGTGCTGAAGGGGTCATGAGGACCTCCAGGAGATGCCAGCCACTCCCGGAGAGCCACTGACATAAATGATTACATCATACAGTCACCCCGTGTGTTGGCATCTCCCAGTCAGTCCCCGGGGATCACATTGGCCCTGGCTCTGCCCACAGACTTACCAGAAAGTTCCCCATCCTTCAAACAGTCCTGTCCTCTACAGGGCCTAAACCCACTGCCCACGAGGTGACACTGCCTCACAGTGATCCCACAAATCAGGGGTTCAGGGAGGAGCAGTTCCCCAGGCCTGTCTTCCGTGGCAGCGCCAGGCAGACCTGAACTTCCAACCTCTTAGACAGCAGCCAAGCGTCCTTACTCTTAGCCCACACACCCCACCCCCAGAAATAGTTGCAAACTGTCCTGAGGTTAAGTTGAACCAACGCCCCACAGCCCTGGGGGGTACAGCTGTCATTTTAAATGTCTTCACTTTGTTATTTCAATCTGCCACCATAAAGTAAGAAGCACATTACAGAAACAACTTACAGATTCAAGAGACATAATGAAAAGCAGCTTGATCTTTTGAACTGGACAGTAATTATTTGTCAATCTTAATCAAGCCCTGCTCTAAATTTTTTTAATCAACAAATGGGGACCCAGCACTTGGTCCTTGTGTATCCAGCTTCTGTCCAAACCCTGCTGACCCTCAGGCCACAGTGTTAGGTAGCCCAGGGCTGCGGGGGTGGGGGGATCCCCGGTATGTATACATCCTGGACGGTACACAGGGCATCCACAGGATGAGAACTGAAACATCATATCTTCCAGCAGCATTTCTACTCTATCAATGTATCCCTTAAAATACATAAACTAGACATCTATGGGAAATAATTAGAGTTCTCTTAGGTTCTTCATGTTAGGGGCCACCACGTTGATTCTGGCCCATATGTATCCTACAGGGCAGAGCAGAGCTGCCCGCATAGCAATCTCAGGACTGTATTCCTCACAGGCACAGTCACCAGGTTGTTCTGCTTTGGAGCACTGAGTGGCTTTGAACCACCAACCTCTCAATTAGCACCCACTTAAAACTCTGCACCACAGAGCTCCTTTTGTCTAACATAACAGGCACGAGGCAGGTATTAATCAATGCCTCTGTAAATATATTTAAATGTCTTCCACCGTGAAAAAATTCCTCTAACAACTGTGTCATTTCTACTTCTGGGGCCAGGAGAAGAAAATGCCATATAAATATTGTAATCTATATAGCATGTATTATTTGGGGCAACACATTCTTATAAATTTTACACTGAAGTAAAAATGCCACGATTTAAAAAAAAAATACCCAGGCTGGAGTAGTCAAACTAATAACAAATGCATAAAGTAATTTCAAGTATCTCTTTTTAAAACTTACAAAGGCTTTGCAAGGTACATGGGTCCGAAAACTCTCCCTGTACAACACTGCTATCTAGTGGTCGATTTTTTTTAAAAAAGACAGTAACAGTGTAATCTTCATTACTTCAGCAGTTACCTGGATGGTTCAAATGGTAACCATGTGCTGCTTGCTAACCAAAGGGTTGGGAGTTTGTGTCCACCCAGAGGTACAAAGGCAGCAACGCCTGGCAATATTCATTAAAAAAACCAACCCCTGAACCCTGCAGGACACAGTTCTACCCTGACACACACACACACACACACACACACACACACACACGGTCAACAAGAACTGGCATTAACGTCACGGCACTCGGTCACTGTTTCACAAAACTGATCACAGTCTGTCAGCATTCACCGTGGCAAAAATTGGATGACAGAAGAAGAACCGATGCCTTTTGCTGTGGTGTTGGAGACGAGCACTGGGTATTCTATGGACTGTCAAGAGAATAACAGATCTGTCTCAGACGCGTGCCAGGGTGATCTTCAGAGGCAAGAAGGCTGACACTTCATCTCACATACCGTGACCATGCGGGCAGGAGGGGCCAGTCCTCAGAAAAGGACATCATGCCAGGAAAGGAAGAGGGTCGGCAAAACAGAGGATGCTCTTCAACAAGATGGATTGACACAGTGACCTGTAACAATGGGCTCGACCATGGCAGAGATTGCAAGGATGGCACAGGATTGGACAAGATTTCCCTCTGTGGTTCACAGGGTCACTACGAGTCATAGCTGACTTGACGGCACCTAATAATCAGAAATGCCAGCATCACCTCCAACTCATCTGTGATTGATTTCTCCGGCACAGTCCCTAAGAAACATGGCGATATCTTCTTCAAACACCTCTTTCATCTGTAGAATTGTCATGGTTTTTATTGATCAGCACTTTACACTGCCTGAAAGGTGCTTTTAAGAGACATGATCTGCTTCTACACTGTATTTTGGTGAGCAGAATTGAGGTCTCAAAAGTTTGTAAGCAGACACTTACTGTGTAAGTGTTGGTCTCTCCCCATCCATACAGAAAAGAAGTGTGAAGAGGAACAGAAACAATTCAAAGGACGCCAACGTCAACTCTCCCCACCCTAAGGCAGCACTGGGTGGTGTCCAGCTGTCACTGCTCTGAAAGGGATCATGAAGAAGCAACCTGACACAATGGGGGAAATTGTAGAATTCAAATTTTCTAAAAATCCTTTTTAAACATGTTGCCACACACTTTTTAAATTGATGACTGTGCTTAGAAACACATTTGTTGTCCTTTGCGGCAATGTGTTAAAAGGTCAGGCTACTGATCTGTCCCAGAGGTGTACGGTTCAAATCCACCAGATGCTCTGCTGGAGAAGGAGGGACAATCTCCTCCAGTGCCAGTCAGATTAGATCTGATGGTACACACACAAAAAATAAAAAAATAAAATTTTTTAAAATGTAAAAAAAAAAAAAAAAGATCAGGTTTACTGGTCTGATAGAAGCCCTGAGACTATGTACCATAGACACCTGTCAAACCTGGGACTGAACTCACCACCACGGCTCAACTTTCAGGCCAACAAAAGGTGAGTTACACCACCAGGCTGGGAGGTACACACTCCTTAGTCCACTGACTAGATTTTAAAAAGGGCAGCACTTGCCCAGAAGTAAAGTCCAGCAGGCAAGGCAGGATAGAAGGACAAACAGAAAAGGTGAACACAGGAGCACGTGGGGAGACTCCTGCTGTACTGTGGAGGGCTGCAATCAGTATCACAAAACAGAAGGTGCACAACTGCTTGGCGGAAAACTGCCTTGCTCCGTCAATGTTCACCCAAATCACAGCAAAGAGTTAAGCGAGAGATGACTCTGCAAAACTCACTATCAAATACATTTCCATACACTTGTAAATTGTTGGTGTGATTTTTTTTTTCTATTTTCCTAAGGTATGCCACAAAATAAAGGGCTTTAATCAACTTTTGCATTAAGTTCTGTATTAAATGTCCGTCTCAAAGTAAATGAAGAGCCAGAAATGCTCTCGGGGTTGGATCACATAACTTCTCCATTTTCAGACTTCTAATCTCTGTGCCCTTCCTCACTAGGTGTCCGGCTCTGCCAAGCATACTGATGCCTTTCAGTTGTGGTACTGGAAAAGAACACTGAAATATGCCCAGAACAGGCAAAAGAACATGCAAATCTGTCTCAGAAGCACTGCCACCTTCTTGGAGGAAGGGCAATGCTAGTTGGGGGTGAGGACAGCAAGACTTTGCCTCACATCCTTCAAGCGTGTTCTCGGAGGGGCCAGTTCCTGGAGAAAGACATCGTGCTTAGTAACGGAGGTCAGCAAGCAAGATGACCCTGAGTGAGGTGGACTGGCACGGCTGTGGTGACGAGGGTAGGTGTTGCAATCCGAAACCCTTTTTCCTGGGAGAAATGAAAATCAAGAGACAGACACACACAGAAGACTGCAGTAAAGAAACACACACTGACACACATGGGACAAGAACTGAAGACCCTTAGGCCTGGCTCGTTTATTATTTTATAATCATCCAAAAACAGTCTATGTGCAGGCACTCATGATTTGGGGGAAAACTTATTTACCAGAACTAGACTTGTTTAGCACAGACTATTCTTACGGAATCTTTCTTGCTTCCATATCTCTGTTTACCAGAAGGAATAAGACTATGCCTTGGAAAGAAGAATATTCTTGGACCTTGTATGCAAGTGTCCAAGGTCCCCATCTGTTTAAAGACTCAAAGACACATTCCTCTCTCACTCCCCATTTGGATTGAGGAAGGCCAAAGGGACATCTGTGTGCAGACTGTTTCTCTATTAACCCTTTTTGGCTCCTTCAGGTAGGGCTGCTGGGAGGTGGACCCAACTTGCCAGCACTCCCCACACTCTGCTTAGTTAAAAGCCTGCTCTTCTTCCCATGTGCCCTCGCCTCCGTGAAATCCTTTCTCCCTTTTCCCGGAAATGTAAGGTCTGTGCCACTCTTCTCCTGGAGAACCCACCGGAGGACTCCAAGTTAGTGACTGGTCATGGCTTTCACTTCACAGGGGCCTTGATTAGCAAGTAGCCTGGCTGATGCTCAAGTATAAGGACTGCGCAAAATTGCCTCTGTTCAGCAGCGTGGATCCAGAGCTGATGCAAAACCCTCATTCCCTCAGGACACTCACAACCAAGGATCGCCTTCCAACTCGAGTGGGCATGATGAGCAGCGACCCCCAGCGCCCAATCTGTTAAGATGCTCTCAACAGATTCCACACCTGGTGCATGTCCCATGATAACCTTCACCTCAAGGGAGCAATTTCCCTGATGTGAGGATTGAAGAGGATAAAATAAATAGAACTACCTATAAATGGGCCCCTCTCCTGACCCTTAACCGCCTCTCCTGAATTATTTCATGGAAAGGGCACTTCAATCTCCAACCTGTCCATAGGGATCACACCCTCAGTTGAATGTGCATTCTGGACAGCAACGACTCGCTCCACAGTTTGGACTAAACCCTGGTGCAGGTCCCAGGGAAAACAGCAGCACCATCAGCTCTTCTCTGACAGTGACAGATCAGGTTAAAAAGGCAGAGACTGATCTTTATACAACTGAAAAATGGGCCCCAGCTTTCGCAGCAGTGCCCCTTGTGAGTTCCACAAATGGAGGCTCTGAACCTCCAAGCTTCTTACAGGTACGTGTTCGACTATGTGAACCTACGGAACATGAACCTCAGCTTTCAAGCATCTGTTTCTGCTTTGTCTCCACCTGCAAAGATGACCCACCTCATTCAGTGGGGAACTTTGTTAAGAACGTGTGCAACTGTGTGTCATCAAATATCTAGTCTATTGTGCCATTAACTAAATTTCTCTGGCAAATACTATAAAAGAAAATTTTAAAAAAAAAGAAAAGAGCAGTGGACACAGCTCTCCCCCTCACCTTCTGCTGACCACAATCAGAACTCACCACATAGCCTGGCTCAACAGGGACATTCTGAGCCATAAATATCCAAAGACATGTCTCACCTTAATCCTCCAGAGAGAGTTCCTATTTCCACACATCAGCCTCCTCCAGCCAAGACCTGCAGGGATTTTAATGGTCAAATATTAATCATGATCCACAAATGTTCAGGAGGACCGTTGACAAGGAAACACACAAAAACTATCTCAAAAGATTTCATGAAAATTCTAACAGGATTTGGCTTCCTTCTCCAACTTAAACCAGAAATCAGACCTTCAGCTAAGGAGTTTGATTCCGCCCCACCCCACCCCCAGTGGTGTTTTTAAGACATGGCCGGCTGTAACTACTAAAATCTCAATGCCAGCTTCCCCTCTCAGGTTAAAAACAAATGAACACGATTGCTGTGGTTGAGTCCATTCCCACCTGGAGCAATCCCACAGGAGAGTCAACTGCCCCACGGGCTTCCCAGTCTACTATTCTTACATAACCAAACTTGACCATACTTTTCCAACGGAGCTACTGAGGCATTCAAACTGGCCTTCAAACTGACAAGCAGAACTCACAACAGATTACAAGTATTCCTTTTTCTACACCAATAAGGTAACAGGCGCTTCATGAAAAGCAAAAGTCCCTTCATGGGTTATCCTGACACAAAAACCGTGGCATGAAATCCATGGCAAGGGATAATGTGTGACCAAGTCTTGGGGCATGGCTATCTTCAACAGGATGTCAATATCCTGGTTTAGATGCTTTAGAAATATGCCGTTAAAAAAAATATGCCATGGCCACTTTTGCTGGTGGACTTTTCACTGAAATCTTTCAGGTCAAATACCTGGTCAAAACCAAGAAATGAGGAGGAAGAGAGAGGTGGAAAAGTAGGGCACAGGAGAGTTTAAGGTCACTGAGACTATTATCCATGATACAGCAGGGGCGGGGGTGCAGCATCATGCATTAGCCAGTATAGAGAGTGGGCACTAAGAGAACCTATGCTCTGGTAGCACAGTGGGCTCATTGTTGGGCTGCTAGGTGAAAGGTTGAGAGTTCGATGGCTCCACAGGAAAAATATAAAGCAGTCTGCTCCTGTTAACATTCACCTTCAAAAGGATATAGGGCCATTTTACTTAGTCCTGAAAAGTCATTATATCTCAATATCAAGAAAACAAAAATCCTCACCCTTGGACCACTAGACAATAGCCAGCACCATGAGAGATGGAGAAAAAGACCACAGCTGTTAATGACTTCATTTTGCTTTGATCCACAACTAAGACTCATGATGGTAGCAATCAAGAGATCAAAAGACACAGTGCATTAGGAAAATCTGCTCTCAAGGACCTTTCCAGAGTGCTGAAGAGCAATGGTGTCAGTTTAAAGACTAAAGTGCAGTGCACCTGATCCAAACCATGGGTTTTTTTCAGTTGCTTCCTAGGCATCTGAAAGTTGGACAATAAATAAAAAAGACCAAAGAATCTATGTCTTTGAATTGGCAAAAAAAATACTGAATACCATATGGAATGCAAAAGAACAAACAGATCTGTCTTGGAAGTAGTGCAGTTGGGATGATGCTTAAGAGATAAGGATGTGACACTTCATCTCACAAACTGTGGGCACATTATCAGGAGAGGTCCACCCTTGGAAAAAGACAGTATGCTGGGAAATGGGGAAGGTCGGTGAAATAGAGGAAGACCTCAATGAAACTAATTGACAAAGAGTCTGGAGCAGAGGGCCTATCAGAGGTGGTGAGGGTGGAACATGACAGGACAAGGTTTTGACTAGTTCAAAGAGTTGCTGAGTCATATTTGACCCAACAGTAGCACCTAAGTATTATAGGGTCCATCAATTATAACAAACATGTTAACAGAAGCAATGCTTTGTATGCAAAGTGTTGGAAGTCCAGGAAGCCCTTTTCACCAGAACTAAGTGTCTGAATTAAACTCAGTTTCTGGTAAATGAAACTGGTTCTTTGACTTGTCCAGTAGGGCCTCTGTGTTTGCCTTAACAGGCTCATGGTAATTAAACAGTCTTTTTCCCAGGCGGTCCAAATAGGAGGTGAAAGAAACCAGCTCTGAGGAAGGAATCTGGGTCCAGCTAGCTTTTTTTGTATCAAGTGGGACTAACAATTGTTTTTTTTACAAGGCAGTAAAGTAATAAAAGAAAACTGAAAGGGTCTCGGAGCCAGCCTTATCTAAAGTCCCCTAGACAATTTAAAGGGTTTTTGTTTTAACAAGCTTTTTCTGTCAAATTGAGACCCCAGTACCAAAATGCTTATCGTGAATCCGTGATACATGTGGCTAAAGCTGTTTAGACATCAACCAGTGATATTTGATGATCCCGCCTGAAGGATATGTGATTACTGTAAATCTTTGCAGCCTGCCTAAGAAATGCTAAGTGCCTGTATCCAACAGGAAGCCTTGTGTCTTCTATAACTCTCCCTTTTGCTACCTCAAAGACAAACCTGTCAATGATCACATTGTAGTCTTTTTCTTTCCCTACATCCATTTCCACTCTCCAAAATCATCATGTTTTCACATGGTTTCCCATAAAAATGCCTAATTCCAAACAAATCCTCCAAATTTTCATTTAAGATCTGGGTGGGTTTATTCCCCTACAACAAAGGGAAAGAGGGAGTATATGGAACTATCTTAAGTGCCATTAGTTTTAGTAAAACTAACTGCTCTTAAAAAATGCATATTTGGAGTGGAATTAATCCCAATAAACTTTATATATATATAAAAAAATTTTTAAATGTTAAGAAGAGACATTAACAAGAGGTTTTGATTTTCTTATCATTAGGAAACTGCAAAAGAACTAAAGCTATTTACTTTGCTTTCCCTGCCACAGAAATATTTTCATTTATTTCCTGAGAAATGAGAAATCTTTCAGTATGATTGCTATTTATAATCATTAAGGTAGTGCCAAGAAATAAACAGTGTTGCCCATGGCCACAGTCAATACCAACTTATCGCGACTTTATAAACGGCCAAGTAGAAACGACTCATTGCCATTGAGTTGGAATAAACCCATAACTGACCCTCCAGCAGGTCTTCAGAGGCTGTAAACCAAACAGGAGGAGAATGCCCATCTTTCTCCCAAGGATCAGCTGATGGATTTAAACCATCTGCCTTTAGGTTGGCAGAACAAAACTTTAGTATGCCACCAGAGCTCCTTGTCTGTTGTTATATGCCATCGAGTCAACTCCGACTCACAGCAACCCTAAGTACAACAGCTCTGAACCCTGCTCTATCTGGAATCAATTTCATTGTCTCTGGCAAACCTACACACCTACCCCCATTACCCCAATCACTGAGTCAATCCATCTTATCCAGGGTCTTCCTCTCTTGTGCTGTCCCTCCACCCTTCCAAGCATGATGTCCCTCTCTAAGAACTGGTCCCTCTTTGCAATATGCCCAAAGTATGTCAGAAAGAGCTTCAAAATAAAATCGTTGTTTCCAAGGAACAGCCTGGTTTTTTACTCCCCTCAGGACAAAGTTGTCTCTTAGCAGCCCATAATATATTCAATTCTCTTCTCCAGCACCACAACTCAAAGGCATCCATTCTTCTTCTATCATGCTTAGACACTGTCCAGCTCTCTGATGCATAGCACATAACTGTGAAGACCATAGCCTGGATCAGGCACACCTTAGTCCCTAGACTGACACCATTGTTCTTCAGTACTTTGGAAATATCCCTGACAGCAGACTTTCCCAATGCAATTTGTCTTTTGATATCCTGGCTGCTGGTACCAAAAGTGTTGACTGTGGAGCCAAGCAAGCTGAAGCTGTTAACAATCTCAATCTCTTCACCATCTATCATGAT
Organism: Elephantulus edwardii; assembly: GCF_000299155.1. Classification (NCBI taxonomy): domain Eukaryota; kingdom Metazoa; phylum Chordata; class Mammalia; order Macroscelidea; family Macroscelididae; genus Elephantulus; species Elephantulus edwardii. The sequence goes on from NW_006399822.1 coordinate 10,912,095, forward strand.
GCTGCCAATCTGACCAGTGGTGAGAATCTCTGTTGTGAAGACTACAGTCCCTGACCATCTGCAGCAAATGTCTCTGGTCCTTCTTAGATTCAGGAAGCAAGGTTGTGTCATCTACATAATGCACATATTTATTAAGTCTTCCTCCAATCCTGATGCCACATTCCTGCTCATAAATCCCAGCCTCCTGAATGATCTGTTTCACAAGTAGGTTGAAAAGGTATAAAGACAGGATACATCCCAGGTGTATACCTTTCCTGATTTTGACCCATGTAGTATTTTCTTGCTCTGTTCTGATGACTGCCTCCTGGTCCAAGTATAGGTTTTTACATAAGCACAATCAAGTGTTCTGGGATTTCCATTCTCCTCAGAGTCAGCCACAGTATATATTGTGATCCACATAGTCAAATGCCTTTGCACAGAATAGACATTCCCCTGGTACTCTCTGCTTTCAGCTAAGACCCATCTAACACTGGCTATAATGTCCCCCAATGTGACAGCCTCTTCTAAATCAATCTGCACATCTGGCAGTTCTGCTGGTGGGCTGTTTCATTCATTTCTGGATCATTTTCAGCAGGATCTTGCTTGTATGTGATATTAATGATATTGTTTGATAATTTTCACACTGTAGGGTCACCCTTTTTTGGGATGGAAATAAATAGGTCAGGTATTGTTATTGTCGTTATATTATTCTAGTTAATTTAAAGGAAGTTAGAGGTTAAAAATGGAAGAACTGCTTTGGTTATAGAAATACCTATGTGGGTGAGGTTGGTAAGGGACATACATTCTGTGAAGAAGCTCTTCATTTCTTTATTGTGGTGGTAATTTAAATGAAAATTTACAAAGCAGTCTGATTTTTCATGAAACCATGCATACATTTTGATTTACAATTACAATACTAGACAATGTACATATACTTTTCTCACTTCTTCCCCACGATTCTCCCATTAGCCCTTTTCTCCTATCATTCCTTGTCTTCTGGCCTTTACCCTTGGGGAAAACGCTGCTCTTTTAACCTCATACGGTTGTTTGAAGCAGCACTTTAAATAGACTGCCAATATTGTTATTTCCATTAATAAAACAATACCAGATACTCAGGTCCTTTTAAAAGTATATATAACATGCACAACTGGAACTCTTATCCACATACATATCTCTAAATTTTAATATATATACTGAGAACAGTTTTCCACGGAACGGGTTTGGACATCAAAACCATCACTATTACACTGCAGCAGCGAAGGATTCGGACCCCTCCAGAGCTAGTACAGCCTTGTGGCCACCAGGTGGCGAGAACCTCCTATATCTTCAGCACCAAGATCCGCCCTGCAAAAGGGGTTATCAATACCCCAGGTTTTAAAAATAAGATCTACTTGGAAAAACTGTTACACACAGACGCACTCCAATATCAACTGAAAGATCATTCAGCTTTATCTTCCCCTTGAAGGTCTCTGTTCTATAGTTTCATTAAAGTGCCTATTAAGAAAGAAAAGAACCCAGAGCCCCTCAGAGTGCACGAGGACCAGCTGACCCTTCCAGGCAGCCCAGTGAAGGAGACACCAAAGATGGAGTAAAGGGGAAAGGAACAGGAGAAGGAGGATTCTGTAGACTGAAAATAGCACATTCCATGCGTTTGTGAAGGGACAGGAAATAAAAACATTAAAGACATGTGAAGGCTAGAGGAATGGAGAAGAGATTTCGTGCAAATACACAGTACAGACATTCTAAAAAACAAAGACAGGTGCAAACATGCTTCAGGAGCTGACAAAGAGCAGTGTTAAATAATCCATGTACTGCCCCTTTAATACATAAGTATATACAATGCAGCTACAAAAAAAAAAAATTAAAAGTCGCCTTAGCCAACTAATTCATCCTAAAGAGCGAAGAATTTAAAAGGGCTTATTCTTTTCACTGTAATTTGAGGAACTTACTTTATGACAATAAAGTATACTAAATCTTAAATCAGAGAAGTATCTCCAAGTAAAACACCTGGGAACTAAGACTAGTTTTGATTCCTTATATTAATTTACAGTACCTCAATGCATTATGTTACATATTATTATCATATTCTTAAATACAATTCTTTGAGCAATTTCTTGCAACTTTACTGTTTAAAATAATTTCAACCTAAAACTCTTTTAAAAAACGACTCGACCCCTTTTTCAACTCTATCTGAACCAAAAGACCTGCCAAGAGCCAATGCCTTCGCAGGCCTTAAGAGCCCGGATTAGCTCAGCCAATGGGAAGCGCGAAGGGCGGTAACTAGGCAGAATCCGAGCACCAGGCCACTGAGAGTCACTAACCAGGTGAGGCCGGAGCTGACTCCGCTCACATCCAGTTAAATCGGGAACAGGTGCCGCCCCGCGAGGTGTAGCCTAACGACAATTGCTGCAGTCTATAAAAGCTGTCTGGGACCCGTCCCCTCCGTTGGCAGGTTCTCAAGGACCCCCCCCTCCCTTTAATTCTCTCGCTTACTGCCTCTTCCCCTAATTGCCCCTTCCCCAGCAATGTCAATGTTGGCCTCTGTGGACACCACGGTGGCCCTGACTCCTGAGCTCCCAATTCTGTTCAGACTTTGGGTGAGAGGTCTACACTGGAGAAGTGGGGGGACACGCCCATCAGTACCCGAGCCCCGGGGAAAAGAAGAACGTAAGAGACCCCTCATGAGACGCTACCCTAAGGTTTAAATAAACGTCCCCAGCCCGAACCCAAACCCGCGGACATCTACTTCACAGACGCACCTCAATCCAGCCACCCCTCACCACCCTTCCTTCGGAGGTTCTTCGCCTGAGAGAAGCCCTCCACGTGGGCGCCCGCTTTTCAGAATGTCGCTCCGGGGAAGGACTCCAGCTGCATCTCTGCAGAACCGGCTGACACTGAGTGGCGCCCGGACATTCCCAGGGGACACCAAGGGCTCTGCGCTGACCAACACCTGACTGACATCAAGGCAGACCCCAGACCAGAACACGGCCAGTGCCAGCGGCAGCCGCGGCCTCGAGGACCAACTCTCCAATTTCGCGGGCTTTTCACCGCGGCCAATGGTGAGTAAGAACCGCCTGTTACTAGGCGGAAGTGGTCTCCCGGCAACCGGGAGGTGGGGAAATAATCAATGCAAGCTGTCAGAGACAGACAACAAGTTTAGCCAATGACTGCTTGCGCAAGCTGCATTGGCCAATGAGTGTAGGCTGGCAACGTGGGAGAGGTGGGATGTCATGAGCCTTGAACCTTAATTACTCATAGACTTCAGAATCCTTGCCTCCAAGGAGTAGCCTGGTTTAACCCTCTCCAGAATGAATCTGCTTTGTTTTCTTAGCAGGCCAGGGTACATTCAATACGCTTCTGCAGCACCACAGCTCAAAGGCATCAATTCTTCTATCCTCCCTAGTCATTGTCCAACTCTCCGATGCATAACAAATGGTTGCAAAGACCATGGCCTGTATCAGGCGCACCTTAGTCTCCAGAGAGACACCATGTGTATGTACATTGATTCACAGTAAGCATGAAACAGTTAATTGTAATTTATGTACATTGCAATTCTTAACTTCATCACATGTTGATTTATCAACAGTGGAGAAACTCGAGTTGATCCCAACCCATAGTCTTCTTTTGCCTCTCAAGGTCATTGGTGCAGTCGGGGGGTTCTTGGCTAGTTCAGCAGGTTGATGTAGCCAGGGTCCATAGATGTGGGCAGAATCCTCCACTGTCTCGGTAGCTCATGTCCATCAGTGTAGGCTAGAGTTCTTGTCTCTGAAAAGAGTCTTTGGGTCTTCAGCTCTGAGAAGAGCCATTAAGTCTTCAGCTCTGAAAAGAGCCTTTAGCAGCTCAGTGTTCCCGGTTGAGCAGTGAGTTTCAGGTTGAGCTCTCTGGGGTATAAATACCCTTCCCATGGCTACTAGATGCTATATCATATTCAACCAATGACATTCAACTTTGAGTTTTCAACCAAATACATTAGTCCCAAAGCAATACAGATTTGACCAATCATGTTCTATCCTTGACAACATGGCATTAGCCAGCCATATCTCCTTATCAAGGGTCTGCAACTGTTGTGATCAGGGGACCCTAGCCTCTAAGAAGCCTAATTGGACATATTAACTCTTCAGTACATTTTCACAAATATTCTTAAGATAATTCCTAACAGCAAATTCCTAATATATTTCTTATTTTAATTCTCACATAGGATTTAGCAAGTTCTTAAAATAGTTCCTACCTTCATTCTTAATATATAACTGATTCCCAAGATATTTCTTTCTCTTAAATTTACAAGTTACATTCTCTTGGCAACATGTGCAGTAACAAGTTACATTCCTTTATCAGGATCCACACAGTAGCTTTACAGGCAAGTTATTATCAGTTACATTCCCATATCAAGGGTTTGCATCTCCTGTGGTCAGTGGGGCTCTAGGCTTCAAAGAGGCCATTTCAGCATGTTACACTGCTAGTATATTTTTTCATAAATATTCTTATTTCTATACTGATGCATCAAATTCATTATCTTTTTCCACAGCAAAATATAATTTTGGTATTTTAAGATATCCCATAATATGTTACAGCAAAATTAGTATCTTTTTCTTACATTTAAGCTGCTCATAACAGTGGGACCAGGAAAAATTTAAAAAATTAAAAATTAAGGTTCCTTGCTGGCAGAACCGCCTCTGGATTAGCTGGGCGACTACAGTGGGAAGAGCAAGAGAGAGCTTTGCAACTCTGAGCAGCTGCTTTTATGGAGGTTTCAGGCCCAGCCTAAGCAATTAACTGTGGTTGGAGAGTTGGTGTTTAAAAAAAAAACCAAAACACCTCACGCAGTGAAGGGTTAGTATTCTGAGTTTCCCAGGAAATTGTCACCTAACACAGAGGCCATGCTAAACGGGTAATGCCCGTGAGACTCAAAAAGTAATTCTGAGGGTAGTGTTATTAGGTAATATACCCCATGAGGTGAACAAATATTGCTTGAAAACCCATCTGTAAACATGATGTCCTGCTACTAAGCTGAAGAACAGATTCGGAACCAGTAGCCTGTGGTTGAATGAAGGTGCCTTAGCAATGCCCAGTGTCATATCAGTCACTTGGCAGGTAATGGAACAGGTTTGCGCCCCACTGCCAGCCTAAAGGTTACGGACCAAAAGAAACCCCTCCGTGAGGTGGCTCTGCTCACACACACACACACACACACACACACACACACACACCTGTGTATGTGTGTATGATTCTTTTTCATTGAAACCATCATCACAATGGAACTACATGCTATCTAAAGCAAAAACTAATGAAAGTCAAACTTTCATTTCGAGGGAGCAACAATTTTCTTTTCTTTTCTTTTCTTTTTTACATTGATTGTTTGAAACAGACCCGTTTCCCTTTGTAGAACATGTATGTGGAATAGCAGCCCTCTTTTCAGAATGTCGCTCCGGGGAAGGACTCCAGCTGCATCTCTGCAGAACCGGCTGACACTGAGTGGCGCCCGGACATTCCCAGGGGACACCAAGGGCTCTGCGCTGACCAACACCTGACTGACATCAAGGCAGACCCCAGACCAGAACACGGCCAGTGCCACCTGCAGCCGTGGCCTCGAGGACCAGCTCTCCAATTTCGCGGGCTTTTCACCACGGCCAATGGTGAGTAAGAACCGCCTGTTACTAGGCGGAAGTGGTCTCCCGGCAACCGGGAGGTGGGGAAATAATCAATGCAAGCTGTCAGAGACAGACAGCAAGTTTAGCCAATGACTGCGTGTGCAAGATGCGTTGGCCAATGACTGTAGGCTGGCAACGTGGGAGAGGTGGGACCACGAAAAAGTAAGGTTACTTGCAGGCAGAACTGCCTCTGCATTAGCAGGGCGACGACAATGGGAAGAGCAGCTGTTGTTTTATGTAACAAGAACTGCCCCTTGCTCTTGTAAGTGCTCAGCCTGCCAGCCAAACCGCTTGACTACAGAACCGCTCTTGTTATATATGGAAAATACAGTCGTAAAAAAATCATTATACCCCACAATCCACTAAAAATGTTACCGTCCATTCACAGTTCCTGTGAGAAAACATATATAACTTTTGCTGATATGACAACTCTAGGACAGAGTAGGACTATAGAATTACCTAGACTGTAAGTCTTTATAGAGGCAAATTGCCTTATCTGTCCCCCACTGCGTGGCTGGTAGGTTCAAACCACTAACCTTACTAACCTTTTGGTTAACAGTCAGGTGCCTTAACCACTGTGCCACCAGGGCACCATACTCATATATCCCATTCGAAAGCAAGAGTAAGAGGAGGAGGGGGATCTTTTATTATCTGGCCTTGAAAAACCCCTTCATGCTTCTATCGCGTCCTGGAGGTGGTTATCCAGAACTATCTAAAGCTGTAGACTACATGAGATTTAAGCCTTTATATGCCCAGTATGAGCAGGAACATGACAGAGCTTTCGCATTTGAGCAGACCTCTCAAAAGTTGCTGATAAGCTCTCATGGTTGTCACTAGTTCCAGCGGTGGTGGCAGTAGAGGCCAGTTGGAGTCCAAGAGGAATGTTAGTCTCAATAGTGGTGTGGTCGTGACATGACTGAGTCCAATCCAGGTCAATCAATGGCATTGGAAATGTCCAAGGAAACCATGGTGCAGTAGAATGTGGTAAGGCATTGGAACTGGGAGGTTGCGATGGATTATGTGTTGATCATGACCATCACCATAAACCCTAAAGGTGCCACTATTTCAGTTTTACCAGGTTTTCTTAGCAATCTGCAAGAGCAAGTATCATTTCCCTTAGTTAGACATAAACAATTTCACATGTTGGAAGAGTGGGCGTTCAAGGTCATAGAAAAGAGGACATGGAGCAGCCTATTGTTCCACTGCTGTGTATAGTACGTGGCCAAGTTAGCTTGATCAGCTTCCAATACAACAGAGAACTCCCTGTGGGATTTTCAAGGCTACAGATCTTTTTTGGAAGCAGGCCACCCCATCTTCATCCCATGAAGCAGCTATTGGGTTCAAAGTGCCTTTTGATTTGCAATCTAGCACTTAACCTACTATGCCACCTGGGCTCCTGGGATATGAACAGTTGGGTGTAAACTGAAGAGGTCAAGCTAGGAGCATGGCAGCCTTTGGCTTCTGAGTATGGGTATGGGTGGGTAATAGGTCTAAGGTAGTCTCTGCTGGCACCCCCCTCAAGGAGGGGTTTTGGAGTCAAGTGGTTTGGGTGGCAGGCTGAGCAGTTACAAGAGCAAGGGGCCAGCAGTGGAACGTCAGTGAGTTGTGTACAAGAGTTGATGTGTCAGTAGGGCTAAGAGCAGCAAAGAGTGGAAGTTTGAACATCATAGAAAAGAAAATGGACATTAATGGGGCTGAAGGTGTAGAGTGTAGGTGGTCCTATCCGTGGGTGTGATGGTTGGCCAACATTATCCAGACAGATCCTTTAGTAACGGCAGAGATCAACAAGTACAGCTGTAAGGGAAAGTAGTGTTCCTCCATATTTCTCTTCCTCCAAGAACTATAAAGCCATCCAGCAATCTGATGGGTGTGTACTCACAGCTGGGCAGAGTTTCAAGGGAGATGAGAGTTGTCTAAAGACACATGGCTATTTCAGGATAAAAATATTCCAGGGAATCCAATTGGTTCCGACAAATGCACAGGGCATCTAGATCAGACATGGATTGAGGATTGACTGGCTGAACACCGATTGGCTGGAAAGCACAGGAGTGAGTTCAGCATTAAGTCCAGGGAAAAGCCGGTGCAGAAAGTTGTGGTCATTTCCAGTGGCAAATACATGGGTTGAGGCAATGGCATATGAGGCCAGGGCATCTCCTCCAGCAAGGAGCACGCTCTTGGGCGGGGAGGAAATGGTCTTCTTTTTCATGAGTCGGGGGGGGGGTCAAGCTTTAGGCTACTAACCAGCAGAAGGATTCAGCGAGGGGAGGCTAGAACGTGTGCATCCACAGCTCACACGTGACCCTGCTCCTACAGAAAGGGCAGAGACTTCAAAAGTTAGATGCTTCCGGCTTCTTCTCACCTGTCATTACTTTTGTTTTATGTCCACTTGGAGTGTCTTTTTGTTTTGGTTTGCTTGGTTTTTTAAATTGATATTTTAACAAAAGTTTACAGAAAACTTGGATTTCCTTTCACCTGGGGTGTTTTGAGAGCATCTATTTATGCAAGGTTTGTTGTAGGTCCAAACTGCCATATGCAAGAAGTGTTAAAAGTGTGTCACCTTTCAAAAAAAAAAAAGTGTCACCTTTCAGGACTATCTCAGATGTCTCTCTGATGCAGACAAGTGTCAGGACTGGGCTTAATTTGAAGGCCAGAGGAAGAGCCACCTGGAGGACTGAGACCCTTATCAAACATGCAGGATTGTCAGATTAGTGTTGGGTTGATTCCCACAGGCAAACCACTTTTGCTAGTGGGCTCGGGCTCAGCTGGCCCTGCAGGGTGCTATGCTGGTGGCCCATAATTAAGAATGCTCTCTAGGTGTGGACATTTCTTTCAGTACATACAAAACTTCCCATTTGCCTTGCAAAGAGGACTATTCTTGGACCTTATTTGCAGACTCAAGGACACATTTCTCTCCCACTCCCCATCCCGACTGAGGAAGGTTCAAAGAAACATCTGTGTGCAGACTGTTTCTTTATTAACCCTTTTGGCTCCTTCAGTTTCGGCTCCATCAACTGGGGTTTTCACTTCTGTCTATAACTAACATCCACTAGTCAGCGGTTCCTTGACCCCTGGAAGTGCAGCCCACATGATTCCAAAGCTGGGTCTTGAGTGCACGCAGTTGGATGGACCCCTGTGCTTGCATTTGCAGCTGGTTCCCAGAGAGCTGGGAATGAGTTGATGCAGTCCCAGGTAGCTGAGCATGAGCAAGAAGGTCTGCATGGGCAGCTGAGGTCTGAACTGGCCAGGGAAGGGAAGCAGAGATTGCCAGGCACGATGTATGGAGTAGGATATGTTATCCCTCAATCAATTGGGCATCTGAAGCAGGAGACTTTAGTCTCCCTGGGCTGGTTCATGCACCTGGCCCTGGGAGCAGGATAGCATTGCTGATTGTCCATTCCTGCATGCCTCCTGGGACAAGATACTTGGGCTGCCCTCACTGGTAGCTTGGTTTCCAAGACTATGTTGATTATGACATCAAGAGTCATGTTTGTCCCCTATTGCTTTGCCTGTGATCCCTTCAAGCCTGAAAATTTGCCTATCTCTGAAGTGAGAAGGTTTTCCGCTTGCGTCCCACTATATTCAGTAATGGGAAACTGTTGTAGCAGATGTAAATGGATGTGTCCCTAAAACCCAAGGACTTGCCAAATCTCTATGGTATAGGAGGGAGAAGTTACCTTTGTATCTGGTCAGATCAGGGCATGTCTGGGCTCAATAAAACCAGCCAGCCTAACCACTGGGAACATTACTCTGGGTAGAGAAAGCATGACTATTACTGTTTGGTATCACAATGGGAGCTTCTAATGGTTGGAGAGCCTCCGTTAGTTCTATCCACTTCAGGGCAAGTTGTCTGCTAATGAATTTAAAGGACATGCGAAGGCAAGCATTGTTGGGGGTCTCTGACAGAGGAAGGCGTCGCTTCCTGAACACTTGAGGAAATCACTGGGTGAACGGCATGGGGGGTGGCAAGTGGCTTCAAGTGGTCAGCGGAGGTTACTCTTTGAGCATCAGAATGTGCGCCTAACAAGTAAGCCTTAGCATCTGGACCATATAGCCATGCCGGTTCAATTAAGTTGGGGCCTGTATAAGTTGGAATTGCTTCCAGAATCAAGAGTTTTCTGGATTCTGGGTTAAAGAGGGCTTCCTCTGTTTAGGAGCGTACTCTGGGCCATCCCAAGTTTGCAAGGGCGGAGGGAAGCCCCGGACACCATCCTGTCTGGGCATATGACTCAGTGTTCCATGCCAATCTGCCTGGCTCCAGTAACTGCCAACATAGGCAACATCGACAGCTGCTGTAAGGGAGGGCCCTCTTTCAGGCCACAGAACTCTAGGTCTGAAGAGACAGTGTTTCACCCTCACAGCTCGCAGATGAGGATTTCAAGCCTCTCCTCCTCCGAGTCTTCTGCCGCCTCCTCTCTGAGGCCGTTGTTTCCTTTGGTGACCCCATCGCTTAAGGTGCCTCCCAGGTTGACGAGGACACAATATGTCACCTAAAAATTAGTCTCTTTAGGCAATGGGCAATGGAAAGGTGGGAGGACCAACGTGAACCAGTCCAGTGGTAATCAAGGGCAAGGCTCATCTTCCGAGGTCAACTTGGCTCAGATTTTGGCTTGGGTTACGTCCCATTTGGTCTTCTGGGCCCTGCAATCCAGATTAACAACATACATCCGTAATACCCCACCCTCCTATCCTGCCCACTTAAATGTGGAGTCATTCTACCACCCATCACCAAAGCAGGGAATCAACATCAGTTATTTTGAGGTATGTGAGCCGGTGGAGCTTGTAGGTTCGGGCCCATCAAACTCTTAAAAACCCACTACTCAAAAACGGAACTTCTGGTCTAACTCAGAAAAACAGACTGTCTCCTCAGTTGTGCGAGACCAAAACATTTCAACCCAGGAAAAATCCATTTCCACTGAGGATTATCTTGTGATTTGAAACTTTATGTGATTTGAAACCTTAGGTTCCTGGTACAAATATCAAGGTGAAGGATCGTGACACCACAGTCTTGCCACATGCCTTTCCTCTGATGAGATGACAGAACAGCATTAGGAAAAAACACCAAGCTTCCAACTCCTTCAGAAAGTCCGGCGTCTTTTTGAGTTCCCTGTTAATCCAGTACACTGTCATGTTTCACTGCAGTGAGCAGGAGCTCAGAGCTGACAGAAGCTAGGGGAAGGCCCAGGGTGGGTGGCCATGTGTGCACACAGCTTCCTTTTCTCACTTTTATCTCTGTCTCTGCAGTTGCAAAGACCATTGCAAGTTGCCTGTCTCCTTTCCTAAGCCTTGTCTTCCCAGCTTTTCACCCACTGGGTGGTCACTTCAAAGACAGTTGGCATATTCCTGTGGTCCCTCCTCTCATGAGTGGCTGCTGCCCTCTCTAGGATGCCCCATCCTCGCTGGGGGCAGCCTGGGAGCACCCAGAAGAGCCACAGTGGCTGGGTCCTGGGCAGGAAGAGTAGTTAGCCCCAGAGCACCCTAGTGCCATGTGGTCCGTATGGCGGCAGTAAGCAAGGGCCAGCAGGCATGGGGTAGAAAGTCTCCCCATCTCTATGGTACAGTTTAGTAATTGGGTGAATTCCTCTGGAGTTTGGTGAGCGGCCAGAATCAGATACTCTTTCCCATCTCTCCCCAGCCATCAACTCATGGACCACCTGTTTCTGCCGGGCAAAGCTCCCATGTCCCACTAAGTCTGGGGACAGAGGGCAGGTGCAGCAGGGGAGGCAGCTGAGAGCGGAGTATCTGCCTCAGCAGGAAGAAGGCCCTGGAGACGCCTTGCTCCGAGGGGATGCCCTTTGAAATCTGCAGCAGGTCTTTGCACCATGGGCAAAAAAGGTCTTCCAGTTCCCAGAGGTGACTAATAGTGGTTGTGACCCCTTCTGTCAACGCCTCCATTCCCTTCCTCCCAAGTGGGAAGCCTTTGTACTAACAGCTGGTTGTTCTGGTCTCCGGCCTCTTGGTAGGCAGCGATAGGAATGAATCCTCTGCCCCTTGCCCCACAAGTGGCGGCAGACACCAAGGTGCCAGTGAGTTCTAAGAGAGCAAAGGCCCCCCTTTTAAAGCTGCAGTTCTTGGGGCCAAAAAACACAGCTCACAAAGCTGAAAACGCTAAGGCACGAACCTGATAGAACAGTGGTGCTTTCCTCAGCTGGGGAGTGTGCTAAGCATAACCTATTAATAAGCAACAAGGGGTCTACCAGGGCGCCCAGTAGGTCCCCCACCCCTGCCCGAACCCAGTTGTGACCAAACCATCCTCATCCTGAGGGATAGCAGCTGGCACAACATCTTCAGAAGGCGAAAAGAGTCAGAGGGACAGGGAGCGTTTAGGCTGCTCAGCGCCCGGAGGGCACAAGGCGCACCACACTGAGCGCCCCACTGGAACACACGGGACCCACTCAGTGCCCCAGCGAACCGAAGAGCAAGAGAAGAGTGAAAAACCGAGCGTGACTGCCTTCATTGGCACCTCAGACTGGGGTCCAGCAGTAGGCTGTCCTTTTTTGCACTAGCCTCTGTCTTCCCCCCCCCCCCGGCGAAGTGCTCAAGTCACAGAGGGACAGGAGAGGAGCAGAGTGAGTTCTCTGTGAGAGTCTCAGATGGACTTTTCTTATGTGACCTGAGATGAGGGCAAGAGCAAAGGCTTACACTGTGGGCTGAAGCCCCCTTTGGGCCTATGCGCCCAGCAGGACCCCAGATGTTCCAAATATTAACAGCCTGAGTCTAAGTGACATTCCCAGGACACTCTACCAAGTAACAGCAAAATGCCCATTCTTTGCAACGTCCCATGATAGCTACACAGCAGTCACCACATCGCCGGGGCAAACGTCAAGTCTCAGTGGATTTGACAGGATTTCACCATGTAAAGGAGATTCCTCTGGCAACAAGAGAGGTAAGTTAGCATTTTGCAGCTGAAAAGACCCTCGGCAAGTTCCCCAAAGACCAGGAAACTGCATCTCTAAATAAACCCATGGCTCAGAGGAGTCGGGGAAAAGACAATAGGAAGTATTTTAAAACTTCATCAAAGGCCTCAGTATCGCAGTGTGTGGAAAGAGCAATGGGGTGGAACACTTGGTAGCACAAAAATGCTTATATCTAAAAGAAATGAAGATTCAAAATCAAGGAACTCAGATTGCACCTTGAGAAACTACGAAAGGAAGACAATGAGAAATCCAAACAAGTACAAGAAAGGAAATAATAAAGTACCACTCATAACCAGAACAGCGCTTGAGAAAAAGTGAAATGTTTGAAAAGTTAGCTGTTTGGTTGGGGAGAGTTTTTAAAAGGAGAAACCCCTCGTATTTATCGAACACAATTCCAATTTGTATGAAAAGAAATCCCAGAAGGCTTTTTGGACTACGGAATTACAAGGTGATTATAAAATGCACATGGAAATGCATAGACATCAGCTAGAATGTGCAGGCGGGGAGCAGGGTGAAGGGATGATCTGGACTTCCAAAGAATATTTCCCAACACCTAGGGATTTAATTTTGAGGGTGCTCCTGGCATCTAGTAGATAGAGGCCTTGGATATCACTGAATATTTTATCATGCCTGGGACAGTTCTCCAAAACAAAGAACTAACCTGTCCACAATGTCAAAGAAGTGTCCAGTAAAATACTAACTGCAGTGTCCAAAGTCAAAGTCACCTAGAAAGTGGAGAAACTATGGGTTAAGGGTCATGCCCCTCTTAGCTGAGGAGCCTAGAGTTCTCCTTCCCCAGTCCCGTGTGTGGAACAGACTACTTAAGGCGACTCCATTGTCGCCTCGGAAATCTTGAGTTGCCCTCGAGGATGGTGACCTCACTTCCAGCCCCTCCTCTACCAGGGTCTTGGTTTGTTCATCTTTGGAATGGGTAGGTGGGTGAATCCAGTGTGTTTCTCCAGCCCCGATGCTCGCAGTGTGGTTTTGGCATGGCATGGGCACTATGCCCTTGGCCGAAAGTCATCCATCTGTGCTTCAGCCACTGGATGCAGACAGTCCCGTGCCACTTGGCATTCAGGAACCTTCTCAGTCCTGCTAGCCAGCCAGGTCAGAGGCCTGGAGTCAAGTGTTGTGACAAGATGCTGACTCTGAGGAAAAAACATGATTCTTGCAAAGGCAAAGTGGACTCGTGGGTGGAGCCGACAAACCCAGAGACAATGGACAAGGTCACAGGCAGAGCTGTTTGATTGTGTGATCGGACTTGGACCAAGCCCTCAGCACCCCTTGCCTTGGCCTGAAATCTCTTTCTTCTACATCATGTGCCACTGGCCCTTTTACAGAAAGGCCCTTTTACTGTTCACCATATGTGGTTGTGTAACCCAACCCCATGGTGCATGGCAATAGTGGACACTGTTCACTGGCCCCCAGGAGCCTTGGGGACGGTAGGTAGAAAGGGTGGCATGGCTATGGCATTTGGACAAAATAGAAACAGATAGATGGGTAACTATGGGATAATAAACTGAGGATTGTCAATGGGTGGATGGAGAGAGAGAGACATTGATAAGATAGCATTATGTAACGGTTCACAGACATTTTTGTAGGGGGCTGCAGGGTTGTGCTCACGAGTGCGAGTAAACAAATCCACACAGGCACACAGACATAGAACTACTACACATGTATAGCAAGATACTCGAGGCTGGCCAGCAGGTCCTCGAATACTCAGTGGCATTCTCACTTTCAGCTATGTAGTGGTCCTGTGCTCTTTGCACATTGGGGCTGAGAAACCTGGGATTGTGGGGACAAAGAAATTTAGACTGGTGTGAGGAGCAGGAGCACAGCCCAGAGTTGAGAAGGACCCAGACATTTCCCCCAAAGCCCTCCATGGTCCTCCATCAGGATGCACAGGGAAGTCCAGACTGGATCCCTGGACAAACCTTCCCGGCCTGCTCAGCTTCCCTTCTTCTTTATAAGCCTCCACCCCCATGCTGCTGTGCCCTGCCAAACCCCCGCTTGAATGATGCCAAATATGCATGTACTGTCCCTTCTGGCCTGGGGGGACCCTGCCTTGGGGTCCTAGACAAATCATTTCCTCTCATCAGAAATAATTTCCATTCCTAGTGGGCTGATTCAATGGAGCCACACACAAAGAATTATTTCTAACAGGGGACTGGACTGGGAGAAGATTGGGTAGAGGGTTCCAGGCTTAACCAAGTCAAAGAGGCTCCCAGGGCAAAGCCAGGTATCTGCTATGCCAGTCCTTTGGAAGGGAACAAGAAACCTCGTAATGAGCGCCTCTCCCTGCTTGTCTGGAAGAACTTAAGCTGAAAGAGCAGTGATTCTCTTACCCTTGCCCAAGCCAGCTCACCTGGCTCCCCGCACACATGGGAAGTAGCCAAAAACTCAATGCTCCCTGTAATTGTTGGCAAGAAGAAAAACAAGATAGGACCTTCTGCCCATGAGTTGGACAAGCACCCTTGAGCGATTCCCTATGGAGGACTAACTGGAAGTAGCCAGATGCCCCTTGCTGGACTCCAAGAGTTCCAAAAATAAAGCTCGCAATCTCTTTCTCTGGCATTTCTTTTCCCTCTCCCCTCTCAGAGAGACTAAGGCAAACTTTAGGGGACCTCCAGCTCCGTTCATCTGAGAGAAATCAAACCTGCCTTAACCTACCCTTGTTCCTGGTTCTGCTCCATAGTTTAAAAAGAGCAAAAATCTCTTAAAACCTACATATTCCCTTACTTCCTGCCTAGCTAATCCCTAAACATTAGCACCCGCTAGTCTAGCCTCCATTTCTAAAACGTTATCCCACCAAAAAATCATATCAAGATAGAGTTGTACAATAAACAGGCAATCTTCCTGTTGGAGGATTTTCATTTTTCCTTACTAGGTGGGCTGACTCACACTGACCCTGAGAACAACGGATCTGAACCTTGCCCTGTCACCAGCCTCGCCGTCTCTGATATGTTTGAGTCCATGTTGTTGAGGATCTTTTCCTGTCTCTCACCCTGTACCTTCCTCAACATAATGTCTTTCTTCAAGGGCTGGCCCCACCTGACAAGGTGTCCAGAGAACAGGAGGTGAAGTTTCACCCTCCTCGCCTCTAAGGAACACCCTGACTACAATTCCTCCAAGACAGACTTGTTCTTTGGAGGTCAACTGTTGGCGCCATGCTTGTTGATTGTGAATCCAAGTAAAAGGAAGTCACTGTTAACATGAATCTTTTCTTCATCTGTCATGAGGTTGCGTATGGGTTCAAGCATGAGAATTTGTGTTTTCCTTGATGGTGAGATGTAATCCTTATTGAACACTGTAGTCTTTGTCCTTCTGTAGCGAATTCCTTAAGTCACCTTTACCTTCTATAAGCAATGTTTGTCATCTACATAACAGCTTGTTGATGAGTCTTCCTCCAAATCTGATTCCACATCCTCCTTCATACAGTCCAGCTCCGTGAATTATTTGTTCAGCATAAAGAATGAATAGGTAAGGAGGAAGGATACAACTCATAACACACCTTTCCTGCAGCTGAACCATGCAGTATCCTCTTGAACCGAAACAAGGCTTTCAACTAGAGCTAGAACCCTGACTTTGGACTTCTAGCCTCTAACTTTGAAACCCAGGATATTTTTTTTTTTAATACATGAGAAAAGAATACAACTTTTTTTTAAAAAAGGGGGGGTGCTGATGGATTTACAAAAAATAGTGTAAATCATTTGCTTAGTAGCCCACAGGGCAACTCAAGAAAAACAACATCACAAGTTAGAACACTGCGACACAAACGGGAACAAGAGTTCAATAATTTAAGAGGGGAGAGACTGACGTGAAAAAACCAGGGACTGGCTAAGAAAGAAATGAGCGATACAGTCAAGCTTTCCCCTTGCTATTGTTATGTTCCTGAGGTTTGGGTTTTTTCCTTAGTTCTGCTTAATTCCACCCAAATCATTCTAAGGGTTACCAGGTCACTTTGTTTTAGTACTGAGGGAGCTCTGGTGGTGTAGTCCATCCGGAGTTGTACTGTTAACCCAAAGGTGGCACCTTTCCAACAGTTCAAATCCACCAGGTGCTTCAAGGGGGAAAGATGGGATCATCTCCTATGCAGCTGGCAGACTCTGCAAACCAACTGGAGGGTCGCTGATGAGTCAGGAGTCACTTCTGATTCAACAACAACGGGTTGAGTTAGATCGCTGAATAGTATTCAGGTACTACACAAGAGAGACCACAGTTTACCCATTCACTTCTGAGCTGGTTCCACTACTGTGAGCAAAACTGCCTTGCACATTTGGGGCACTGGTCTTAATGTGAACGTAAATTTTCAGAAAAATGAGAGGAACCACAGAGAAAAAGTCTTTGAACAATATTTTGTTATTCCCAAGATACATCTTTATATAAAGTCACCTAGACCCCATTCAACTTCTTGATTATCATGATCTTTTCATTGCTAACCATTACGAACACTTCAGGTCCCACCAGGTCTTTTTCTCCATGTCCTCGAAAACCACAACACAGTTCAAAGTGAGACAGTTGATTGGCCAATAGAGGCTTTTTTTTTTTTTTTTTCAAAAACTTCAGCAGCTGAATTAACAGCTGAGAGGAAGAGTCTTATCCGGTTTTGTTCACCATTGTATTTTTCAGCTTCTCTAAATATCTGGTACAAAGTAAATATTTGCTATGCGTTTGCTTATAGTGTTGGCGTAGGAACGAATGGATGGATGGATGGATGGATGGATGGATGGATGGATGGATGGATGGATGAGTGACATGTTGAAGGAGGCGAGTGTGTCTAGTACAAAGGGAGAAGAGTGAGAGGCAAGTGCAATAGGCTTCTCGTATGTTAAACCAGAAAGCTGTGCCTGGTTATGTTTTGAGCATTTCACAAAGGAAATTCCAAAGAATATACCCACTCTTCTGAGAAAGATCTAGGGCTAGATTGATAGAAGCAGCACTTTGAACTGCACCTCAGTGACATCTGCACTGTGGGGACATCTTCCAGATGATACCCAAGCATCCAATGATCCAACTCCCTCATACCCTCAGGGGAAAACAAGTTGAGAACAGAGTGTCACATTGACTGCAATATTGCGACTATGTGATCACAAAAATGCTCTAATATTGGTAAATGACGTATTACTCACATGCTCACACAATTTCTGTGAAGCAAATTGACTAAAATTATTGGCACAGCTGGAAGGAGTGAATTTTTTTTTTCCTAAGTGAAATATCTCTAAAAATAATGGTTACCAGTTTGTTTTTTTAAAAAAGAATGCATTAAAGCATTAGGCAGAGTTTACTGTACTTATCTTCTTCCCTCACTCCTTGGGGTCTGCCATGGTGTCCAGCTATTGTTTGGTTCTAGGAGAAATGATTTCAGTATTGTCTGAGGTCAACTGTGGCCAGCAGGATATTGGATATGAAGTGACTCCGTAGGGCCACTGGACATAAAGGGTGTGCTAGTGTCCATGATGCATATGTCCTATTGATTCCAGGGCACAGAACCAAGGCAGGGGAAGTATTTCCAGGGGACCTCAGCCCAGCACCAGC
This sequence comes from Elephantulus edwardii, assembly GCF_000299155.1. Classification (NCBI taxonomy): domain Eukaryota; kingdom Metazoa; phylum Chordata; class Mammalia; order Macroscelidea; family Macroscelididae; genus Elephantulus; species Elephantulus edwardii. The sequence goes on from NW_006399822.1 coordinate 10,930,171, forward strand.
TCTATGGATTACTGTGTGTGATGGTTATATTGATGGGCATCATCAGACCTGTCATTTCAAAGATCCAACTTCACTAAAGTAGAGGGGGAAACCACCCACTCAAGTATCTGTCCTTCCAGAGGAAAGATGATTCACTTTTGAGAACCTCAGAATTTTCTAGCCTGAATCAACATCACTGCATGCTTTCAAAGAATATATGATCAGCTTCATGAAAATTAGGGGCCAAAATATAAACACCTGGCCACATTCAGCCCTTGCTTGGACATTTTCCCCAAAGCAATTAAAAGAGAAATCTCATGATTTACAAAAAGTTCAACTGCCACTTGTCATTTCCAGAAAGATCCCATCTTTCCAAGAAGCATAAGAGTATGGCCAAAAGCAAGCAGATGCCACCAAAGCGTCCTTCAAAAACCACCAGGAAAGGATGAAGACATTTGAGGAAGCCCTCAAAGAAAGTGGGCGAGGAAAAGTTCTGATCTTCCGAGACTCTCATGAAGCAGCTTTTATGAAATGCTAAGTGGCTACTATACAAGAGAGTGCATAATACACTGATTACATAGATGGTTTTTAAAGTCATCTGAAAGCACTAAAGAAAACGCTTGAAATGAAGCCTCTGGGTTGATATTTGGAGAAGAGGAGCGATTGAGCTGCAGTCAAAGTGGACAGTGTGGGTGACAGGCACTTGGCAATGGTTGTCTCAATCTGTCAGAAAGCAGAGAGAAAGGAAGGCAAAGCAGAAAGAGCGTTGCAGGTACTGATAGATGGCATGGAGTTAAAACACCCGTTTTATTTTTGGAAGAACTCTTGAAAGAGAAGGAAACCAAAGAATATGGAAGAACTGATGCCCTCAAAATCCATGCAAAGAAGCCTCCACACAAGGAAAGTTTTTGCCCAGATCACAACTGTGAAAAGGCAGCTCATGATGCCCCTTTGACGAGAACCTAACGATTGCATTAAACTTCGTTCTTGCATGTCTGCTTGGGACTCCACGCTTGACTGCACTCAACTGCATCAACTCAGAATTCGCACAGGCATTGACCCTTTAAATGGCTAGAAGTCATGGCAACTTGGGGCGTTGCCCTTTGTGGTCAAGCCACGATGTCAGAGAAACACACTCTAAGGAAAGGAATCTTAACACAGATGTGTCCTAACTGGTGTTCAAAAGCAGGCCTGAAATAGATCTCTGACAGAGATATAATAAAGAGAATTGTCTTCAATGAGTCCTGGGTGTTAGCTTTATCTAAGGTTTCCCAGACAACTTAAAGGGGCTTTTGTTTTTACAAATTGTTTCTGGAAATGAAGCCCTAGTACCCAAAGGTTATCCAAAATTCCTAAGGCATCTGGCTAAAGCTGTTTCAACATCAACCAGGGATGCTTTATGACCCTCCTGAAGAATGTGCTTGGAAACCTCTGTTGTTAGTCTCTGAAATCAACCAGAGTAAGCCTCTGTACTCAAATATTCAACACATATCCTCCTTGTACCTTCCACCAATCAACCGATTGTATTATTACTTCTTTGTTCTCTGGACTGTCTCTTTATTGGAAGCCCTTTTGTTGACTGTCATCAGTTCTCATATGCACTAGTGTCTCCTTGCAATCCAACATATCTTCCCCCCCCTTTTTTTGTCTGAATAAACCTCCATTCCATTTTAAGGACTGAATGAGGTGCTTTCCTGGCACAATATAACACTTGCAAAAAAGGGCAACAAATTCAGAGGAAAACTTCAAGTTCTCCATGAACTGCATCAAGTAAAGAGAATTCTTTTCCCCGGTGATCAGATTAAGGACAATACCCCTGCACAGGTGCAGAGAAGCTTTCAGAAGAAGAGGATATTATTATCAGCCACACTCAAGAATTATAAGTCAAAATAAGAAAATCAGAAACTCTCAAGGCTATAATCAAAGCCAACTTATTTCTCACAGTAAAAAAGCCCACGACCATGAACTGAGGACTCTATTGGCTGAGAGACACTTCCATAAAACTTGGGAGAGAAAACATAAGCTTGAAATAAAAAGTTGTTGGGAATGAATGTAAATGTTTTGAAAAGGATCCTATATTCCTGTTGCAAACTGGACACAAAGAAAGCAGGGACACAAGGAAATGAATTCTGAAAAAGAGGGAAGGCTGAGGCAGAGGTCCTCTCACAGCTTAGCACTGTGAAAAGGCCATTTTCTTAGTCTCCCTATGTTTTTTATTTTGTTTAGGCCAGTCCTCCTTAAAAAATTCAATCTCTGGAGACTATATTTTTCCTTATACTTAAGTGTAGCAAACATAACAATGAGTAAGCTTAATCTTTAAATTAAGACCAAAGTTCAGACAGGGCATCCCCTGGGGTGGGAGGCTGGGAAGAGCCTTCTGTTTGCAGAGGGCATCCAGTATCTCCTCCAGGGGGCTGGGTGGAATTCTCTGTTTGCAGAGGGTGCTCAGTCCTGTCTGGACTCTGATCTCAGCTGTGGCCCGGCTGTCACTATGCTGGGGAATCCACGTATTCCCAATATTGTAAGTGGTGCATTTGGCAGAGGTCCTAGAAGACCACTAGGGGATTTTCTGGAAAGCCAGATCCCTAGGGAAAGAAATGAATCAGACAATGAGGTAAAAACCCGGGGTTGTCCGAAGTTCCATAGTTGCCACCATCCCAGGACCCTGGAGTCCAACAGAATGAACTTGCTCTTCAAGTTGGCCCCATCCAACACAGGAGACTTTCCACTAGAATAAGAGAGCACATCCTAGTGATGCCAGCTTGAGCTGTGGCCCAGGACTTATCTTTGTCTCTCAACTGAATAGCCCAGATGCTTGGTCCTCTGACTTGTCTCCTTGTCAATGGTCTGATGTCTTCGATCTCAAGAGGCAGCCCCTAAAAATTACTCTCTGGATTTCACACTGTTCCAGAAAGGGAGCAAGAAACTTTTTGGGAATTTTTTCCACCAACAGTCTTTCCTGATCTGACATAATTCCCCACATTCCTCCTCCTGGCTACAGGAAATGTCTATACCCCAAAGTCAAAGGCTGCCTATGTGGCCTATAAACAGAAGTGGACCAACTCTAAATTGACCCTACCCTTCTTCTACCAGGTATGCTTCTACAGATCCAAAATCACAGTCAAATGTGTTCTTGCTACTAAAATAACCTAGATTCCCCTTCCCATTTTAATTTTATTGTTATGAAGTGATTATACAATGGCTCAAGTAGCAATATGACAGGATTCTAATTTATAGTTATTTCTAGAACTGCAGATTTTAAGGTGACTCTGATAACTTAACTGCCTTTATCCTATTTGTAGTATAAATGCAGTTTTTTTGGTTGTTTTTAACAAGCCTTCTAAAATAATCCAAGGAAACAGCATCTGCTTTATTTTTCTTTTTCTCCTCTCTCCTCTCTTTTGCTTTATATTATCCCATATCACAAATGGAGATCAGATAGGATTATAATTATTAGGGTTGTGTTTTATCAATGTACATAATATAAATGTGTAGCCCTAAGGCCACAGAGCTGCCTCACACTTCTCAACTTAAACTGTCAAGGTCCTTCACAGGAAAGTGACCTTAACCTTAACTTTGAAAAGAGCGCTAGGTGAGCCCTGAGTAAGTCCATTGTTCAACAGTGGCACACTTCCCTAAGGTACAGTCTAGTAAGTCCATTGTGCTCAGCAGTGCCATCTTCCCCTAAGAAACAGTCTAAGAGAAGAATACCAAGACGACAAAGTTTTGTTTAGGGCTTCCGAATCCTTTCTCTAATTGCATGTCCTTCACAGCCTGAACTTAAGGTTAGAGAAGATCTCAAAGACCACAATCCATCAATTTTTGCCTTACTCCATGTCTAGTAGATCCATCCCATAAGTATCCCCAGCAGCATTCATCATTCCTTGTCCCAAATATATTATGGCCTCAGTATATTAAGACCGCAGCCTAAAAATTCAGGTCCCAAACTCCAGCAGGGACTTTTCCTGGCCAAGTTCATCTTTTCCTAGTTAACTGTTAAGTCAATCTGCTAGCATTGATGCAGCATAGTTACCACAATCCCCTAGTGGACTTTCTACCCCATCTAGCCCATCCACCTACGGTAAACTTTCTTTTTTTCCTTCTTTTCTTTTTTTAATTGATATTTTAATGAAAGTTTATTACAGAAAATTTCTGTAGCATAAGCTTTCAAGAAACAGGTGAGATTATGAGACTAAGTGGCCCCAAAGCTCCCCAATGCCTTTACATCACATGGAAATGCAAATCTATACTCCCAGCTGTAGCATACAAGACTATGCCATCCTTGGTCCTTGTATATGTCTCCCTTAAGCCCCTTCTATCTGGCCTCACTTATTTTCTTGCCACCCTCCCTTGTCTCAGCCACTTACTGTGTTCTCTGCAAAGCATGCCTTCCTCCTCCCTCCTAGATGGTCATGACTGCCTCACCATTTCCATATAAGCCTGTCCGGTCTTTTTCAAAAATCTTTCTCGCCTCACCACCGTGAGCTAGCGAGAGTCCCTCATCTCCCTCATCCCTCTCTATTCCTTTCTAACTGTGAAATTCAATTGCCTGCCATGTTTGTTCTCCACATACTATAGAAATCTCCTTATGAATATCAAGGTCATGATCGCAGAGAATTTTGGTATTTACCCTCACTGAACCAGTCTCCAATCTAACACGGGCTGTCACTCATGAAGGATTTAGAGAGAGTTGGGAAAGAAGAGAAGCAAGTGAATGCAGTAGGAAGAACTTCTGACACCTCAGTTCTCCCCAAACTTCAGAGCAGGGCTGTCCAAAAACCCCCAGTGCAGGATCCATATGCCCCAGCGTGCGTGTGTGGAGCTTCCGTCGGGCTTCTTGACCTGGGTGTTCCCATGGCCTGAATCATATCTGACAAAAACACAGGCTTTATCCTAGAGTGTTCAACCCTTAGATGCTCCTTCCAGATAAATCTCTTGTCTACTGGCATGGAGGCCTAAAGAATCTACATTACTGTATGTCAGATAGAGGGCAGGGGGAGATCACGAAACCTTTGCTGCCCCTTCTGACTTCACCTCCCTGTCCCAGCACAAGCCTGGACCTGAGAGTTGGGAGGAACCACTCAGACCAAATTATTAACCTTCGTCTCTCCTAGGCCTCCAACCTCCATCCCTCAGCCACTGCCTGCACCACCCACCTACTGGCAAGTGGTGACCAAGGACAAATCTCCCCTCCCTCATCAGGACAGAAACAGGGCACAGACCCCAAAGATAGGCCCAGCTTGCCCCAGCTTGGCTTTAGGAACCTGGGCTTTCTGGATCCGTTTTTTCTCTGCCACAATATACAGAACAATGAGATTGAAACACAACACTTGGGATTCCCAGGTGTCCTTCAATAGAAGCCACCTTGAGAAGCAAAGCCAGTCTTGCGAGGAAAGCAAGCATCGTGCAGGCAAGGTTCCCCCATCTTTTCTCTCTGCAGTCAATCCTGGGCCCTTCCCAGGGGTCTCCAGCTACATTCATCTTACCACGTCCCTAACATACCATGACTTCGTCAGGTCCCTTCAACTCCCTAAGCCTGAGACTAGGCCCTGAATCATAGGCAGGGCCTTTTCCTGCCCAAGCTCATCTTTTCCTAGTCATTGTTAAGTCAACCTCCTATCATTGATCCTGGATTGCTACCACACTCTCTAATCTCCAAAAATATCTCAGCCCTATCTCACCTATGTACACATCCACCTAGGCATAAGCTTTCAAGAAACATAGTTGAAAACCTGAGACTATGTAGCCCCAAAGCAAACTTTAAATCACCTGGAAATTCTTATTTACCTTCTCAGCTGTGACCCACCAGATCATGCCACCTCTGGTTCTTATTTATGTCTATCTAGGCCCCTTCTATCATGTCAAGGACTTGGGAGGACTTGAACAAGAAGGGAGCAAGTGAAAGAGTAGAAAGAATTTCCCAAATCTCAGACCTGCCCAAACATTAGACTAGCACTGTTCAGGACCACACAGTGAAGACATATTCTCAACGGGACCTCCACAGAGACTACTTCGACCCACTGCCCACACGTTCCCTGAGAAACCCTGGCTTTGTCCAAGAGCATGTTTGCTCCACCACTTGAGTTTCTCTACAGATTCAAGTCTGGACATCCCCCACCAGTGAGTGAGTCCCACGACTCCAATAATATGAGCTTGGAAATGGCCAGAGAGCCAAGATTGTGAACAAAGAGGAAGCAGATGCTTAGGAAAGTGAAATGGTCGGCTGCCTCGTGTACATTTGAGCAGCAAAGAACTTGGGTGGTGGTGTGTTAAAGGGAAAAACCACTTGCCTTCAGGGACCCAAATCATTTCCTTGGACTGGATCATCTCAAGCAAGCACATAACAATGTGTAAGCATTTAAAAAAATATTTGCAAGGCCATGGTATCCTGCAAATTTCCACACCATGGTTTTGTTTATCCCAGACAACTTCCCATGTGACTGTTCTCTACTACTGGGATTACACAAGCAGACACAAGCAGACAAGTTCAGACACAAGCAAGATGTCAAACACACTCTGGGATTACATAAGCAGACACAAGCAGCCAAGTTCAGACACAAGCAAGAGCTCAAACAAACTCTAGATCACCCAATATTGAGAGTTAGAGGGACTCTTAGGCTCTGAATCAAGACTGCCTGAAAATTAACTTCCCCTCTCCACCATCCTAGCTTTCAACTTTAGGCATATGACTCAGCATTTTGGGCCTTTGACTTCCTCTTCTCTAAAATGAGGGCTGAGGTACTTGTCAAATGACATGAATTCATACAAGACTTAGTACATAGTAACCCTTCACAGTAGTCGCTCTTTTTCTGTCATCCATCACTCTTGTTTTTTGGGGTTTTTTTTCTATAATTATATTTTATTAATTTTCATAAACATTTACAGATATTTTGGGTTTCCATTCATTCATTGTTGCACTATTCTCTCTACCCTCCTCCCAGTTTGTTATTGTCCAAATGCCACAGTGCTTGTCAAAGCCAGTTCTGATTAATCTTCTTTGTCAGTGTGTCCTTTGCCATTCCCTATCACTCCTCCCTGAGAGACTTCACCCTGAGTCATAAGGAAAAGGGGATGGCGTATTCTCTTAGCTACTTCCTGCTGAAAAGGGACGCTGTGGGTTTCAGGGTGAAGATCTTCTCTCACTACTCTAAAGGGCCCCTTTGGCAGTAGGAAACACATAGACTATTATGGAGATTGATTTTGGAATTTAGATGCACTCTTATTGATTGTGCTTGGCCGTACATGTTCATATCCTTGAAGATGTATCATGGGGGTGTTGCAACCTAGAAGACACAAATTTGACTAACAAGTTATAAGTACATGAGTCAAAAATTATGGAAAAGTAAAAGAAAAGATTCTTTCATTGTTTTACAAACCCTCCCCCAGGTCCCCTCCACCATGTAGCCCTCGCTCTAGTCTCCTGTGATGACAGAAATACCTAGTTATATATCTCTTTTAAACAGTTTTCTCCCTCCTCTGTTTCAGTGCAGTATACATTCTTGAACCCATCTTACTCAGTCTCTCCCCAACCCCAAGGACAGTCCCATTCTACAACAGTGGCATCATGTAATATTTGTCCTTTTGTGACTGGGATATTTCACTCAGCATAATGTTCTCCAGAGTCAACCATTTTGAATAATATTGCATGAGTTCCTTGTTTTTTAATGCAGCATAGTATTCCATTGTGCGAATATACCACAGCTTCTCTAGCCATTCGTTTGTTGATGGGCACTTAGGTTGTTTCCAACTCCTTGCTATTGTGAACAAAGCTGTAATAAACATGGGTGTGCATATATCTGCTTGGATGTCAGCTATGGTCTCTTCAGGGTATATTCCCAGTAGTGGAATTGCTGGGTCAAATGGTATCTCTATTTGCAACTTTTTGAGAAAGCGCCATACTGCTTTCCACAGGGGTTGCACCATTTTACACTCCCACCAACAGTGAATCAGGGTTCCAGTTTCTCCACAACCTCGCCAGCATTTGTTGCTTGCTGTTCTGTTAAATTTTGCTATTTTGACTGGGGTGAAATGATATCTCATAGTTGTTTTAATTTGCATCTCTCTTAGGGCTAGGGATTTTGAGCATTTCTTCATGTGTTTGTTAGCCATCTGAATGTCGTCTTCGGTGAAGTGCCTGCTCATATCCTGTGCCCATTTTTCTACTGGATTATTTACCTTTATCTTGTTGTGGTGCTCAAGTATTTCATAAATTCTGGATATAAGTCCCTTATCTGATATGTTATTACCGAATACTTTTTCCCAATCAGTGGCTTCCCTTTTTACCCTACTGGAGAAGTTTTTGGATGTGCATAGGGATTTGAGTCTTAGAAGATCCCATTCATCTACGTTATCTTCTCCTGGTTTGTAGGTTTTCCAGGATACTTAGGCCACCAGAGCTCCCCATCCGTCACTCTTGTGACACACCTGGCATTGAATTTGGGACCATCTGCTCTACAATCTCATTCACTTTCTGCTCTGGGAGACCGCTTGGGCCTGTTCAAAGTTTGCTTGGCTGGTGGATGTATCTATCCAAATGGAAAAAGTATGAAGATCTTTTCGTGGAGGGAAACTGGTCAATCCCTCAGAGAAATTGTCCACAGCTGATATCAACCAGCATCACGGTCAGGCGTGTTCAGACTGACAGCTGCTGCGTATTCTCCTTTCAAGAGGAAGATCCAGTCATTTGCAGATGTAGATCAAGAAGGGGTTCAACAGGAAAGAACAGTCCGTGGGACTGAGAGGAACCAAAAAGAGAGACAGCTCACCATGGACTCACTGTGCATGAGTGATGAGAAATGCTGAGTGAACCCCTCACACACAGACCAAGTGAGAACTACAGAGCGTTACTTTCTGGGCACAGACAAGATAATTGTCTAAATAAATATGACTGGCTAGCTTATTATATATACTGGAGAAAAAGAATCTGAGGGTCTCCCCATGGTTAAGCACAGAGAATGAAACCTCCATTCTCACTCCGCCCTGAGCATTTGAGCCTGTAACTCTGCAGGGGCTGTCATTGGCATCTGGACTGATTCACATCCAGAGGGTGATGATTTTTCTGCCTCGGTACCTGCCATGGCCATTGGTGGGGGGGGTCAGTCATTGTTCTGTGAGGAAATATGGCCTGGTTTTAATTCTTAGATAATCTTCTATAGCTAGAGTGTATTTCATAAGATTCTCGTTGAGTATATTCATGTTATCCTACTGGAGGAAGTATTTTATTACTTCTAAGAAAGTCTACAGTTTTTGATCCAAAACAGTAAGAATTTTTTTCTTCTATCCTGATTTTATTGATTCTTCTGCTTTCATTGTTAAAAAGTGGTTATATAACGCCTGCAACAGATACTGGTAACATTATAGTACTTAGGATAGTAACCTTTAAGATGGCATTTTATAAATGTATATTATAAAAATGTCTCATTAGTAAATCATTCCTATCTTACTTGATTTCTTGGTAGAACAAGGAAATATCTGTCATTGCTAAAGAGTCCCAACTGTGCCAGAAACCACACTGTTTTCTCTTTTAATACAATTTTTTTAATTATTTATTTTTCTTGCTGTGTACCGTCGAATTGGATCTGACTGACACAGGAGATTGCCCCTCCTTCTCCAGCAGAGCATCTGGTGAGTTCGAACCATGTGCCTTCAGGATTGCTGTGCAGCTTCTTTGCCACTAGGCCACCAGAGCTCCCTTTTTAATACAATTTTTAAGTTTCTCTCATTCAATTTCAAAACTGGAGTTGAGTGATTGTAAAATAACTGAAATTTAAACTCAATGGAATTAAAATTCTTAGTATAAAATTTCACAAATAGATCTTGTATGGAGGTGAAATTTCTGAGGGAGCTGTAACTATTAACTTTATTTTTGAAAATAGCATTTCCATTGATTTTTTTTTCTTTAACAAAACCTTGTAAAAAATACTCAAAAGAGAGTTTTCCATGAGTGGTTGCTCTCCCATCTAGAAAGCTTTGAAACACAAAGTTTGCTTCTGAGTACCAAGAGCTGAAAACACTAGTTATAACACTAATATGTTTGACTAAATATATTTTGGGTTTAAAAAAAAAATAATGTGAAGCAAAACTAAATAATAACGTGAAACATTTTCCTTGGTCAGACATGTGTTCACTATTCATCATATAGAATCATGTGGTTACAGCTCCCAGGAGAAATGTCCCTGTGGATTCCATCACCTTCATCTGTCATCCTCAGTATTGAGCTGTGGTCAAGGATTAGCAGTTCAGAGTAGTTTGCCCCCAGAGACAATGGAGCTTTCCACACTAACCTACGTAAGGCAATGTTCTCCCCACTTTATCTCCCACTGCCACCACCATTAGCACCATCTCCCTAAGCTGCCCTCCAAGCAGCACCTTTCAATAAGCCTGTGGAGGAGGAGTCCAGGGGGGACATAGAAGGAATCCGAACTCCAAGACACGAAGTTTTCTTCTTCTTACCTCCCTGGAGTGACCCCTGTTGATCAACCTTAACCAGCCCTGTGAAAGTTGCCCCCAGTGGCCCTCAGAATGGCTGACTACTCTTTGACTAGAGAAAATAAACATTGTGACATCAATTTTGACTCAAGACAAAATTATTATTTTGGCAAAGATTTTTTCAAAACTCCTAATTTCCTTTCCTGTTCTTTGTTCTTTCCCTTTCCCTCTCTCTCTCTCCCCCCTCCCCCCACCCCATCAGTAACTTGAGATTTGGAATGGAGAAGGACCTCTGAGGCCAGGCAGTTCAAAGTCCTCCCTCCCAGGCTGCCAATCTCTCCTGCAGTTATTTGCTCAGTGACAGTTGGAACTCACAACCGTGGACAGTGTAGACTCTGCTGTCCATCATATCAGGGCTTCCTAATATTCCATTAACACTTAAAAGTCACAGTCTGCTTAGCATCTTGTACTGTTTCTTTTCCTCCAAGAGTTATGTGTAGATATAGATTGACTCCTACATTTAATACCAACCCTATCCTGTCTTCTTATCATGACCTTTCCTGCTTACCATAAAATAGATACTGTGCCTGCTGCATCTCTCTGTTCCTCTTTCCCCCATGCCTGGTGGCCTACTGGGTGAGGAGTTGCACTGTTTACCCGAAGGCACATAGCTGCTCCTCCGGAGAAAGATGGGCAGTCACTTTCTGTGGGATCTATTGCCTTTAAACGCCTCCTGGAGGGTCAGTTATGAGTCCAGCTCAACAGTCCACAACAACATAGGTTGCCACTGAACACTCATCCTCTCCAGTCCTTCATTTCTGTCCTTGTTTATTCCCAAGTGTTAGTTGCCTTCTCCTTCTAAATCCTTAGGGCCATAAGAGCAGAGTTTCATGTATCTACCACTGATTCTGTCTCTTATCTTGGACGTGGCAAGCACTTGTTATGGCTCTAGTTATTTAAACAAGAAATGTCCAAGTGAATCCAGTAGGAAGAAATGAAATCTCAGGCCTGCCCAGATAACAGAATAGGGCTGTCCAGGGCTGCTGGCGGCAAGTTCCACGCACACCTACAGGGGCCTCTGTGACGCTACCTTGACACAGGTGTTCCCAACTGCTGGCACAGTCCCTGAGGGATCCTGGCTTTTTTCCTCGAGATTGCTCCAATCTCATGGGTGGGTTCTAGACCCACCCCCTTCTGAGAAGTCTGAAGACTCCACATGTACATGGGCCAAGGATGACTTCTTAGAAATGGGTGGTATGAGCGAACCGGGTTGGAGGCAATGTCAGAACTATGAAGATGTGATATTGACATCAAAGCGGAGGGGGCGGGTGTGGTGGTAAAGGAAATCTTGAGGTCTGGATGCCGTTACAAAGATTCCAGGGGCCTATGTCAGTTTCCTAGATTTTTTTTAACCTAAAGCAGTTACCAACATCTCATCATGCCTTCTTCTTGTCCGTTAGCACTTACCACAGCAACTTAAAAAAAAAAAAGGACTTGGCTGATGCTCAATAGTCTTTATGACACTTCTGAAAAGCATCCCTAGAATGAATGTCAAGAGACGCCCATGCACTTGTTTTCCAGTGTATTTCATTTAAAAAGCCAGTGTTCTTGGGGCTTTCCTGTGCTGGTGTAAAACTTCTTAAATATCAGAAATAAAATAGTGGTCCCGTAGGGCTGACTCTCTCACAGAAAAAAAAGTCTTCTGGGTGTGTCACACTCCTCAAAGAAAGTGACTCTGCCCCCTCCTTTCCGGGGCTCTGAACATTTTCCAGGAGATTATAACTTCTTTCCAATGTCAAGATTCTCTAGTTCTTTCGTTTTACTTAAGAAGTTGTCAGCAGTGTTTAAAAGTTAACCAGGTAAGTATGCCCACAAAAGTCCTTGCACACGTGAACACACGCTTGTTAGATCAATGTCTCCTCTGTAGTTAGGCTGCATTTTTTACATAATGGGTTGAAATATTTGCTTCAGAGGAAAGACCTTACGTCATTTTTGTTATGTGTTGAGGTACGTTTTTGTTGTGTGTTTTCAGTTCTGTGAGTGATTCACATTAAATGCTTGCCATGACAGAAATATCTATTCCTTAGGAGTTTCCCTGCTCAAATGTGACGGGAAATATAGGGTCATTACTGCTTGCCTCCAGATTGATGTCTAGCTGGCTAACTCAGCTCTTGCCAGCTCTGGGTCGTGTGGGCTGACAGTTCAGCCGTGGGAGGGAGTTGTGTGGAATGAACAGAGTAAAACACAGAGAAGAGAAGTGACATGCTCCTGAGGGTCAGGAAGAGATACCAGGAGACATTAAGGAGCGAACAGCCTTCAGGAGAAGGCCCAGGGCTCCCTAGTTTCCCTTTGTCGAAGGTCCTTATTCCACCAGCCCACTTTCCTCCCAATCTAACCCCTTCTCCACCTGTGATTCCATTGTTTACTCACAGGTTTGGGGTTTCCTTTCTTTTTCTTTTTTTTACCGTCTATCCAGAATTCAAAGCTGAAACCATAACCCCCACAGTTGCTCTGGGATTGTCCATTCTCCCTTCTCCTGCCCCCTACCCTTTCCTCTGAAATGTTTATGAACTATAAAAACAACTCAGTATCCAATTGTCAGCCTTGACCTCCTAGAGCCAGAACTTCACGTTCTTTGGAGAGGAAGGTATCCAAGCCTATCAACATCTGGGCAAGGCTACCTTGTATATATAGCTCACTCTGATCATGTCTGAGCACAGATAAACTGTGAACATCACCCAAGCCCCCATCCTCCTCTCCCAGCCAATGTAAGTAAGTCGTTTTTGCTTCTTTACAAAGAAGTCACTTGATACTTTACTCTTTTGCTTCTTTTGCAGCTACATCCTTGATCAGGTCTCACTTCCTAGAGATAAGATCAGAGGATTGAGGAACACAGTCCATAGAGAGTTGCACTGCTAACCCAAAAGCGACACTGCCCTGGTGGTTCAAATCCACCAGTGACCTTAAAGGAGAGAGACGGTGACTTACAGTCCCCCAGAACCCTGCTGGAGGGTCAGTTATGGGTTTAGAGATGGCAGAGTGGTTACGTTCTTCACCTGCTACCAAAATGTCAGTGGTTCTAACCCATCCACGGGAAGAAGATGAAACGATGCAGGAATCAACTCGATGGCAATGGATTAGTCAGAGAATGACCCTACATACTTAACCTTAACCTTGAGCACGTCTCTGCCTTCCATGAGCCCACCCCAAAGGAAGTGAAAACTCCTACAATAAAAGCCTTCTGTTGTGGCAACTATTTCCAAACCAAAAAAATCCCCAGGGAGTTGCATGGAGCCCAGTGGCAAGACTGAGAGCAGTCCTGGTTGCTCTGCGGAGGGGGCTCAGATGCTGCCCACTGCCTGCACATTTCCCGAGGAGTCCTGGCTTCTTCCTAGAGAGTGTTCCACCCTTTTGGTGGGATTATGGGCTGCCCCATTTTCTAGTCAATCCCTGCAAATGAGTCATTAATGTGGGCCGAGGGCCAGAGAAGCCTGACTTTGGGGGGGGGATGTGCAGGGGTTTTTCTTTTGCTTTTCAAGGAGAGGATCTTCTTTTGCTTTTGGAGAGGAGGGGGGGGGGGTTGGGGGGGAAGGAGGTACTAAGAGAAAGAGAATCGCTCTGGGGTCCACTGGCCTCCTGTGTCATATTAGTGAGCTGCAAAGAACGTGAGTACTTGTGTGCTGAAGGCTGGGGGACCTCAGTGACTCAGCTCATCTCGCTGCCTCGGCCACTCCCTCCTTCCAAGCAGGAAACAAAGTGCAAGCACCCTAATAGTTTTTTTTCTGGAAGTAACTATACTTGTCGAGCACACAGCTCATAAAGCACCCAATGTTTTTTGTCTGTTTCAACGTCTCTGAGGGCTCATCTCCAAGACATGGATTAAATTCAGAAATTAGGAAACAGGTTAGAAGCAAACTTGACATCACACAACGTATAGCCATTGCTCATATCCTGAAGGCAGAGGAATGCCTAAAAGCTCATCTCATCCCCTCAACCTCCGCCTACCACCCCCCCTTCAGGATTTGGGGGCCTGTTAATCTCAGTAGTTTGGTCCCCTGATTCCCTCATTTCTTACATGGGCAAGACCAGCACCAGGACACAAAGAAGTGTAGAAAATGGTTCCATGGAGACACAGGTTTTGTCAAAACTCCCTCATTTCATCTTTTACAGCGGTGAGACCAGCACCAGGGCTCAAAAAACTGTAAAAAATGGTTTTATGGAGACACGATTAGGTTCTGTCAAAACTTTCACCTGACCTTCAACAACAACAACAACAACATTAAAAAAGAATTAAAAATGAATGAATGCACAAGTCAAGAGAAATAAGGTGGCATAGAAACGCAGCCCATGGTTATGCCTCCACGCAGGCTGACAAGCCACAGGGTGACTAGACTAGTCAATCCCACCAAGGCATCCACAACCCTGTTAGCAGTGTTTCCACAGCTGAACAACATCCTGACCAAGACAGATCACATCAAGCTGCAGAGAGGTATCCCAAGTGGCCAGTGCCACGCAGGCCAACGGGTACTCTCATTGCAGGTGACGACGTCCACAGCTGCATTTTCGGTGTGTTGTGAGTCTCGGCTCTCACCTTGTGAGGAAGCCACAATTAGGTCCTCTTGAACAGCCTTGCAAACGGCTCAACACCTCCTTTGCCACTGGGACACCACGAATAACTCCACCCACAGTCGACTTGAATAGGGCCCAGAGCCCCAGTTAACAGCAAGAGGCCATAATACTTTGATCCTAAAGGGGCATCACTTGACCCTTCTAATCCCAAAACTATTGGGCCAACTGGAAAGGCATTTATTTCACAAATCGGAGTTCCACATTTGCTGATGCAACTCCCTCTAACACCAAGAACTTTTCCATCGAAGTTTGTTAATAACACGCTGCACTACTGCCAGGAGTAGGTGAAAAAAATAGAGATTTGCTGAGATTAAAACCACACTTGCTAGTCCATAAACACAGACCAGCGTTGTGTCTGGGTGGGCATAAGATATCTACTCCCAGTCAATTTTCCCAGCCTGTGTAAAGTGGCAGACAAGTGGAGGCGAGGAGCAGAGCCCACTTTTGACACTCTTAAGTTTTCAAAGGCGCGACTGTCCCCGATTCCATAATCTGAAATTGCTGCTGCCCTGGCGAAGCCTGCAATCAAGAGGTGCGCCCTACACAACAGACACAGCGGAGCTGAGGGAGGTGTCTCCTTCAACTCACCAGAGACTGGCAAGCGCGACTACGACATCCAACCCGCAGCCCACCCAACTAATACCTCTTGGCTGCAATGAAACGATCAGAAAGCCAACATTAAGCATCAGGATCAATTTAAAAAAAAAAGTCTAAGTGAAATGAGCACAGGGTAGACTTCTGGGGAAGCTATTTGTGCCATCATGCTCGAGAGGGATGATAAATCTAACAGCTTCTCAGCTTCACAACGCTGAGTCAGAGGGACCTCCCTGGAGGCAATGGTGGATGTTACAAGAAGGTCCCGTGACTGGGAATGGGCATCGCTGGGAACCCGTGTGCAGGCTGGAGGCCTATGATGCCTTGCAGGTCAGGTGCCAAGTTCAACCCATGGAAACAACTGATAGTAATAGAAAGCAACTTTAGAGCTAGCCACCAGCACATGCAATGGCAATCCCAATTAGAACCCCAAAAGGTCACTGGCAATGTATTTTTGCATTATCAGAAACAACAGACGTGGGTAGCTTAGGTTGTATGAGAAAGAAAGCATCCTTTGAGACCCTCTCTGTGATAAGAGGGACCCTTGAGTGGTACGAACAGTTGTGTGCTTGGTCACTAACCAAATCCGCCCGGTGGTGCCCTGGAAAAACCCTTTCAGTGGTCTTTTCCCCAAAGGCCGCAAGTTTGGAAAACACCATGGAATAGTTTTTCTCACACCTGGAACTGCCAGCAGTCAAAATTAACTTGACCACAAATGTTTTGAAGTTTGGAGGTGGTTTGGCGTTTCCTCTCCTGGCAGTTACAACAGCTAAGTCTTCCTATCACCAACAAGAGCCCTGGAGAATTATCTTTGGAATCCAAGTTTCTTCTCCCATTTAACTATGGGAATGAATCTGACCTCATTACTGATCACTGGGGACCTCAGCAGAGATTGAAAAGCTCATCATTGCTCTGTAGGGGAACCGGATAGGAGCATACATGTTAGAGAAAGAAAGTTCTCTAAGCCAGAGATGTGGTAAGGCAGGGGCTTCCCTGAGTATCTTTCACTTAGATCATAACTTCATCTTAATTCAAAGCCTCTGAAAAAACCCAGAAACCCAGTGAGAACTTTTTTCAAAACTTTTTATTTTTTTAATCCCAAAGGTTATTTTGGTTGTTAATGCCTCTCTTACTTACATTTGCCACTATTTAGTTCCAAGACATCAGAAACGAAGATCTGAAAGCATAAGGAGCACATTTTGCCAGTGTGAGTCTTACTAATTTATTCCGTCTTATTTGCTTTCCAGATAATGTAAAGACAGTAGTTGTAAATCTGATTTAAGTCAGATTTAATGTCTCCCTTTGAATTTCCTTTTTAATCACCCCTGTTAAGAGGTACTCTTGTCACTGAAACTGCACTTCTACTGCAATTCTGCCCAAACAGAAGTTTGATATTGTTATAACTAGCTTATTTCTAAGTACATGTATACTGTCCCCTATTTATAAATAGGGTATGGAGACTATTTCAGTATAGTTATTAAATAAAGCTCCCAAACTATTAGAAGTTTTTAGTTTTGGATCTCACAATTCAGAGAAATTTGAAACACAAAGTTCACTTCCATGTACCAGAAGCTAAGATGACTACTATGTTCAAATTACTTTTGGAGTGTGTTTCGGCTTTGTCTTTTAAAAAAAAAAGTGCTTTACAGAAAAGGTTATATAGCCAATCACCCTTTCTTCAGTCTTCATTTTCGATGGCCTTTGTGTCTAGGGCTCCAAGAAGACTTGCCTCTATGGATTCCTCCACCTTATCTTTCAGCCATAGAAAATCAGCTTTGTACAAAGATTCCCCCTACCCAGACTCTTCCATCAGAAACAACCCAGTTTCCCAAATTTGTATTTCATGGCACCCTTTTTCCTATCTCACCACTCCCCCTTTCTTAGTCAGGTCACTTTATCCCACAAAATGAGATATAGAGTCACTGTGATGGGTTTAAGGCAATCTGAACCCAGGTGAAACTTCAAGGCCGCAGGCTGCTTCACCAATCTGTGGCTAAACACTGGAGTATTCTTAGACATCAAATCTGAAAGTTAAGCTCCTAAGACCTAGCTGTACTCAAAAGTCAAACTTAGCACCCTTCTCCAGAGCCAGCCCACTGCCAAATAATGAAGGAAGTAAAGAATTTTTTAGGATTCCTGCTCCCTTGCCCTGTTCTGTGTCCTTCCCGGCCCTGTCCCAATCAGGAGTCTGATCTTGTGGTTAGGAAGGACTTCAGTTATATCTATAACTGTCAACCCTCACCCACTCATAGAATGTTCCAATGTTCCCAATAACTGGTCACACCCAATGACAGTTGGAGGTGATGACAATGGCAGTTTAGAATTTGGCTGTCCATCAGGGCAGGGCCAGGTCACCTGGCCCAGGAGTTGCAGAGTCGGTATTTAAAAGCCAGCCTGCTTGACCTACCTCTTTGGGGATCATCTTGTCTTCCACTGCAGACTGTGAAAAGGCACAAATATGGTCATAAGCATCAACCAACCCTTAATCCTGAAAGCACTGCCGGGACAGGAGTCATAATGGCGAATGCTGGTAGTACAGCAAGCCATCTTTCCCGAGACTCTGAACATCACGCCCCAACAGGGATGACTGCCTCTGAACAAGGTGGGATTCAACTTGTTGGCCAGGTTAAAACCTTCTGACCTTGCACAGATGGACACAAACTGCAATTTTTTAGTAGTATTATGAGGCTGAGCTGATGAATTGGATCGACCACTGTCAATCCCACATAATTAGTTCTCAAACTGTCTTTTTTTTTAAATTTAGGTTGTTTGTTTTTCATTTCAATGAACATCTACAGAGATTTTGGGATTCCATTCATTCATTGTTGCACCCTTCTCCCCGCACAAACCCCTCCCCCCTCCCCCCTCAAACTGTCTTTTAATCTACTCATTCTGCAAGCACACTGCTGTTATTTGGGAATTATAATTTTTAAAAGAGCAGTTGCCTATTTCAGTAGTTTGTCTCACACATAATTTCTAATAAAAGATGTTAAGTGCCATCCACCTAACTACAACACATAGTGACCCTATGAACAACAGATATCAATCTGCACTGAATTCATTCTCTTCAACTTAGACTATTATAAGGAGGCCTGGTACCACAGCTTTTTACATGTCAGGCTGCTGACCAGAAGGTTGTGGTGGTGCTGTTGTTAAGCGCCATTGAGTCGTAGATGACTCATAGCGAGCGACCCTATGAATGAAAGTATTTGTTATTTCTTTTATTATTATTTGTGTGTGTACCATCATATCCGAGAGGCTGGGCTCTATGAGGAGAATTGTGGCATCAGGATTGGTGGAAGATCTATTAACAATCTCCGTTATGCAGATGACACAACCCTGC
>NW_006399822.1:10949888-10980562 GCF_000299155.1 Elephantulus edwardii
CAACAACCATCAAATCAGATCTGACTGGTACTGGTGAATGAAAGTCTTGAACATGAAAAACGTTCATCTTTTCTCTAAGTTCATAGAGTTTCCTGAGGCAAGCTGTTTCGGAAGTGGATGCCACTCCTCTTTTTACCAAAAGGTAAAGAGTTCTAATCCCTGACACTCCAAAAGAGAAAGGCAGGCAGCCAACTCCTATAAGGATTTGATGTTTGTTGTTATGTGTTACCGAGTCAAGTAGCAACCCTGCGAGAGGCAGATCTGAACCCACACTTGAGCCACTTGGTGCAGCCACAATGTCGACCCATCTCACTGAGAGTCTTCTTTTTTGTTGACTTTCCAAAGCATGGTGTCCCTTTCTGAGAAAGAACCTCTCCAGCACTTTGCCATGGTCTTTTTCAGGCCATGGTCTTTTCAATCACTTGGTATGCTATTGAGAGCTAGACGGTAAGGATGACAGAAGAATAATTGATGCCTTTGGACTGTGGTGTTGGCAAAGAGTACTGAATATTCCACGGTTAAGGTTAGGGTTACCAAAAGAACAAGCAGATATGTCTTGGAGAAGATGCTGTCAGAGTGCTCACTGGAGGCAAGGTTGGCAAAGCTTCAACTCACGTACTTTGGGCATATTGCTCAAATCAGGGTTTAGATATGTGGCTCATAGGATTGCTGTGAGTCAAACTTGACTCATTCACACCTAACAACAACAACAACAACATGCACTCAAAGGGCATCAATTCTTCTGTCATCTTTATTCTTTACCCAGCTTTCAGATCCACAGCAAGTGGGCTAAGAGACCAGGGCCTGAATTAGGCACACCTTAGTCTTCACACTGGCATGCCTGCTCATCAGTACTTTGGAGAGGTCCCTGAGAGCAGACCTGCCCAAGGCACTACGTCTTTTGATTTCTTCACTGCTAGTGCCAGGCATGGGTGTTGTCGAGTCCACTACAACTTAAAGCTATTCTATGAATAACAGATCCGAACCCTGCCCTACCCGGCACCATCCTCCTCATCTCAGACATGCCTGAGCCTGTTGTTACAGAAGGTCTTCCTCTCTTTCTCTGACCCTCCATCTTTCTAAGTATGATGGTTTTTACCAAGAATGGGCCCTTCCTAATAACATGCCCAAAGTCTGGGAGTCAGAGTTTCAACATCTTTCCCCATAAGGTGCACTCTGGTTGCATTTTCTCCAAAACAGACTTGTTCATTCTTTTGACAATCAGGGAGAGATAGTATTCTTCACCAATACCACAATTCAAAGGCATTAATTATTCTTCTGTCATCCTTATTTGTTGTCCAACTTTCAGATACATAGGAAGCAAGTGGCTTGGGTCAGGTGCACCTTAAGTTTTTAAACTGATATTCTTGTTCTTCAACACTTAGGAGAGTAGATTTCCCAGTACAACCCATCTTTTGATTTCTTGACTGTTGCCATCCTGAGTATTAATTGTAGAGTCAAGTAAAATGAAATCATTGACAACTTTCATCTGTTCTCCATCTGTCATGATGTTGTCTGTTGTTCCAGTGGTGAGAATTTTTGTTTTCTTGTTGCTGAGATGTAGTCCATATTGAAGACTGTAGTCTTTGATCTTCTGTGGTAAGTGCTTCAAGTCTTCTTCACTTTCAGTCACAGAGTTATGTGGCTTTCTTGGGTCACTAAGAGCAGCCATACGCTAGAGAGAGAGAGGTGCATCCCTGGGGACAATGGAAACCTCCTTCCCTAATATCTATCCAATGTTGCCTGTTAAGTTGCTTTGTTTGTATTGTTTCCGGTTATGATGAATGGTAAGTATCGTAATGTATTATCTAAGTAGTTATATGATAAATTTTATAAATTTTGTATTTATCTTATAGTATACGATAAATGGATATTAGAAATATATTCTATTCTAGAAGTATTACAAACAGGTAAGTATGACTAAGAGTTTCTGTGAGTTTTGTGAGGCAGGCATTCTAGCAAATTCCTGAACCCACAAGAAGAGGGCAGTAAAGGCCAGCAGAGAGGCTGGAGCTTGCCCATTAGGCAGATGCTGGAAGGACAGTGTATTAGTCTGTGTATAGCCAGCCCTCGGTAGTGAAAGAGAAAGTGTCATGGGTCACAGAATGATGAAATGGAGAAATAAGGATAAGAATTACCATCATATTTTGGAAAGTAACCATATGTTTGTTGACATTCATATCATATCCTTCACAACATGACTGTAGACATAAGTATATATAGCGTTAACTCGTCAGTTTTATTAGACATTTATTTCAAAGAACCTCCAAACCCCGGGGAATAATGAGAGGCATCAGGTCAGAAGTGAGGGTGCCACATAGACTCACAGCTTGTGGTGGGAAGTCTTGGACTAACTTGGCCATCTGGAGGACTGACTTTTAACTTGTGAGGTTGGACCTAGCTCCAAGATAGTGTGTGCAGCTGGTGTCATAACGTAGGTTGAAATGTAGTTACATATCTCCACTTGTCTGGTGTAGTAAGTAGGGTGTGATTATTCCCCAGTGCAAACATTCTTGTCTGGTGTAGTAAGTAGGGTGTGATTATTACCCAGTGCAAACATTCTTGTCTGGTGTAGTAAGTAGGGTGTGATTATTCCCCAGTGCAAACATTCTTGTCTGGTGTAGTAAGTAGGGTGTGATTATTCCCCAGTGCAAACATTCATCTAAGAAAAGAATCAGTAGTTTGTATAGCCCACGCCAGGTCTTGTCAAAACAGCAGTCTCCTGCTGCACCGTTGGGTTTGCCTATAACACCTTACCATGTCTGAATCCCGCTCACAGCACCAGATGTCACGTCTGAGGTCATCAGCCCAAAGCTGGACACTCAGATTCAGTGGATAATTGGGGGAAAGCACAAAGAGCTGAGGACACCTTAGATATCACTTTACTTCTGGTCCACACAGACTGCGGGGAGGTGATGAGCCATCAGCCCCCAAGCCCTGGGGAAACTGTCCCACAAAGTTCTTATAATGCTGGAGACAAAGGTGGTGTTTTACCATGTGCCCTAACCTTATCACACTATATACCTGTACAGTTACACTTAGTTTGACATAAATAGGGATTCAGCAAAACAGCACTATGTTTACTCAAACATGACAGTGGTTTAGCTAAAATCTGCTTATCATATATAAGGCACATTAGGGTACCAAAATCTGCCTGTCAATATATATGTAGCACATTACAGTATCCTACATACTGTTTTCCACAAATAGGCAAAATTCCTAAGCCTCAGCCTGAAGCAATAACATTGGCTGCTGCAGGTGGCCCAGAATGTTGGTCATTATTCATTCTTCTGACTGGGACCCTATGTCCATTCCTTAGCATGGGGTGCCCTCTTTACCACTGGAACTGGAATCATTAATGCCTTTAAATCTATCTAGAAAATGAAGTCTACAAACAAAAACTCATCTCTGAGATTCCATTCTTAGAAAATCAATTCAGGTACCAAAATCGGTATTAGTCTGAGTTCAACAAGGGAAACAAAAATCAGCAGGAGATGTATATAAAGGACTATGGATTTTATGGTTGTGGAGCTGGTGAGGTAGGCTTGGAATGAATTTGGACAGGGAAGAAAGAAAAGACCAAAACTGATATCAGAAGAGACTCCAGTCCTTGGAAATAGAGTGTACAGAAGCCAAAACCAAGGAAAACAATGCTGAAGGAAGAGAGCTGAACAGAAAAATTCAAAAGAGCAACATGAGAAGACAAAGTATTATAATAAATGGGCACAGAGCTGGAGTTAGAAAACCGAAAGGTAAGAACACATGTGAGTTGAGAGAACTGAAGAATAAATTCATGTCTTGAGTTGTGACACGGAAGGATTCCA
Organism: Elephantulus edwardii; assembly: GCF_000299155.1. Lineage (NCBI taxonomy): Eukaryota > Metazoa > Chordata > Mammalia > Macroscelidea > Macroscelididae > Elephantulus > Elephantulus edwardii. The sequence goes on from NW_006399822.1 coordinate 10,953,713, forward strand.
TGGGCCGAATATTGAATGAGGCAGGAAGCCTCATGAGAAGACGGAAAGAATATAATGAGTCACTGCACCAAAAAGACTTGGCCCACACTGACCAGTTCAGGAAACAGCTCCAACAGGAAGGGCAGGTCCTCAGGAAGGGCTGGCCCTCGGGAAAGACTGGCTGAGTGTTGCTTGACTTGTATTTTCTAAGTGTTCTTACAGATACATATGGAAATGAAACCTCTTTTTCCTTTTGTATTTTTAAAAAATTGTCACATGGTCAGGCACATGGAGCTTGCCAACTGTTCTGCAATTCTTATTCCACATGCCTGAGGGGAAGTTTCTGTCTGAGAGTGGTCATTTCTTCAGCTTTGCACTGAGGGACTCAGACTTGCCCTGACTACCCAGGATCCCACTGCCATGGAGTCAGTTCTGATACATTACCACCTCAACAACAATAAGGCTGTATATCTTTGCTGTTCAACCACCGAGACATTTAACTATCCAACACAATCAAGTGGAAATAATCTGATTATATAGATGCAAACCAATCTAAAAATTCAGAGTGATACCTACATGATTGGGTACTATTGTTGTTGAACCTCTATTCTTTTTCCTTTTTACACAGTATGCCAGATAAAACGAATTTTCTTGACTTTTTGCATCTACTGTGGTATGATTTTATCCTACAATAACTAGACTGGAAAGTATAGAAGCAAAGTTAGAGGGAAATTCACCTACAAATGTCTAGATTTCTACTTAAATGTCCACTTGAAGTCATTGGGTTCCTTCCATTTCCTCAGGGCAGTAAACACTCATCAAGGGATTGATGGAGGGGAAAGGTAATTACAAGCTGTGGTACTGGTGCTTCATAAAGTCTATGTCCTTCACCTCGTGTCCTCGTCAGGTATCTAAGTAACTCTTTCAAAATGGATTTTGCCAGAACTTTGAGTGATAAGCACGGTTCCTCACTCTGTGTTTTGTCATACGTGTGTATTTTCAGATTTATATCACAAAGGTGTTTTAGAAGGGAGAGAGACTGTGGAAGAAGGAGGTGTCCTATAGCAATGTTATGGGGGTTGCTTTGAAAGGATTGATGAGTGTTTGGAAATTGGAAACTTAAATTTCAAATTTAGGATGCCTTTGTAAATCCTACATATGGTTCCTCTACCTGAAGTTTTAACCTAAGAATAATACTTGAATGGAGGGGAGGAGATATATGGAGTATCACCTGTTTCATATTCATTTTATTAAAATGTGTTATGTTTGCGCATGTTTTGTTTTCATCCATTTTCGTACTTTCCACTGTGTATGTTTTGTTTTCATCCATTTTCGTACTTTCCACTGTGTCCTATGGTCTTTGCTTGTAATTGTGTGCATTTTCTATAGGTTCTTCAAAAAATTTACATTATTGATTATATTTCCTTGTTTGTTTGTTTTTAAATATGTGTATTTAAATGTCTATATGTCCAATTTAGCATGTTTTGTTTTGGTTTTTGTTTTGTTTTTTTAATTAGTGATATCCTTGTTCTATTTCAGCGCGCTCTAGTTTGGTTTTCTTCTATTGGTTAGTTGGTTTTATCTGTAAAATGGACACAGTAGCAGCAAGTATTGTAAATGGAGAAAGGATGGCTCTCTGGTGCCTGTCACTACAAGCCAGTTGTGTAGAGACAAGGGTAGAAGCTGTTCAGTGCACTTTATTAGGGTGGTGGTTATCTGAGGGGAAATGGTAGCACCAGTGCACTAAAGACCATTTTCTTGTACACCTGTTTTCACAGCTGCATTATTCACAACAGCAAGAGTATGGAAACTACCCAAACATAAATCAACAAATGGATAGATTGAGAAGTTGTTGTATATTCACACAATGGAACATTATGCAGCACTAAGGAACAATGATTTTGTGAAATATTATGAGAGAATCCAGAGAGCATTATGCCAAGCGAACGAACTCATTCTCATAAGGACAAATACTGCATATGACCATTATTGTAAAAATAGGATAACTAGTAAAATGTGTATAAAAGTCCAAAAGGGAGAGGGGAAAGATGGAAGGCAGTAGGGAGAAAGGGAAGAGTGGAAGTCACGAGGACAGTGTAAAGATTGGTGGGTGGATCCGAGGAAGGGAGGGGGAATGAGAAAGGTTCAGTCGGGACAAAGACAGGGCAATCACAGGCATGGATCAATGGTAATTAATTATATGAGATACAGTATATATGAATGATTATATGAAACACAACATAAATGAGAGTGCATGGAACACAGTGTGAATAAAACACAATGTAAATGAATTCCTGTACGAAAATCAATAAAAATACTTTTTAAAAATCATTCTCTGATATCTCAAGATCAAGCCAGGCTTTTTAATGATTAAACTATGCTGATGGCATAGTTTTCAAGTAATTTCTTACTTTTTTTTTTAATGTCAGGGTGATTTGATTGCAAATCCTTAGCTCCTGGAATGTCAGTCCCACAGCTAGCCAGCTCATCAATCAGGTTAATGGACCTTACATAGGCAACTTTTCCCTAAATTAGGTAACTACTTACTATTAAACTTAAGGCAACTCTGTCTGAGTTCTGCCTGCTATCAGTATCTCACAGTATCTTTGTTGTTGTTGTTGTTGTTAGTTGCTGACAAGTCAACACTGCAAAAGAAGAAACAGGTATGTCTTGGAGAGGATGCAGCCAGAATGCTCCTTGGAGGCAAAGATGATAAAGCTTCGTCTCATATACTTTGGACATGTTGCTAGGAGAGGTAATTCCTAGGAAAAGGACATCATATAAAAAAAAAAAGAGGCAGACAGCATGTTTGGAAAGGTGGAGGGTCAGTGAGGGAGGGGAAGACTCTCCAGCCGATGGACTGACGCAGTGACTGCAGCAAGTGGCTCAAGTGTGTCAGAGACGTTGAGGATGGCACAGGATTGGGCTGTTCAGATCTGCTGTTCATAAGGTCACTGGAAGGTGTACTCGGCTAAAGGCACGTAACAACAACCACAGCATATTTGACATTCTACTTAAGCCATCGCTTAGGGCTCCCACGTTTGCCCTAATTTTTTTCTATAATGATATTTATGGCTGTAGGCTTTACACCAAAGTCCTTGATCCATTGTTGCTATTGGGTACAATCAACTACAATACATGGCAACCCATGAGCAACAGATCCCACCCATCCTTACTATCTCCAGATACTCAAGCCTATTGTTACGGTCACTGTGTCAAGCCTGTCTTGAGGGTCTTTTTCCAAGTCTCCCCCTTTCCCAGCAGGATCTCCTTCTGGGCCCTCTGACAATATGCCCAAAGTACGTGAGACTTAAGTTTCATCATCATTGTCCCTAAGGTGCACCCTGTTGCACTTCCTGCAAGATCGAAGTTCTCTGTTCACAACATCAACTCTGCCCTGTCTCTGAGGGGTATCTGCTAGCAGGGACTCCAGGAAGGGCCCTCTCAAGTCCTCAGACATTGTTCTCACCCAAAACAAAGAAAAATGTCCGGCTCACAAGGCCCACATGGGCACAGAGGCACTAGAGTTGAAGGAACGTCCTCAGACTGATCTGGAGCGCTGAGAACAAGGACTACAGTGTCCAGGTGAGCCTGACATCACTTCCATCCTGCAGTGGTGGGAAGCGGGCTCCCAGGCACTGATGGCAGAAGAGGAACCTTCTAGAGTGACACTGACGGCAGCAGCCTGCACACGCAGAGACACACCTGTGGCCGGGCAGCCTCATCCACCTGACCACACTTGAACCCTCACACCCTGTGCGTGAACCCATGCCATCACAGACCTTCAATGAAAGGCCCAAAACCAAAAACTCCAGTTAAAGACCTCAAGTGGATTCCCAGAATGGCCCCATACATAGCACAGGGGAGAACGAGCCTGTAGAGTTTCTAAGTCTGTTAAATTGAAAGAAATAGACTTACTCCTTCTCCTGCAGAGAGGCTGTCACTTAGCACCCACACGCCTCGACCATTATGCCACAAGGCTCCTTGTGTTTTATATGGTGTTGATCGAACTGGAACTCACAGTGACATCATACACAACCGACCTGACCCCTGTCCTGTCCTGTGCCATCATCACCATCTCTGACACACGGAAACCCACTGCTACAGTCACTCTATCAGCCTGTCTTGTGGAGGGTCTTCCAGGCTTAAGCTGAACCCTCCACATTTCAAAGCGTTCTATAAAAACAGCCCCTCAAAGTATGTGAGAAGAAGTTTCAACATGCTTGCTTCCAAGGAGCACTGTTTTTACTTTCTCCAAGATCTATTTGTTCTTATGGTTGTAATTTGTTGTTGTTGTTGTGTTGTATATGAAATCAGAACTGACTCATAGCTGACCCTCCAGGGGATTTTTGGAAGCAGTAATCCACCCAGGAGACTGCACCACTGCTCCCTTGGAGAAAAATGAACATTCAAACTGCATGCCTCTGGGTTGACAGCATCCTTATCGTGGGCACCACCCTTTCCTAATTGGACCGGAAGCCTGTTCCATGTCCTGCCAAGCCCTCCGGGGCCTCAGGTTCAGCAGGAGGACATTATGGTCGAGATGCTGGGCTTCCTTTCTTTGGTGCTGAATCTGTTCCATTTAAAAAGACAATAGTAAATGACATCATATTCACATTCAAGATCGATAAGAGAAAGGAAACCACTTGGAAACTCAGAAGTTCTGTCTGGGGAGGAGCAGACCCGCCCATGTTCCTTTCCTTGAGAACAGAATTGTGTGGGAGCTCCCTCTCACCTTTGGGAGCATCATAACCACAGCATCAGGCACTGGACATGCTTGCTGGGTCCTTCATGGACAGTAGTGCTAGTTGTTCTTTTAATTGTGCACAGTAACAAGAGTCAGTCACAAAAGGACAATTAGGATGTAATACTACAATTACAAAAAGTGAAAGGAAGGTCTAAGTGTGGTGACATGACCCACAGAGAGTTGGGCTCTCTCTGGTGATGTGAATTCACCAGCCACTCCGCGGGAGAATGATGGGCCGTTTCTGCCTGTGCAATTCACAGCCTCCTATCCTGTGCCCCGTCCTCACACTTCCTGACACACTGGAGCCCATCATGGTAGTCACTCCGTCAATTCACCTGGTGGAGGGTCTTCCTTTCCTTTGCTGAGCCTCTACCTTTCCGGGCAGCATGTCCCTCTCCAAGGAATAGCCCCTGCTAGCGACAGGCCCCAAGTAGGTGAGGCGAAGCTTTATCATCTTTGCCTCCAAAGAGTACTGTGGCTGCACTTTCTCCAAGACCCAGTGTTAACCATCACTGTGCCAGTCCATTTTGTGGAAGAACTTAATTTCTTTCACTGACCAGTGCCTCCCAGCATGTCCAAAGTATGTAAGATGAAGTCTCGCCAACCTCGCCTCTAAGGACAACCCTTGTTGCACCTTCTCCAAGACACATTTGTTTGTTCTTTTGTCAGTTCATGGGATCCTGTGTATTCTTCACCAAAACCAAATACTTCTAATGTCATCGCTATGCACTGTCCATCTTTCAGATACCAAAGTAATTCAAAAGACTATGGCTGGAATCACATGCATCATTGCTCCTTTGCACCTTTGAGAGTTCCTTGGCAGCAGATTTTCCCAATAAAACACATCTCTTGACTTCTTGATTGCTAGTACCAAGGGTGCTAGTTGTGGATCCAGCTAAGATGAAATTGTTGGCAACTCCAATCTTTTCTCCCTCTATCATGATGATGTCTGTTGGGCCAGTGGTGACAATTTTTGTTTTCTTGGTGTTGAAGTTTGTAGTCTTTGATCTTCTGCAGCAAGGATTTTAAGTGTTCCTCACTTTCAGCAAGCAATGTTGTGTCATCTGCATAACAGAGACTGTTGATGAGTCTTCCTGATTCTAATGCTACATTTCTCTTCATAAAGTCCAGCTTCCCAAATTTTTTGATCCACATGCAGATTGAATACATATGGAGAACAGATGCACCCCTGATGCACTTTTCTTTATTTTAAACCACACATTAATTACTCCATGGTAATTAATGTTATCAAACAAATTATATGAATGAATGAAAAACCAATGATTTTTAACTTTCATTCAAATTAATAAAAACTTTAAAAAAAATAAAATACTCTTCATGACAAATCCGACCCCCTCAGACTCATCCTGGCCTCCAGACTGGACAATCTGAGTGCTGGAATGGAACGCAGGTAGAGGGGATAGTGCAAAGGGAGACGTGTCTGCTCTTCCAGCAAGCTGGGGGTTCAAACTTGAAATTAGACTGATGTGTGGGAAGTAAGGGGACACGACATTCCCCGGTAGTTCATCAGGTTGAGTTTCTTTTGTTCCACCAGACTTGAAGGATCATTTCTAAAGCAGTATTCTATCAAAAGCTGACTTTCAACATTCCCGTACAGCTCATTTCAGACAGAACTTAGGATTCGGTGTGTTTCTCCGATTTCCTTGTTTATTTAGCTGGGTCTAGGCCAAGTGTGTGGCTTCACAAGGCTCGGGGTATAAAGAAAACAACTGTGGGTATTATTGTGAACTCACAGGTTGTCATTCTCCATCCTTTTATGGCTCCTGTCAGTCTTGGGGAGAGCAGTGGGGAGAAGGGAGACAGTATAGATCACACCATCTTGAGCACAATCTCTGCACACAGTAAGTTACTAGGAGTCACACGCTACTGAACTGAAACTAAACACAAAACCAAACACAGTCATCCCCTCAATAAAGAATTTTATTGTCATTTTATATTAAGACATGATGAGGGGTAAATGAAAAAAAAACAAAAACTCAGCTGCTCTTGTCACGTAAATCATTCAAAATAAAATATTTCAGGGAAGCCAGACTTGACAAAGATCATAGATAGTATTGTTTGCATGTTTTATTAGTAAAATGCCAAGAATTTCATTTGCTAACAGGAATTCCCATGTGTTCCTTAACCTCCTTAAACCCTGTGAAATGAAACTCATGCCAGCGATAAATGCACTATAAACAGGAAAGTATCTTAATGACAGGAATTGACTCGTTCAAAAAATATTTCAAGATCATTTTACCTGGCTGACCTTTCCCTAAACCCCATCCCCTAAGATAGACATTGTTATTGTCAGTGCTGCAATGTCAGCTACCACTCATAGCAACACTAAGAACAGCAGACCTGAACCTTGCCCTATCCTGCCCGTCCTCCTGACCTCCAACCTCCGTATGCTCAAGCTCATCGGTGCAGTCACTGCATCAGCCCATCACGTTGAGGGTCTTCCTCTCTCTCTGACCCTCCACCTTTCCCAGCATGGTGCCTTTTGTCAAGGACTAAGCCCACCCTGACAACATGACCAAATGACATAAGCTGGTTCACCAGCCTTGCCTCTTAAGGTACACCCTGGTTGCACTTCCTCCAAGATGGGATGGTATTCTTCTCCAACATCACAACTCAAAGGCGTTGTTTCTTCTTCTGTCATCCTTAGTCATTGTCCAACTTTCAGATGCATAGAATGCAAGTGGAAAAACCATGGCTTTGATCAGGCACATCTTAAGTCTTTGAACAGACATTGTTGCTTTTTTAGCACTTCGGAGAGGTCTTTGACTGCAAATTTTCCCAATGCAGCATGTCTTTTGACTTGACTACAGTTACCATAAGTGTTGATTGTGGATCCAAGTAAAGTTAAATCATTGTCAACTTCAATCTTTTCTCCAACTATCATGATATTGCCTACCAGTCCAGTGGTGAAGATTGCTGTTTCCTTGTTGTTGAGACGTAATCCATATTCAGGGTTGCAGTCTTAGGTCTTCAGCAGTAAGTGCTTCAAGTCGAATTCACTTTCTGCAAGTGAAGTTGTGTCATCTGCATAGTGCAGATCGCTGATGACCCTTCCTCCCATCCTAATACCACAGTCTTCCTAATATAGTCCAGCTTCTCAAACAATCTGTTCAGCGCACAGATTAACTATGGAGAAAGGATGCAACCCTGGCACACACCCTTCTGATCTGAAACCATGTGGTGTTTTCCTTGTTCTTTCTGTTCTGACAACTGCTTTTTGGTCTACGTAAAGGTTTCACATGAGCACCATTAAGTATTCTGGGATTCCCAATATTCTCAGTGTTATCCATAATTTGTTATGATCCACACAAATGCCTTTACATAGTCAATAAAACACACGGATACATCTCTTTAGTGTTCTCTGCTTCCATCCGAGCTCCATCTGACATCAATGATATCCCTGGTACCAGAGCCTGTTTTGAATCCAGCTTGAATTTCTGGAAGTTCTCTGTTATGTTCATCTTTTTTTTTATAGACAAAGTAATTTTTTTTTGCTTTGGATTTCCATTCATTCATTGTTGCACATTTCTCCCCTCCCAAGCCTCTCCCCAGAACACTACCCTCTTGGAAAAGTAAAATTCTTTAATTGTTTTACAAACCCTCCCTCAGGTCCACTCCACCATGTAGCCATCTCTCTAGACTCCTGTCATGACAGAAATACCTAATCACATATCTCTTTTAAACAGTTTTCTCCCTCTATTTCAGTGCAGTATACATTACTGAACCCGTCTTACTCAGTCTCTCCCCAACCCCAAGGTCAGTCCTCTTTTACAACAGTGGCACCATGCAATATTTGTCCTTTTGTGACTGGGATATTTCACTCAGCATAATGTTTTCCAGAGTCAACCAATTTGAATAATATTGCATGAGTTCCTTGTTTTTCAATGCAGCATAGTATTCCACTGTGTGAATATACCACAGCTTCTCTATCCATTCATTTGTTGATGGGCACTTAGGTTGTTTCCAACTCCTTGCTATTGCGAACAAAGCTGCGATAAACATGGGTGTGCATATGTTCGTCATTTTTAAATAATCTTCAGGAAGATTTTACTTGTATGTGATATTAATGATACTGTTTGATAATGTCCACATTCTGTTGGATCACCTTTTTTGGGAATAGAAACAAATACAGATCTCTTCCAGTATGAAACCAGCATATTTTATTAATAGATATAAAAAGTTAAAGAACCAGGGAGTACTATTAGAGGAATATAATTCAAAATCACATCCTTCCCTGTCACCTACACAAACAATAACAGTAGAGACAAGATATTTGGATACTATTTTTATCATTAAAATACTATCAATTTAATCTTGGAAGAAAGGCAATCAGAGTGCTCCTTGGAAGAAAAAATTGTGAGACTTTTTCTCACATACTTAGGGCATTTGTCAGGAAAGTCCAGTCCTGTAAAGAGTACATCATGCTTGGAAAAACAGAGTTGGCATTTGGCATGCTAGTAGGAAGGACCAGTTCTTGGAAAGAAGCATTATTCTGGGAAAGAAAGAGGGTCAGAGACAGAGGGGAGGGCTCTCTACAAGGTGGATTGACAACAGTAACTATCTCTTGTTCACAGAATCACTATGAGTTGTCACTGACTCGACTGTACCTAACAACAATCAGATATTTATCTCATTAAAGAGTTAAATTCCACATCTGATGTTCACATGCACAGAAATTCCTAATAAAAAACTCTACAAGAATGGAAAAACCCTTTCTCTTTCATTTTTTTAATTTTTACTGTCATTTGATTGAAAATTTACAAAATATATTGGTTTTTTATTTTCCATTTTACCTTTACTGAATGAGGGACAGTTAGAACACCTGGTGTCACCCAGGGCCACCAGGTGGCGCTAACGCACTGTGGCTTCCTCATTGTAAAAGCTTGAGGAAAACTGTCAAGGGGAATTGGTATTTGAGGGTCTAGAAGGAACAGGGAACCCACTGAAGTCGACTCTATAGTCAGAAAGGATAAATAATCAAGGAAAGGAGCAAAAGGAGCCTAATTCTGGGGATGGAATATTTTTCCATGGGCTCATGAAACAAGGATAGCATTAGGGGCGTGGGGAAAAGATTTACTATAAATTATAAAAATTAAAATAGTTGTTTGTAAATGGAAACAAGATGCTGGCAATGGAAAATGTGATGCAGAATCTATATTCTCTAACTATGTGTACATAGAGATAAGCAGCGCTTACCCTCATCGTCACTGACTGCACATTATGTCTGGTCCCATAAATGGGCTTATGTTTTGTTTTTAAAGGCAAAGCTCTTCTGTAAGATTACAGCCTTCACTATAGGTTACACCTCAACATCAAGAAAGCAAAAATCCTCCTCACCAGACTAACAAGCAATATCATGAACAAAAGAGAAGAGCTAGAAATTGTCCATTATTTCATCTTACTTGAAACCATAATTAACACCTTTGGTACCAGCAGCCAGGATATCAAAGGACATACACTGTGTTTAGGAAAGTTTGCTGTCAGGGACCTCCCCAAAATGTTAAAGAGCAGTGATGTCCATTTGAAGATTAAGGTGCGCCTGATAAAAATTATGATCTTCTCTATTACTTTCTTTACTTCTGCAATTTAGACAATAAGAATGACAGAAGAATAAAAAATATTAAAAAAAAAAACACGACAGAACAATCAAAGCTTTTGACCTGTGGTATTAGGACTGCCAAAAAGGACAAGTATGTCTTAGAGACTCCCAGGTGCTATCTGGAGGTTTTGGGGGTTTGGGTTGGTTTTTGCGGTTTGGGTTGGTGTTTCTAATTTTTATTTTGTATTGGTTTGCATACATATTCAATAAAGAAGTTTCACACACTTCTTCACTCACATTGTTTCATATGGTCCCTCCCATACACTGTGTTTTATAAAATATCTATTGATCTATGTCCACTATTACCCTGTTGTTTCAGATTCCTATTGGGTCTTTCCTAATTCCTTCACTCCCTGCCTTCTGAACTCTGCAACCTTGTGATTTTTCTCACTCCCCATCCTCAGCCCCACTGTTGCTTTTTATATATATACAGATATATATATATATATATATACACACACACATATATACATGTTGTTGGTATATATGCATATTCATACATATATTACTAGTTATCCTTGTATTTTTGCAATAATGGTCTTATGCAGTATTTGTCCTTGTAAGACTGAGTTAGTTCATTCAGCATAATGCTCTCTAGCCTCTCCCAAGTTATATTTTTTAAAATTGTTGCTCCTGAGTGCTGCATAGTATTCCCCCATGTACTATCCAGTCAGTTGCTGATGAACATTTGGGCTGTTTCCATTTTCTTGTTATTGTGAATCATGTTCCGTTTGTGGGTCATATGGAATTTCTATGCTCAGCTTTTTTAATACAGACTCTGAATCCCAGCTCAAGCCCCTTCCAGTGGACTTCAAAGAGACCTTCTAGCCTCACCACACCTCACCTCTGGACCCCACTTACAAGGTCCCTGCACGGATGAAACCACCATCACTAGTGCTGATTTCAAAGCTCACGCCCACCACATGCCCCCAGTCAGCAGGCATCACAGTGAACTGCTTCTACTACAGAACATCCTCAACTCTCTGCATCAACTCTGACCCCAGGCCAGGACTGTGGCCAAGAACAGCAGCTGTGGGAACGTGATTACCCATGGTGGGGACCTCAGGGTGTCCCTCCCAAACCAACCCTTCTGAGGAGGCTGCAGGCAACACAGCCAATGACAAGTGGGAGTCCATCATTACTAAGCAGGGATTTCTCAAACATGTATCCTGGCCAATCCAAAAACCAACTGCTGCAGGTGTGAGTCAATGCTGACCTATGTCCACCCTAAAGGATAGAGAAGAACTACCCCACAGCCTTTCCAAGGCTGTCATTTTCTAGAAATACACTGCCTCCTTTCTCCCACAGAGAGACAGCAGTGTTTCAACCAGAGACCTTTCCTTTTGATACACAAGGGAATATACAGTGTATGTATTCTGTAACAACTCTTGTTAGCAACTGCTCCACACTCTTCTCAGCAAAGTCAGTCATTAGCTATTGTATCAAGAAGGCCCTAGCTGAGTTCCTCTGAAGCAAGGGAAGGTAAGTGTTACTCTAGGTCAGATTTTTAAGTTTCTCTTTCGAAACAAAAAAACGACCTGGAATGGGAGGAATTTTCATTTGAAATCCAGACCCGAGTCCTCCAGGTTTCCATGCACACTGTAGGTGATACTGGAGGTCCCTCAGCTTCAGGTTCCTATGCTTAATGCTTAGGCTTCTGTTTATATGTCAAAAGCCCTGACAATTCAGTGGACGTTCGAAGTTTTGTCCCTCAAATGAGGAAGGCAGTCTGCTGAGCAGTCTCTAGGAAACTCAAACAGCAGTAACATCACAAGAGAAAGAACTATGCCTGGGCAGAAATTTGTTGGTGCTGGCACGTGGAACTTCACCAGTTGTGTACCGTGGAGTCGGAACCAACCCATAACTCACTCTCCAGTGGGTTTTCAGAGGCAGTTAATCCTACAGGAGGAGACTGCCCATCTTTCTGTGGAATAGCTGGTGGCCTCGAACCGCATGCCTTTGGGACTGCAACACAACTTCTTGCCACGAAGCCACCAGGGCACTTCACCGGAAGTCTAGAAAATTTTTTAAGACATTGAGTTGGACTATTCAAGTTCTCATCAATAACTCTTACAGGCAGGAAGGAGGAGCTAAATTGTGCTTTTCAGACTGATGGTGGGTAAAGAGCCTAGGGCACTCCTTTCACCCTGCGTCCGATAACCCGGCTCCATGAGGGTAGTGTGCTGTGAGACTATCTGTAAACTGATTTCTGGTGTTGACAATCTGGTTTGCAGTATTTAACCTGTATGGGAAGGTCCCTACCTGGCACCGTTTGTGATGCACTGCTTACCTAACAATGCTGGTTGGAACCCACCAAGTGGTACTACGGAAAACAGGCCTGGCAAGCTGCTTCTGTTAAGTAACAGCCGGGAAAACTCTAAGGGGCAGTCCTACTCTGTGTGCTTGCACAGACCTGCAGATCTTCACAGTTAATGGCACTGAACTTGTATTGATTTTTATGCTCCCAAAAAGACTTTTGATAATTATTCCCCCTACATACACCTCCCAGACAGAGAGATGAAAGGACGTGTTCGAGGGTCAACGGTATATTCTTGCCTGGGTCTTCTGATAGTGTTATTCCATTCAGATAACCCACTGAATACTGTCTCTGGTTAGCAGGGAAGTGGGGCATGTTCTAATCTTCATTCACCATGAGCTGCAGGCCGCTCCCAGGAGCATTAACTCCCAGTACTTCAAGCAGAGAGTGAGCCCTAAGTAGGGCTTGTAACAGAACACCCTTTGGTGGGAGGCACTGCTGGCACTGTGACTGGAGGATATGGTGGGACACAGACACCTTCTGTTACACTCTTGCTGGTTCCTGATCCACTTCTTTGCCTCTGGCTCTAAGTTCACCTTCCTCTGCTACTTCTCACAGTCCGTGCACCAGATCCTCTCTTTGTTCCGTTCAGAGCTAACATTTTCTACTCTATTAGCTCTAAAACAGAACCACTTGATTGATTTGGGGTAATAACAACACAGAACACTAGTGCCTTCATGGTCTTTATACCTAAACAACTTTGAGTATAGGAAAAAGAACACATGTTAAAAACAAAAATACACAGTTGTATTTATTTTCAATAATGAAAAAAGAAAACTATACCACAACAAATAGGAATCAAACAACTAACTCAATTTTAAATTGGGACACAGTCTTTCGCACAAAATTATCTTCAATAAATAACACATTATTTTTTTCTTTAAAACAGAACATTACTTTTAACAGTTTCTTTTTCTTGACCATCTAAGGTTGTGTGTGTGCATAATTTTGTGAAACAAAATTAAGTTATAGTTAAACACATACTTGAAACTAGACCAACAAAGGCTCAAAGAACAGATAAGGAACAAGGTCCACAAATGTCAGTTAACAAAATCAATAACTGACTTTCAAGAAAGTATAGAAATCAGAGCTCGCTAGGGGATGTACCAATAGATTCAAGCATTTCAGATGGTCCATGTTCAAGACTCTGTAATGTTCTTCCTGTATTTCTAGATTCTTGATTTGGAATCTATCACAAAATAGATTGGCTTCTGGAAAGGAACATGAGGTGCTTTACTCACATTACCTAAAAACAGCTCTGCTTCCTTTTCGCTCCTAATTTCTTCCTTTCACTGTGTCACTAGCTTCTGTCACCAATATATTTGGGTTCCGTTCCAGAAAATGACTACTACTAAGTAGAATAATCTATCTCTGGACAAGATTTTCCTTTCAGAAACAGACTAACACATGCGTGGGCTAGCTCTAAATAGATCCAACTGCTTTGACTTTTATTCTCCTGCAAACTCTCCTTGGTTATAAAATCTAGGGATCGGAACAATGGCAGTATTGGTCAACAGGTAAATGCTAGTTCCAACACACAGTTATTAAAGTTCAATGATCACATTTTTTTTTAGTTCCTTACTTGCCATACCTTCTTTCATTTCTCATTATCTTATCAATTATTTCTTTCGAAATTCAATCCTCCTGGCTACATTCTGAGCACCAAACTTTGAAACCAATGCATCTCGAGTCCCTGCATCATCTTTTTGCAAATCTAAGTCATCTTGTCGGGACCAAATAGGGTACCCATCAGCTCTCTGTCCAGACTCTAAAAAGGACGAAGTAGCCTCCAGTTCACCACTGTTTTTAAGGAAAGCCTGTGTAACTGTTGACAGATCCAAGTTAAACTTTTCCATTAACTGCCGGATAATCTTAATAGCAGCTCCCACCTCGGGCTGAGACACTTTCTCGACTTCCTCATCAGGCTGTGTTTCAGAGTCTTCCTCGGGTGTGGGTGGATCACCATCACACATTGTTATGTGTATTTCAAAACCAGGGCTCTCATTCTCTTCCTCCTAGACAAAAAAAAATGACGAAGATCAATTCCTAATTACCAAGTCATAAGCTCTATTAAAATATGGTACTTCCCAGCCTAACCACCCTTTGCAGTTCAATCACAATGGGCTATCTTCAGTTCCTCCAATATGATCGAGGCCTTTTTCCTAATACTAATCTGTATTAGGTGTACATGCTTACAGGTGTGCGTGGACAGAGCCCTGGGTGCACAAGGTTAACTGCTATTAATGAATGAATGAAAACCCAACCTTTCTGTAAACTTTCACTAAATTACAATAAAAAGCGGGGGGGCGGGGAGTGGGGAACCCACCAAAACAAAAACAAAAAAGGACAACTACTCAAGTCCACCATCTGCTTCTGGTAGAAAAGACAAGACCTATGACCCGCTCCCATAGAGGTGACGGTCTAGGAAATGCAAGGAGGAAGCTGTACTCTGTCACTTAGGTTCATTATCCAGGAGACTTGACTCAACGGCACAGCATGCAGGTGGAAGGAGGCATGTATGTAAGCATGAGAGTGTATATGTGGTGTTCTAAAAGAATATCAGAAGTTAGACTGACTATGAAAGAATGTATGCATAGAGACACACATTAGACTACTTGTTAAATGTTTAACTTTAATGCTAAATTATAAATTTCACAACGGCAGAAATCACATTTATTTTCCTCACCACTAGAGCCCCAGCTCTTACCAAACTTGTATGTGTAAGTATTTAAAACACAGATTAGCATTTCCAAGCCATAAAACATTTCAGCATATTAGAAAGTACGTGAGCCAAATCGAATGACTAACAGAGCATTTGACAATTTGTGGAAATTGAACCAAATAATATCAATAATAATAATAATAGAATCAAATAATATCAATAATAAAAGGCAACAAATCCTTACATTTTGTCCATTCTTGTATATTCCTTTACTTGCCAATTAGAGAAACTTTATTTCTTATCAAGTTGCCTATCTCTGCCAGTGTGAATCCACCAGCAGCATGCTGATGGTTCAAATGCACCAGCAGTTCCACGGATGCGCAGGCGGTCTCTTCCATTATCATTTACAGCCTTGGAAAGCCAACAGAGAGTGGCTCGAAGTTAGAATTGACTCAACAGCAGTGAATTTGAGAAGTGAAGTTTTTTTGTTGTTAGGTTTTTTTGGGGGTTTTTTCCTTTAGTTTTCAGGTTCATTCACAAGATCTTTTGACTTGGTAAAGAAATGTACACATAATTTGGATTTTTTTTCAATTACCATCATCATTTTATGGCTTCCTAGCCTTCTCTACAAAAAAACCCACTGCCATCAAATCGGTTCTAACTCCCAGCAACCTGGTGCCCAGTTTCTGAGGCTGTACATCTGAACAGCAGTAGACTGCCCGTCTTTCTCCTGCTGACCAGCCCAGTAAGTT
This sequence comes from Elephantulus edwardii, assembly GCF_000299155.1. Classification (NCBI taxonomy): domain Eukaryota; kingdom Metazoa; phylum Chordata; class Mammalia; order Macroscelidea; family Macroscelididae; genus Elephantulus; species Elephantulus edwardii. Next base: position 10,969,790 of record NW_006399822.1, read on the forward strand.
CAAGTCATCAACCCTCCAGTAAGCAGCCCAAAACAACAAGCACTCTGCCACCAGGGCTATTCTCCGTAGCTATTGTTAGATAGACTATTTTAAGAGTATTAGTGATCACAGTGCATATGGATGAGCTAAAATAAAATTAAAATAAAATGGCTTTAAATACACAAAATGTTAACTTGATAAAAAGAAAACATTACTAATTACTACAGACATTTAAAGGATTATATTCCTGTTGTTTCATCACAAAAAAATTTTTTTTACCTCTTCTTAATTTTTTTTATTAGTTTTAATGAAAGTTTACAGAGACTTAGGGTTTCCAATGATTCATTGTTGCACTTTTATCCTTGCCCACCCCCCCCATAAAATATTTTTAGGGTAAATCTACAACCATATTATTTAAATACTTATATTGAGATCAAGGTGTTTTTAAACAGAACCATCCCTGTTCTCCCTCCCACACCTTCTTAAATTGCCCTTCCAAACACTCAGTGTCCTGCCGAGGGTCCGGATCCGGCTCTCCACTTCCCTGCATCCTGACTTCTCCTTACTTCCCTAGGTTTACAGTCTATGCTATGTACCAGAAAGAATTTCTTTCTTTTTCAGCTCATTTTCTTTATGATTTTTCAATATTCTCTTTTTCTATTGGTTTTTACTCCGTTACTCATATGCGTTTCATTGTAAAATGCCATTTTTTTTTCTTTTTTCTATAATTATATTTTATTAATTTTCATAAACATTTACAGGTAAAATGCCATTTTTTACACTGTCCTACTAAACCCTCACTGTATTCTCCCTTTTCCTTCACCTTCCTCCTCCATCTCCTGTCCCAACCTGTCAACCCTCTGCAGTTGTTTCTATCAATGGGTAAAACCTTCTTTTATTCTCTTCTTGCCCCTCCTCCCTTCTTAGAGAAGAATGGAAGGAAAAAGAAGAATGGATGTAGGGAAAACCATGGAAGAAATGTGTCTGTGTGTGTGAACATACCACAACTTCCTCAAACTCCCGAGTGGCTTCTATAAGCATTTTTTTTACTGCTTCTTCATTCTCCTTGATCTCTTCCTTCTCAGGCTCTTCTTCAGGCAAATCTGGAGTTTTCTTATTCTGCGGTTCTGTTAAAGAGAATAACAGCTATTAGCACTAATCATAAACCAGACACACCCAGTGCTCACACTGTGGACACTGGGCCAGGAATGAGACTGCACATTACCACCACGACCCCTGCCCCACCATTGCAAGCAACATCAGGATAGACAGAAGATCAAAGCTGTTAGTGATTTCACCTTGCTTGGATCCACAACCAATACCCCTGACAACAGCAGTTAAGAAGTCCTGCTTTGATGAGAAAGTCGACTGTAAGGGACCTACATCTCCAAGCGAAGTCAGTTGATTAAAGCTAGAGTCTTTTCAATTACTTGCTATGCATCTGTAAGTAGGACACTGACTAAGGAAGACAGGAGAATGGATGCCTCCAAGCTGTAGTGTTGGTGAAGAGTGGTGAATATCCCATGGAATGTTGAAAGAACAAACAAGTATGTCCTGGAGAAGGTGCAGTCAGGATAGGAGGGAAAGATGATGAAAGTCCTACATATTGTGGGCATGTTGTTACAATGTCCTTGGAAAAAGACATCAAGCTGGGAAGGGTGGAAGGTCAACTAAAGAGAGAAAGAACCTCAACAAGGTGGACTGAGACAGTGATGGCAGTGATAGGTGTGACTATGTCAGAAATGTCAGAAATGATAAGGACAGCACAGGATGGGTCAGATCTGTTGTTCATAGGGTCACTATGGGTTGTACTCGCCTGGACAACATTAAAAGACATCAAAAGCTCTGGTGGCATGGCTTCACTGCTAACTCAAAGACAGTCTCCAGTACTGCAGAAGGATGGGCACTCTCCTCCAGTGTGATTACCTGCCTCTGAAAACCCACTGGACGGTCAGGTATAGGTGGGTTCTGACTTGAGGGTACATAACAATGTGAAACAGTGGTAAGAAGTTGTGCTACCACTGGTTCAAATCTATCAGCTGCTCTAAGGAAGGAAGATGGGCAATCTCCTCCTCTGCAATTGCCAGCTGGTGGTCAGCTATGAGTCCTTCCTACTCAACACCGCCTAATAATCACCACCACTCAATCCCAGAGGCCTGCGGTTCAAATCCACCAGATGCTCTGCTGGAGGAGGGGCAATCTCTTCCTGCACCAGTCAGATCCAATTTGACAGTACATACACAAAATATAATAAAATTTAAAAAAAACAACCCAAAACAATCACTACTCAAAAAAAAGTAATCATACATAACACCACAGTAATAAAATAGGACTGACATGGGGTTGTTGAGAGGATAGGAAATGTGTGGACAGACAATGAACACTGCATTGAAACATATGGGGGAAAGAACTGTCCAAAAAGATTATCTGATTAGGCATTGGATGTATGACAACAATCTGAAACAAGAGGTGCACTGCAAAGAGGGGAGGGAGAAGAGGGCAGAAAATGTGCAACAATGAATTTTTTAATAATCCATAAACCTGAAAATGCCACTTTCACCAAAACCAAAATTCCTACTAACCACATTGAAAAGGAAAAACAAATGTCACCCTTGATGTCAACCATTAGGTGGAATATTCACAAGGAAGGAGAAATCTAATATGACTATTTAAAGCAGAAGTGTTGATTTTTTAATTTTTTTATTATTATTTTATGTGTGTGTGTGTGTGTGTGTATACCGTCAAATTGGATCTGACTGGTACAGGAGGAGATTGTCCCTCCTTTTCCCGGCAGAGCATCTGGTGGATTTGAACCGTGCGCTTCTGGGATTGCAGTGCAGTTTCTTGCCACTAGACCACCAGAGCTCCCCTCAGAAGTGTTGATTTAAGTTGCCATGACGATTATCTCAAAAGCTTTGCATTACCGTCCCAACTCTACCTTAATTCTAATTGTGAAATCAACAAAATGCGCCCTCATCTCCTAAGCGGGGCCTGGAAAACTTGCGACAGGGACTATGTGAACCCGTGAATCGGCATTCCGCGAAGCCAGGGCACCAACGTACACCTGGAAAGGTCTGCCGTCCTCCCACCGTCGGGGCTGCTTCTACCTGGACACGGGCGTCTGTGATTTTAGGAGTCCCTTAACTAGCTCTGCAATACACCAGATTCGTCCCTGTCTCCGTGCTGCTGGAGGGCAGCATATTTCTACCCTCTCTGTACCTTTTCCATTTTGAACCTTGTATCTTTTAGCTCCTGAAGGAGTAAATGAATGAAAACTTGTAAAGGGGGGAGGTGGTGGTGCTGAACCCAGAGGAGCACAGAGAGCCGGGGCTGCAGGGGGCGTGGGGGAGGTCGGAGGACCCCTCTGCGCGCCCCCCGGGGTCAGCCGAGGGCTCACCCCCGCTGTCGGCGGCCTCGGGGTCCTCCTCCGCCTTGCGCTTGAGCTTCTGGGAGGCCGGGCTCACGGGGGCGTCGCCCAGCAGGTACTTGTGCTCCTGGCCTCGCAGGTGCTTCAGGTAGCGGTCCTTGAGCGCCTGCCAGGGGTGCAGCGTCAGCGCGCTCTTCTCCATCGCCTTCCACAGGGCTATGCCGGTCACCGAGCTGGGCGTGCGCGCGTTTTCCTTCACGTAGGTCAAGATGGCCACGTCGTCGGCCTCGGTGAAGGCGATCCGCCCCGTGAGCGGCTCGGGCTCGGGCTCGGAGGCGGCGGTGGCCTCGGCCTTGGCCTCCAGGGCCGGGTCGGCTGCCGGGCCCAGGCGGTAGTCCTCCAGCGCGAGGCGCTCGTTGCGCTCCACGCAGTCCAGGACATACTGCGTGGAGATGAAGTCGCCCGCGGCCTCGGCCAGCGCCTCCCCGGGCTGGGCCAGCAGCACCGCGCCCGGCTCCTGCACCCGGCACAGGGTGCCGCCGCCGTGCAGGATGAGCGTCGACAGCCGCCGCTTGGCCGGGCTGGGCCGCACGTAGAAGGCCATGGAGCTGCCATCGTCCCGCAAGAACAGTGTCGAAGAGTGGGTGGGCCCGTTGGGGTCTTTGCCCAGATCCATAGCCTCCGCCATCGCCCAAACCCGACACCTGCGCAGCCGCAGCTTCTGACTCGCGCGGCGGTCACCCTCCCGCAGGGAGGCAGCGGCCGCCGAGTTCTGCGCAGGCGCAGCCGAGCGCCAATGGCGCCAGCCCTCTGACCGGAAGGGGCGGGTCTTCCCGAGGCGCCCTGGAAGGAGGTCGGGGACCCTGGTCCCTTTCAGGTCGGGCCTTCGGGAAAGATGGCCGCGGTGCAGGAGGCTGAGATAAAAGTGGACGGCGGCGAGCCAAAACTGAGTAAGAAGTGAGTATCGCTGCGGAGCCCTCAGGCCCCTGTGAACGGAGAATGTGGGCTGGGAGTCGCCTTGTGGCTCCCCGGCGCCTGTACCGGGGTCCTCCGGGCTCTAGGGGGTGCGGACATGCTGAGACGTAGCCGCAACGGCCGGGAAACTACAACCCCCAGAGTACTCGGGGGTCCCCCGCTTCTCGATCTAGTCCTGCCCCCGATTTCGGCGCTGGCCAGGGGCCCCCCATCATGTCGTGAGACGGTGTGTAGTAGAAGATGGCTTCTGATGAGAGGTGACAGAGGAAAGAAAAGCGAAACTTAACACTTTTCCGCTCTTTCTGGGAAACGCGATTATTGGTGTTGAGTTACACGCCCATAGGGAGGTTCAGAGAAATTGTAAATGGCCAGATATTTTCGAAAGAGACCTTCCAGTCTTCGTTGACTTGGTTCTTGGAGAACCTTCAACTGCCCACGTGGGTCAGCAGACGGAGGGTGGTTGAGCCACCCGAGCCTGACAGTTGTTCGTTGCCATTCAGTGCATTCCAACTCGTGCGACCCTGCAGGACTCGGGGCTTGTGTAGCCGGACACAGCTGTGCTGACCTGTGCTTGTTAACCGTCCCAAATCGTGGAGTGTGAAGGTTGGCAAAGAAATCAAAAGTTCTCCGCCTTTAACGGCACGCTTTCTGTGGTTTATGTGTACTAAGTGCTACACGCCTGCTCCACCAGGATTACTCATTTGTTGCACAGAAGATCAGCATTGATTTGAGGATCTGCTTTTTCCGTGCTAGGAAAGAAGTTATAACATGCAATGAATGACTCCCGGTGTTTAAGGGTGTATAGTTCTAGGGACTCAACACGTGAAAATGTATGTTTGTGCCTCCAGGATTATGCTCCAAATACATTAGAAAAATGAAAAAGCAAACGCTTACAATTATGATTTATGATTTGATAGCTCCTGTAGAAAGAGATCCAGGAGGTTGACTCAAGTGTTTGGAACCTACCTAGTCTTGGAATTCTTGTACTTTAGAAGAAGTCGGTTGGACCTTCATCTGATGCATCAGTAATTTTAAGGGCTTAACTGTCAGGTCCCTTGCTGGAAAGGTTCCCAGTTTCAGATGGGGTTGATCAATAATCTCTTTCCTGACTTATTAATCTGAGTCACTGCTTATGTGCCAGGGACTGTGCTTGAATTGTCCAGACTTTCTGTCTAACTTGGATAGTAGCCTCCCTGGGAAAGGGTTAATGTCCATTTCTCAAATTTAATAGTGAAGCCCGAGGTGCTTACACACTTTGCCAGAGTGTGGATACATACCAAAGGCCGGCCTCACACTCATCCACAGAATGGGGCAGAGATCTAAAATCAAGTCCTTAACTTCGCATCATGCTGCCTGCCTTGTGTTAGTGAGAAGCATCTACTGTTGATAGGGAATATTACTCTAGTGACTAGTTAAATTAACATTTGTACCTGTTTCATAACTGTTTTTGGAGCATCCTTCTTATGAAACCTCGGTTGAGCACTATTTCATGTGCTCACAATTTAAAAATATACCAAGCACAATCAATAAGAGTGCATCTGAATTCCAAAATCAATCTCCATAATAGTCTATGTGTTTCCTACTGCCAAAGGGGCCTTTTAGAGTAGTGAGAGAAGATCTTCACCCTGAAACCCACAGCGTCCCTTTTCAGCAGGAAGTAGCTAAGAGAATACGCCGTCCCCTTTTCCTTATGACTCAGGGTGAAGTCTCTCTCAGGGAGGAGTGATAGGGAATGGCAAAGGATACACTGACAAAGAAGATTAATCAGAACTGGCTTTGACAAGCACTGTGGCATTTGGACAAGAACAAACTGGGAGGAGGGTAGAGAGAATAGTGCAACAATGAATGAGTGGAAGCCCAAAATCTCTGTAAATGTTTATGAAAATTAATAAAATATAATTATAGAAAAAAAAAATATACGTACACTGCCTTCCCTGGTGACAAAATCCCAACCGAAAGGTCCTCTGACTTGTTTGAACCCAGTAAAGAATAATTCCTGAGATTTTGTTGCCTTCCAGCATTAATATATGAGCATAATGTAGCCAGACTCTTCCTGAAATGATCCTTTGTTCCCAGAACTCCAAACTCTTCTTACCTTTGACTTGGGTGCTTTTGTGTGGCTTTTTTTTTAAGCTTCATCTGGAGCTTACAGTTGCTAGTAATGCTGCCTCTCATTTTACATGCTCCCTATCTTTGCTAGCCGGTGTTCCACCTCCAAGAGGAGCCACCCTTCAGGGCGTTAGAAACAATTTCTCACATCCTGACTCCCATTCTTCTATAGTGCTGTAATCATGTGAGCATATCTCCTAAACCATTCATTGATTGACTTGTTATTGACTTGCTACCCTGAAAATACACCTTTTACACACAGCTAGGACTTAAATGGGAAAGTCTGCTGTTAGGGACCTCTCTAAAGTACTCAAGAGCAACGGTTTCTCTCTGGAGACTAAGGTGCGCCTGCGACTAAGTGAGACTAAGGTGTCCTTGGTCTTTGCAATCACTTGTTAGCATCAGAGAGTTGGACAATGACTAGGGAGGATAGAAGGAGAATTGACGCCTTTGAGCTGTGGTGCTGGAGAAGAGTATTGCATGTTCCATGGACTGCCAAGAATACAAACAGATCCAACCTAGAGAGGGTTAAACCAGTCTACTCCTTGGAGGCAAGGATTCTGGGGCTTCGTCTGACATACTTTGGGCATGTTGTAAGGAGAGGCAGGTCCTTTGAGAGGGACATCATGCTTGGTAGGGTAGAGGGACAGCGCAGGAGGGGAAGACCCTCTATGAGGTGGGTTGATTCAGTGACTGGGGTAATCGGGATGGGTGTGTCAGAGGCAATGCAGTTGGCACAGGATAGAGCACGGTTTAGGGCTGTTGTACTTAGGGTCGCTATGAGTCACAAACGACTCGATGCACATAACAACAGCACTTAAAAAAAACCACACTGTCACAGATTTCAGCATAGTGTTACAGTGCTACTATCAGTTAAGGGGGTCTTCACTTAAAAGGGTCTCTAAAAAGTAGTGCAAACTTCACTCTGTATTATCCCATTAAAAGCAGAAGAGCTGGTTGGATGTATGTATACTGTCTGTCCCATCTGACACCACATCTCTGTGTTTCCCGTTAGGTGGTGGTAAACCTTAGTTCCAGGGTATTCTGCCATGTTGACGCAAGCTGCCGTCAGGCTTATTAGGGGGTCCCTGCGCCAAACCTCCTGGGCTCAGTGGGGTCAGAGGGAGCTGCAACTGGGCCAACTTGCTCCTTTCACAGCGCTTCACAAGGACAACCCACTTTCTGATAAAAGAAGGTTGGTGCCATTACCTTCTTTATTGCTCCAGGAGCAAAAGTCTTCCCTTACTTAGTTCCATTTGGACTCCTTGCTAAGGAAGCAGAGAGCTTTGCTAGCCAAATCAGTAGTCTTCCTTACTGTCTTTTAACTCTCTGGCTTTTCTCTCCTTAGATTCTTGGGGGTTGCTTGTGGATCTTACTATAGATAGCACTGAAATTAGAACTCTTGGATGAATAAGGAATATCTAATGAGGTTACTTTCCATTTCCTATCTTGATATTTTGTTTGCTCTTGAGATTAATGTGGTTTCTGTGTTTAGTGTTATCCCTAGGGCCTTTTGCGATTATGTTTAGAGTCTATGTGGTCTAAAGAGCAACACGTAGTTGAAGGGGAAGAGATTTATTATTAATCCTAGCAAAGAATGGATCCCCTTAGATGTTTATCGACTGAACTACATAGGTCTAGCAGTGTTCAGATCTGTTGTTCATATGGTTGCTATGAGTTGTGCCCAACTCAATGTCACCTAACAACAGCAGCATACTGTTCGAAGAAGGCTGCTCTCACAATTATTAAAGATACTATATTCAGAAAGAGTCACTCTCTTAAAGCCATCAAAATCCGTGTTCTACTTAAAAGATGATCAGTCAGGTTAAACTCAATTAAGTCTTGTTTTGGTTTTAATTGACTTATTTTAAACTCATTGAAAATGTTAGTATGTGCCCTAAAACCAGACAAAATGCATTTTTCATGGTTCACTATTTCAGAATGATAATCACTAGGGGCTTGAAAGACTGATCAGTTAATGATCTTTAAGAGTAGTCCCTCTCAATCTTTGATTCCTGGATTCAGATAGCAAGTTCAGGTCAGACATGATAGCAAATTATTTCAGTTGGCTTGGTCTTTAAGTTACAGGTAACAAATATCAAGAATTTGGATAATGAGGGGGTGAAAAAAATTGGATAATGAGGAATTTGACCAGAAATACATTGGAATAGTCATAGTTCCTGTCCTGGATGCAGGAAGTGGGGGTTCTAATGGCAGAGAGGGGAGTCCTAGAGTAAGTAATAATATGACTGCTTACTAAACCAATGCCAGGAGCAGAGTCATCTGTTTCTAGTCTTTGCCAGAACAATGGAGTGGAAGAATGTGTTGTTTCAAGTAGAGATGAAGAACTCAAGGCCAATAGCAAGTTTACTATAGACCACTTGATTGGTAGATGAAAGTACAAGGATTTAGCTCCAGGTATTGGGACTCCAAAGGCTTATAATCGCCTACACTGCCCCGCTTTGTACGACATTCTTGGAAAAATTGTCCTTGAATTCAGAAGACTGGCCCTTCTAGATTCTTTGGAGAGAGGTCGGTGCCAGATACAACTGTTAGCCTAGCAAATGCCTGATCTGGTCCTATAATAGCTTCATGTTCTCCAAACCAAAAAAACTCCACTCATGTAGATTCCAACCCAGAGCAACCTGCCATTGAGTTTCCAAAACTAAATCTTTACAGGAACAGACTTCCCATCTTTCTCCTAGGGAACAGATGGAGGATTCAAACTGCCAACCTTCTGGATAACATTCCAGTTGTGTTCCTAGTATGCGACCAGAGCATCTCATATTTTCCAGGAGTACTTGGTCTTACTAGCTTGAAAAAAGCCTATCATACTGATATTTATGAAAACTTTTTCTCCCTATTTATAATATAAATATAACTTGTAGGATTTTCTTTTTCCTAGTGCATCCTAGTTTTAGTTGGGACTCAGTACCAGCATCCTGAGACTAGGAAATAGCCTGAAAAAGATCTCTTGTATTTTTGCTCAGATTCTATTTCCCCTGCCCTTTGTCTCTTTCTCCTATAGGATTTAATGACTAAGTGACTAGAAGGAGGAGTTGAACTTGGGGGTGTAGAACTAAGCAGAGCAGTTTCCCAAGCACTTGGCATTTTTGATAAGTGGCTGTGTGACAAAGTGGATACTCTTCCAGCAGCTGTTATATTAAACATGCACATCTTCCCTACAGTGAGCTCAAGAGGCGCCTGAAAGCTGAGAAGAAAATAGCAGAGAAGGAAGCAAAGCAGAAAGAACTTAGTGAGAAACAGCTAAGCCAGGCTGCTGCAACCACCAACCATGACAATGACAATGGTGTGAGCACCGAGGAGGAGAGCCTGGACCCCAATGTGAGTAAACTCGCTCCTGACCTGTCCAGCCCCAAGGGAGCTTCTAGAAGGGCTTAGGGAGCAGTCCTTGGGGCTGGTAGGAAAGACCAGTGACTAATTAGGTAAATAGGGATTGGAAAAGACACTTCCAGGCCCTGGGTCTCTGTCTTGACTCTTAACAGGCATTGGGGAGAATATAGTACTCTTCCAGGTGACTCATGAATCTTCCTTGGAACCAGCTGGGCCTTATAGCACTCCCAAAGAAACTCTATCTAAAAATGGACCAGGATTGACTGGATCAGGGGTTAGCCGACTTTATTCCCTAGGGCTGGTCTATACCCCTGACCTACATTTTTCTTTGTAAATAGAATTGTATTGGTACAGAGCCAGGTTCTTTTGTTTACATTGTCTGATACTGTGTACACACTACAACAGCAGACTTGAGTAGTTGCATCAGAAAGGTTGGCTGACTCCTGCTGTAGAGTATTTCCTTTTACATCTTCCAGGCCCTGTGACGTGCTTTGGGCAAGAGTCTTCAGTTTATCCAGGGGTGGGAGGGCAGGAAATAAGTAGCTCACCAAGTAGACACGGTTCACAAAAGCAGTAGCCTAGACCACTTGTGCCAGATAAGTTTTTACTATTTCAGGTAGAACTCCATTTCTTTCCTTTCTTAAATTTTTGCAGTCTAGGCTCTGATGGCCTAGTGGCGGGAAGCTGCACTGCAATCCCAGAGGTATGAGGTTTGAATCCACCAGATGCTCTGCCGGAGAAGGAGGGGCAATCTCTTCCTGTACCAATCACATCTGATTTGATGGTACACACAAAAAATAATAAAAGAAAATTGAAAATAAACCAACAACGACAACAAACTTTTGGAATCTTATTTTGAAAAGCAGAGACAGAGCTCAGTTTAAGAAACCTCAGTATGGGGAATATACCCTGAAGAGACCATAGCTGACATCCAAGCAGATATATGCACACCCATGTTCATTGCAGCTTTGTTCACAATAGCAAGGAGT
>NW_006399822.1:10980662-11033154 GCF_000299155.1 Elephantulus edwardii
CAGATGCTCTGCTGGAGAAGGAGGGGCAATCTCTTCCTGTACCAAGCACATCTGATTTGATGGTACACACAAAAAATAATAAAAGAAAATTGAAAATAAACCAACAACAACAACAAACTTTTGGAATCTTATTTTGAAAAGCAGAGACAGAGCTCAGTTTAAGAAACCTCAGTATGTACCAACTAAAACACCAGATAAACCATGAACAGTGAAAAAAAACAAAAAAAAGAAACCTCAGTGTGTCAGAACCACTGCACTGTAGATGGGCCATTGGTCTACCAAGAAGAGCAGCTTTTTTATTCTTATGTGTCTTGCTACAGCAATACTACAAGATCCGCAGTCAAGCAGTCCAACAGCTGAAGGTCAGCGGGGAAGACCCATACCCACACAAGTTCCATGTGGACATCTCGCTCACGGAGTTCATCCAGAAGTACAATCACCTGCAGCCTGGGGACCACCTGACTGACATCACCTTAAGGGTGGCAGGTAGGAAAAGTCTCTGGCAGTTTGCTACACTCTTGAAACAGACAGACCTCTTCGGTAGAACAAAGGAAGCTTTGAGGCAGTCTTGTTCTCAAGAAGCCTGCTGTCTGCTGCGGTGCTCTCCTAGGATGCAATGATGACACAGAGAAAGGACATTCAGTGAGGGGAAACTCCTGGCCTGCCACTGCTCCCCTGTTCTCTAGAAGGCCTTTTCTTCATTCCTAGGAACCTTGTGGTCCCCTTCTTAGATTCCTAAGAAGTCCATTCCTAGGAACCTTGTGGTCCCCTTCTTAGATTCCTAAGAAGTCCAGTCTTTGGCCTGAGAATACCTTGCATTGAGACTGTATTTCTAGAGCATTGTTCATGGTTGTGGCATCTTCTATACCTTATTGTTATTTAATTAATATCACTTCCTTCTCTGTTGCCCTAAAAAAAACCTATTCGTTGTAGGAAACTTAGAACATTTCAAAGAAGTAAAGAGAGAAGTTTCAATAACAGTAAAGACACAGTCCAGAGAAAGCCCTTTCATACACACTTGGGTGTGTGTAATGCATAAATACAAGGTTGGGATTTTGGGGTTTTTTTTAAAGAAAATGAGATTATGCTTCATCTATTCAGTGAAAGCCTTAATGTATTATGAACATTTCAGTAAATACCTTTATTACCCTTCTTAACAGGAGTATGTGTGGCTGTCAAAATCAACTCCACGCAACTGGTTTTGTTTTGCTTTTAGTTGTGGCAGTAATTTTATATGGTTAGCTGATCCTTGGTGTATGTTGTTCGTTTAGATTGGGTCCAGATTTGTGTATAAGCAATTAAGGTGAACATTTAAAAAATTACAAAGCACAGATAGGAAAACACTCTACCAAAAAAAAAAATATCGTTTGTGAATTATTACACAATAAATATCTTTGTAGCCACCACCCAGATCAAAGAATAGAATCTGCCTGTATCCTTTAGACTGTCTGGAGTTCCCTCACTCAGTTCCCTTGTGTGGCAGAGCCCTCCCCTGTCAGCTGCTGTCCTTCAGTTCACCAGCCATAAGTTCCTCTGAACACTTAACAGTGGTTTGAGGATTCTCCAGTTTTCAGGTCCGTCAAGCACCCTTTTGCCTTCTAGTTCTTTTTCCTGCAGTTTTTGATGTCTGCCCATCTCTGTATTTTGAGATTCTTGGGAATACCTTTTCACAAAATTTTGCCGTAATGCTCTCTGTGGTATTTGGTGTCATCTTTCTATTTGTTACTTCCTATCTGTGAGGCTTCAGGAAGCTCCAAACTGCTGCCAGTAGCTCTGCCACCTGCCAGGAATCCCGGGAGCAGCTTTCGAGCTCCCGTCTTTCTGCATATTTCCGATGTTTTGAATGGGGATCACTGGTTAGTATAAAGAAGAAGATAGGCCTCGGGCCTTGGGCTCTAGGTTGTGTTCTACTCTGAGAGTAACCCAGCAGTGGAAGCTCTTGGGGGCAAGGGAGGGGTCATAGTGTGAAGTGACTTGGTTCTCTCCATCAATATTTCTGGTCTGCCTTTTCTAGGTAGGATCCATGCCAAAAGAGCTTCTGGAGGCAAGCTCATCTTCTATGACCTTCGAGGAGAGGGGGTCAAATTGCAAGTCATGGCCAATTCCAGGTATATAGGAATATCTGCTCACAGTCCTTTGTGGACTGGCCCATGTTGGGAATAGAGGCTCATGTGATCTTATTTCCACACTGGTAGTTGAAACGAGAACAAGATGCAAAGGGGTATGATTAGGTGAGGTTGGAGAAGGATAAAAAGGACAGTTGGTTACTGAGAGAGAAGAGACTGCTCTCAGGTTGTATTAGCAGAGAAAAAGAGAACACTCTATACAAAATGCCCTTGAGTCTGAAAGTCATCTTGGCCTTATACTGTCTATTAAGCGCTTTACTGTAAACCCATAGTCACTCTTAATCTGGGCTATTGTATATTGAATTTTCCTCTAACTCAGGAATTACAAATCAGAAGAAGAATTCATTCATATCAATAATAAACTGCGTCGGGGAGACATAATTGGCGTCCAGGGGAATCCGGGGAAAACCAAGAAGGGTGAGCTGAGCATCATGCCCTACGAGATCAAGCTGCTCTCTCCCTGTTTGCACATGCTGCCTCATCTGCACTTTGGCCTCAAAGACAAGGTGAGCTCTGGGGGGGTCTCGTGCTGGGACTTGAAGATGCACGCCCTCTTTATTTCCTTCTTTTTTTTTTTTTTTAATAATCCTATCTGCAATTGCTAATTGTTTCTTTTGGTTTAGGAAACACGGTATCGTCAAAGATACTTGGACTTGATCCTGAATGACTTTGTGAGGCAGAAGTTTATCGTCCGCTCCAAGATCATCACATATATAAGAAGTTTCTTGGATGAGTTGGGGTTCTTGGAGGTGAGGAGGGATCTCATGCCTTACTGTGCTTGCTGTTTACTTCGCCTCCCTTCTTTCTTTTGTTCTTTATTTGAGTGAATGTTTACAAATCTTATTGGTACTTTTCATTCAGTCATTCACATTTTGTTTTATAATGTTAATTAAAATTTATACTACTCTTTACATTGTCTAATCAAATTCTTACTGTATTATATATTACCTTTTCCCTTTACCCAACTTATCTGTTTATTCATTTTTGCTTTTCTCTCCCACCCTTTTCATCCCTATTAACTCCAAAGAGTGATTCTATCTGGGTGTAAAGATGCCTTTCCTTCCCTAAGATGTATTCTTTGTCATTTACCTTCATACCTGGAAGTCATCCCCAGAATATCAGCAGTTAACATTTTACTAATATGGCCAAATTGAATTCGAGAAGGGCTGTACCCGTTTGTTGTAGTTTGCCATCCAGTTGGAAAAAAACCCATTTCCGACCCTCCAGCAGGTTTTCAGAGGCAGTAAATTAACACAGGAAGAGATTGCCCGTCCTTCTCCCACAGAACAGCTGATGAGTTCAAACTGTGTGCCTTTGGAATCGCAGTGCAGCTGCTTACTACTAGGACACTAAAGCTTTAGGAGTCTATTTTTATATAGTGAAGGTTATAATGACTGTGTTAATGATAATTTGACATTACTTGTAAAAATGTTGACATTCTAGAAGGTCAGGCAGTCTATGTTTGTACCAAGTACTTAATGTTACTACTGAATTTAACTTTTACTTTGAGGTCGAATAGGCTTAGACTCTATTACATGGAGAATACAAGTTGTCCCTAAAACTTCTCCTTATCTGGAAACTATGTAACTCCTTGTCTTTTCAGATTGAAACGCCCATGATGAACATCATCCCAGGAGGCGCAGTGGCCAGACCTTTCATCACGTACCACAACGAGCTGGACATGAACTTATATATGCGAATTGCTCCAGAGCTCTACCACAAGGTAACCAGCAATAAGATGGACTTTTCCCTTAGAGAAGCAGAAGGCTGAAACACCCATCAGCTGGACAGGTGCAGTAAGAAAGAGAGAGTGAGATCAGAATAACCAAATTCTGATTTGTCACTGTCATAATTAGACTTTATTTCAAGATTATGGAGAATTTCAAGGCAGAAGACAGAGAGATTGGGTCTCCTACCCAACTTTTTATTCCCATATACTGATTTTTTTAAAATTTGTCTTTTTAGTTTAAATGAAGGTTTACAAGTTATATTTTATCTCATTCTATTAAGTTTATCGTTTTTCTCCAATTAATTTACTTTTAGTTTAAGTACTAAATACTTAAGAACTGTCTGTCATTCAAGATTTAGTTACAGATAACAGAACACACTATGACTTGTTTAAATAGAAAAATGCATTTATGTAAGAGAATGCGAATCAGCTGAGACCACACAGCTCAAGAGTTCTTGCATAAGTCATTGTCACTAAGATCTCTGAAGCTACTACGCCTAAAAGCTAGATTTCTCTGGTCCACTTGATGGAAATAAATTCTGTGCAATAGCTGTATCTTTTGATAAATTGCTTTCCTAAAATCGCACAGATGCATGCATCTGGTAGATGGAGTTTGGGTCACACACCTACCTGCCTCCTAAATCCAGAAGTTATTTGAGGAGGCTCAGACTGAAGAAGGATGAACTGCTCGTTACAAGGGCCTAGGGAGAGCCTGATCGGGAAGTTTTGGGATAAGTCACTCAAGAGCATTCCTGGACCAAGCAGGAGTGTTTGTAGACAGAAAGTTTGCAGGGCGCTTAGCTTGATTCGCTGCCATCGTCATGATCATGTGTTGTTAGATGCTGGTGGTTGGTGGCCTCGATCGGGTTTATGAAATTGGACGCCAGTTCCGGAACGAAGGGATTGATTTGACTCACAATCCTGAGTTCACCACTTGTGAGTTCTACATGGCCTACGCAGACTACCACGACCTCATGGAAATCACAGAGAAGATGATGTCAGGTGAGCCTCCCACCCGCTTGCCTTTCACACAAGTCTGGGCGCTGCTCTTGGAGAGCTTCCTGTTGACCCTCTTTCGATGCCGGTTTCCCTCCCAGGGATGGTGAAGCACATCACTGGCAGTTACAAGGTCACCTACCATCCAGATGGCCCCCAGGGCCAAGCTTATGAGATCGACTTCACTCCACCCTTCCGAAGAATCAGCATGGTGGAAGAGCTTGAGAAAGTCCTGGGGGTGAAGCTGCCAGAAACTAACCTCTTTGAAACCGAAGGTACAGCTACACACCCCTCCGTGTTAGGGACCTGTTTGCCATTCAGCTCTGCATCTGGGTGGATCAGGACTAGGGCTTCCCCACACTCTTCACCCTTCCCTTTTATTTCCTGTTTGACTGGGATAGCGTGGTGTCTCTGTGCTACCCTGCATGTTTGTTTTACAGAGACACGCAAAATCCTCGATGAAATCTGCACAGCAAAAGCTGTTGAGTGTCCTCCCCCTCGCACCACAGCCAGGCTCCTTGATAAGGTGAGCGGCCGGGCTCCTGTCTTCATCCAGTGGGACTGACCCCCTGGGGAGAACTAGCTTTTGTCGCCTCACAGGGAGGTCCTACAGAATTAACGCATTTCAGCCTTTTGTCATATTAAGCTCTGTGTCGATAAGGTTATGTGTGAGATCTCAATTCATTCCAAGCAGCCAATGAAAAGCTGTAAGAAAAAGCTTTTTTTGAGTGGCCACTGAATCTTGGTCTGCACAGGATAGGATGATCCAAATGTCATTCAGAAGGAAGTGAGAGTTGTTCTGCTTTGCTTTCTCATTAAGCTCTGCTGTGCTTTTTCCTGAAGCTTGTTGGAGAGTTCTTGGAAGTGACTTGCATCAACCCCACGTTCATCTGTGATCACCCACAAATAATGAGCCCTTTGGCCAAGTGGTAAGATGAAGCATATCACCCAGGACTTGGTGGCATAAAACATTAGCAGTTTATTCTTTCTCAAGATTTTGTGGGTCACCTGCGTGGTGTTTTTGCTCCATATAGTGGTGTTAGACCAGCGCATGGCATTTCCAGCTGCTGAGGTTGCGTTCCGTTTTCAAGTCACAGTGACACTACTGAGTCAGTTAGAATCCAGACACCTGTGTTTGTGGCAGACATTGGATTATTAGGGTATTGTGTCTCAGCCTCGCTTCATCTCTTGTCCTCAGGCACCGCTCTAAAGAGGGTCTGACCGAGCGTTTTGAGCTCTTTGTCATGAAGAAGGAAGTGTGCAATGCCTACACTGAGCTGAATGACCCCATGCGGCAGCGGCAGCTCTTCGAAGAACAGGCCAAGGTAAGAGAGCAGTGTGGACAAAGCCAAGTATTGCGTCTTGGTGCCCGCTAACCAGTAAATACCTGCCTCAACCCTGGTCTCCTGAAGACCATCAGAAACAAAGGAGGAAGCCACATTTCAGGGTGGAGATGGTGTTACTTTCTTTGCCCTAACAATGCCACAAATCAGATGGCTTCAAGAATAGACATTATTTCCTGACAATTGTGTAAGCTAAAAGTAAAGCAAGGTATTGGCCTTACAAGGACTATAAGATGGAAATTGTCCTATACCTTTTTCCTCACTTCTGCTAGGTCCATCCATTGCCTGGAGCTGCAGTTTCCCATGGTGTCTTTTCTCTGTCCCCATTTCTTTGCATAGCTTCTCTTTTACAAGAACTGCAGTGAAAGAGGTTTAGGGCCCACACTACAGTATGGCTTCACATCACTCCTGACGCCCTCAAATAGGGGATGAGACTTGAGTTTGTCTTTCAGGGGCACAGTGCAGTCTATAACAGGACACTTGAAAGGTTTTGCTTTCAAGGGTGTATGTCTGAGGAGCTTAATTATGATTTTCTTTTCTATGCTCTGAAGAGCGTAATACTTACCTTGAACGTACATTGTGACACATTTTCTTAGGTGGTTGAGAATGAGATTCAGATAAAAGATTAATGCCGACTGAGACCTGCAAATTGCCTGCTGGTCCTGTCACTGCCACTGAGAGATGAGTAGGATCAGGAAGAGAAAGGAGGCCTAGTCGTGGGTCCTCACACCCTGGGCAGCGGTGTCATTTCACAGAACTCTGGATGTGTTATGGAGTGTAGAGTTTATTGGCTCTGACCTCCAGGTCTTTGAAAGGAATGACCCAATCTGGGAGTTTTGAGGAAGCCCATTTCCACCCAGTATTGGATTGTCTCTAGGATGGTAATCCCTCCCAACACTAATATCCTCGCTAATGTGACACAGGCAGCACAGTCTGGGATGATAGCATCTTTTGATTTTCTTTTCTAGGCCAAAGCTGCTGGTGATGATGAGGCCATGTTCATAGATGAAAACTTCTGTACTGCCCTGGAATATGGGTTGCCCCCGACAGCTGGCTGGGGCATGGGCATTGACCGGGTCACCATGTTCCTCACGGACTCCAATAACATCAAGGTACATAAGCAGTATCCACATCATCCGCTGCCCGGTGGCGGCAGGGCATGGTAGGCCTGGAGGATCAAATGGGCGCTGGGCTGAAAGGAATTGTGAGCAGAGGAGCTGTGTGAACTTAAAGGAGGAGCTGCCTACAGATCTCTGCAGCTCTCTGGGTTTGGGTGGTGACAGGAACCAGACAGAGACTTGGTAGCTGCAGGAAGCTTTTCTGAGTACTTCTTCACTTCACGGTGCATCTTTGTCTCCTGTAGGAAGTGCTTCTGTTTCCTGCCATGAAGCCTGAAGATAAGAAGGACGACACAGGAGCCACTGATAATCCAGAGAGCAACCCAGTTGGCACTTCTGTCTAGAACATGATTGTGAATCGTGTAACTCAGGCTTCTTTACTTCACACTGCTGCAAAAGAGCGAGGTCTGCCCTCCATGTTGTTACTACGTTCAGTTCAGGCACCAGAAGAAAGAAGAGGAATTAAGAATTCTTGTTTACTCCTTATTATCAAATAAACCACTTGTCTCTGTTCTTGTCTTGCACCATTCTGTTTCCCATTGGTTAGCAGCATGACCATGCCTCCAGGTCTACCTCTTCTCTCCTTGCCAGCTTTGTTCCAGACTCCTGGCCTAATAAATGGTTAGGATTCTGTCATTCAGAACTGCATGTTTAATGGCCTGCTGTGTGCTGGACAGTAGTCTAAGGAATTGAAGGCACTGCAGTAAACAAAGCTAAGTCCTTGCTTTTGTGGGACTTGTATTCTTATTTGAGGATAGGGAAAGGAGCAGATTAAAACTAACATACCTCTGGTGATGGTACATCCTAAGAAGGAGATAAAGACAGAAGTGCTGTTGAAAGAAGATAGCTAGTGACAGTATTAATTTGATACCAAAAGGCCCCTGGTAGGTGACGTTTGGAGCATCTGCTGGTGTAATTTGCAGGAATTGTGAGCCCAAAGGGCACTCCTGGTGTCTGAAATCCAGCTCGTCCACTGGAGAAAGGGTAGATTCCTTCTGTGGGATGAGCAGCCTTAGAAACCCAGCAGAGGGTCAGCACTTATTTGGGTCATCTTACTGCCTTCTTCAAACGAATTCTTTCCATTGGGCAGTACTGTTTCAGAAGAAAATCAGACTTGTGTACCGATATATGACTTCATTTTTACTGAAACCCACGCAGAGGCCTTGCTTTCTGCCTAGTAAGAGGACAGAGGACTTGCATCATCCAGACTCCACATGATCCTAAACGCAGTAACTGAGCCTGTTGGACTCTACCGTTGACTCCAGGGAACTACAAAGACCACAATACACTGCGCGTTCTGGGGGCGTGGCTAACCAGCTCTGTTCTGTGACGTCACGTCCGGCGGGCCGCCTGGGTCCGGGTCGCTCCGGGGAGTGTTCAGCAGTGGAGCGCCGCGGTGTGGTGGGTCACGGAACCGGACCCGCGCAGGTCTGTGGGGTAGGTGCTGTGGGTTCGTGACTCTGTTGCGCCCGTTACGTATGGAAGGGGGTGCAGAGGGCTTACCTGACGCGTGTCCCGTGGGCAGATAGCGCGCCAGGCTTGCTGTCACTTTCCACGCGGGAAGGGCTCCTGCTGGGGGCAGGTGGTCCGCAGCCGCGTCCCCCGGAACCGGTGGGGCCAGCGTGCGCGCTGCCCCTGCCTCGCGGGCTGTGTCTCTCCGAAGATGTCATGTAATTAATGGCCTGAGCGCGCAGGGAGGACGCTCAGTGACTGCAGGGAGTGTGGGTGCTTAGGAAGGGAGGCGACATCCTCCTGTGGGCGTCTTACAGCCTTTGCTCCCCAGGCAACTGACTAGATGTCCTTTGACAAAGAGCGGGGTCCTTGAGCTTGTTGCAGCTGTTAGGAAGTGGAGCCTTGGACCAAAGCGATCCCATTTTGACTAAACTACCAGAGTTCCTGTTAAAGGTCTAGATCAAATTTTGTAATTAAACTAGCAGAAAGTTTAGAAAAGAAGGGCATGTAGATTTTACTTATAATAAATTCTAGTTTGTCAGAACGTTCATTCCAACTCCAGTCCATATTCATTGGTAATAAATTAACTGAATGAAAAAAGTATAGTATAGTCTGGGCTGTTTGATCTTAAGCATTTCCTCTGGCATTTCTTCCTTCCTTGGCTGTTAGTTTGCAGTGTGTGCCTCTTTAATTTTTAGGTGGATCCTAAAATCCTGCCTTGTGACTATTCTAAATGAGAGGAATTTGTTTTCTGGGAGATCAAGTCTTCGAAAGAATGTGTGCCTTTAAAGTTACTATTTTTTTTACTTCCTACCAGATAACAGTCAAGTGTCCATAGTTACTAGCCATATAAAATATATTACATTAAAAATTCCAAATAAGAAATAATCCTGTAATAAGAAATGGGCACTACTTTTTGACATGCATTAAAACATTAATACTGGTGTTTTAAGTGGTGTATTTGGAGTTGCAGTTAACCCAAAGGTGACACTTCTCTGGCAGTTCAAATTACAGCAGCTTTGAGGAAGAAAGATGGGCAGTCTCCTCCAATTTACAGCCTCCAGAAACCTACTGAGGAGTTAACTATGAGTCAGCTCCTATGTGACCGCAATGACAGTTGACACTCGAGTTGAAATAATGTGTTAAAGATGTTTGAACGTGTCTAAAACTGTACAGTCTGTAAAAAAGAACCCTGTATACTAATGACTGTTTGATTTACATACAGATTCAACTGAAAGTAGATTTAAGAACAGAACATGGTAGTAATCAAAGGATTACAGTTTATAAGATTTATATGATGGTAGATAATACAATGTTTGCACAGCATCTAAATTACACATAGACTTAAGTGACACATGGCTGCGTGTATTTTCAGTTTTTCTGCTCTACCATTGGCTTTGGTAACAGGCCTACGTAACCCAGTGCAGATAGCTCATTGTAGAAATGCCAGCCTGTAGAACCTGGTTGGGTCTCAAAAACCCAAGCCCGTTACCGTGGAGTCATCTCCAACTTATAGTGACACTATGAAACGACAGAACTTCCCCGCAGGGGGTTCTAAGGCAGTAACACAGAATCAGGCTGCTTCTCCCACTGAGCTGTTGGTGGACTTGAACTCCCAGCTTTCGGCTAGCAGCCATGTGCTTTAACCCTCTGACAACAAGCCTCCTTGATCCAAGAATAGCACATCCCTCTTTTTTTCAAATCATGTTTAGCCGTGTCCACCGCCCTGTGAGCACACCGTCTAAGAACCTTTTCATGCTCCTGCGTCCAGAGATGAGGATGAGCCACTGAGCCTCAGCAGAGCCAAGAACAGGAGAGTCGCCCACACGCTGTCCCCGGCCCCTTCCAGGTATGAGCTGCATCATCAGTTACCCTTGACGGATGTGCCCTTTACCGTCCCCCAGCCCCAGTGAGCGCATGTCAGGAAAATGCCCACATATTCTTGTTTGTAATAATAAGCACAGTTGATACTTATGTTCAACTTTATATAGTCACTTTTAGGAGGTACTTAAATCCTCATAATAACCCCAGTAGGATAGACACTATTGTTATCCTTGTTCTAATAGGAAGAAACCTTAGTTTCTACAGAGAGCTGGATAATTTATGTAATATCACATAGTTAGTTTACAGGGTAGCTGGGATTAGAACCTAGAGGATGAGACTCCAAAGGGTCTTGTGGAGTGGGGGAATGGGAGGGTTTGAATGTTTGTAGAGCAAATTGTTATGTGCTGGCTAGTCAGAACCTTAACTGACTCATAGCTGACTCTCCAGCAGGTTTTCAGAGGCTAAATTGCACAGGAGGAAATTGCCTGTGTTTCTCCCACATAGACAAGTTGTTGTTGTTTTTGTTATGTGCCGTCGAGTCCCCTGTGACTCATAGCAACCCTATGTACAACAGCCCTAAACCCTGCTCTAGCCTGTGCCAATCTCATTGTCTCTGAGACACCCACCCCTATTATCCCAGTCGCTGACTCAGTCCATCTCATCGAGGGGTCTTTCTCTCTTGCATGTTAACTTAAAAAAATGTATACTTACTTGTTTTGTGACATTAGTTGCATTCCCTTCAATATCACAGCTCTCTTCCCACTCCATCCTTGAGTTCTTCCTTTCCAAAACTTCTTAAAGACAAGTCTTTGGAGGAGGAGAAAGCTCTGTGGGTGAGAAAACAACTCATTTCCCTGGGCCCTGTGCTTTGTTCACGTGTTGTTACTGGAAGTGAAGTGTTGCTTTCTTGCTGGGGCATCAGTAGCAGTTTCCAGGTGGAGAAACACTGTTCTGGGGAAAAGGAGAGAAAAATAAAATGCCTGGAAAAGGAAACCGTCTTTACAGAGAGGGAAGCCTTGGATGGTAACAGTCTAATTTAAGACACCCGGCAGCCAGGCCTTACTGTGCTGCTTCCAAGTGAAAGTGTGGTGATGACCTGAGTCTCTCCTCCCCTCTGCTTTCACCCTGCAGGAGATCCACTCCACTAGAACTGTGCCAGAATGCTCTGAAATCGCAATAGAGAAATAGAGGCGAAAGCTCAAGATCTTACCAAAGACCAGGCTTACTGCTCTGGTAGACTAGTGGAGTCCCTAAGCTAGGACTCTTAGTCACCCTTCAAACCTGAACTGACTCGCCCCACCACATCCACACCCCCTGGGACTTAACTTGCAGCCAAACAATAAACTCAGGAACCTCTGGTGGCTCAGTGGTAAAGAACTGTGCCACCAATACAAAGTACTCAGTTCCAGTCCACCAGGTGCTCCACAGGAGAAGGATAGACCACTGGTTTACTGCGTGTGAAAACCCTCTGTCTGGTTGGCTGTGAGTTAGTTCTGACTCTGCAGTACAACACAACACACAATAAGGTGATCAGCAGAGCAAGTGGGTAACAGGATTAGGAAGGATCCAGTGGGAACGTGGAAAGGTGGGGTAATTATGAACATAGATCAATGGTGATTAATTTTATAAAACACATTGTCTAAGAAAGATGCAAAACACAGTGTGAATGGAGGAATGCATGAAGCACAATTTACATAAACAAAATCAATAGAAACCTTAAAAAAATAAGGTTAATGATAATAGCAAGTGGAACACACTCCTTAGAACAGTTGACCAACCATGATGAAAATGACTGCACTGTCCAGAAGTACAGCACAGACAGGAAGGACTAGAAAAGAAGGATGGTGAAAGTGGGAAACGCAGGCGGAGAGTGAGAAGGTGCCGTGAAATTACGGGAGTCATAATCAATGTCGTGAAAACATGGATGAGCAGTTGGATGGAGGACCAACTTATTCTATAAACTTTTACTTAAATTACAATTAAAGGGCTGGTTGGGGTTGGTTTTTTTTTAAAAAAAAAGTATCAGATATCCAAGAATGAATAAAGAAAACATCCTCAAGAAATGGGACTATGAGATTCTGGACATCTGATCTTTCAGTTAAGATGAGAAGGGCCAGGGAGGTAGTAGGAGACAGTGACTCATAGTGTGCCAGATAGGGGAGTCACAGTCTGAGCAGTGAGCTGTGTTTGAAAGACCGCTGAAGCACCTGGTGCCAGGTTACAGCGTCCTGCATTGGTTTTCTCTTGGCACCACTGATGGTTGTGCTTTTCGATCAGGACCTCAGCGGTGGCCCAGACCATGTGGACCGCCGATGAGATTGCTCAGCTGTGTTACACACACTACAGAACCAAGCTGCCCAAGCAAGGCAAGCCGGAGGCCGGTCGTGAGTGGACGTTGCTGGCAGCGGTGGTGAAGATACAGTCTACAGCGGACGGGGCCTCTGACTCCCCTGACAAGTCAGTGCCGGGTGAGGCCTCTTCACCTTGGCAGGCTCCCTCTGCTGCCAGAGGCGGTCATTGAGTTACTGTACAGTGGAGTCCTGGGGTGGTGCAAACAGGCAGCCTATCTCAGGAGAAAGACCTGTCAGTTTACTGCTAAAAGATCACAGCCATTGAAAACCCATGGACCACAGTTGTGTTCTGACACACGTAAGGCCACCATAAGTCAACAGCAACTAGGGGATAGTGGGCAGCAGTGGACACTGTGTGTGTCCTCCAGGCCCCTCCCCATCAGGTGGCCACAGAGGCAGGTGGCCCACCATACTGGAACCAAGCCCTCGGTGGGGTGGGCCTGTGGGAAGCTAGTGGAGGAATGTGCAGGCTTTCTAAGCCTTAGGCCCAAAGGATTGTTCACACCCACTTAATGGTTTCTTTTCTTCCCTCAGTGAGGAAGGAAGTTGTCTCAATGGGAACGGGAACAAAATGCATAGGCCACTCCAAAATGAGGACAAGCGGTGAGTACAGGACTCTGAAACCTCTTGAGTTGCTTTGGGAGCTAGGGTTCATGAGACCTTTCATCTTCCCAGCAGAATAAAAGGAATAGAAATCATCTTGCTTTCTGGGTGATCTGCAAGCCAGCCTTATTTCCATGCTCAAGGCAGAGGTTCCCCAGGCTTAACCTTATTTCTAGAAGGCTTCAGGATTCCAAATTAGCACATGGAGGATGCAGCTGCTGAAGCCCCAGGGAACGATATTTAACCAAATGGAATTGGTGACACGAATCTGTAAGTAACCAGAAGATCTCATAGAAATCTGATACTTCGTCTATTTTAAGTTAACAGGTGGTTTCTTCCTCGAGCTTGGTTCCCCTGCGTGGCTGGTCTTACTTCACATATAAAGGACAATTAGAGGTTGAACTAAATAAAAGGAAATCCATCTTCATGTTCTGTAATAGGGACTTATATTACCATGAGCTCAAATGCTCAGGTTACTAAATAGCTGGGCCTCTGGTCTTCCTGGTAAAGACTCCCTAGAAGTCAGTGGTTCTCAACCAGAAGGCAGTGAATAGGGGGATCCCCCAGCGACACCTGAAAGTGAGCACCATGTGCAGAAGGTAAGGACAGAGGCAGACCACTCCACATTGAACAAGAGGGCTCAGATTTGTTATGGGGGGAACTTACATCAAAGATGAGGTCCTGGGCAGCATCAGGACAAGAACATCTCTGTGATATCTTCCCGAATTCCAGAGATAAGGTGGAGACAGTGAGGAGGACTGGAAGCACTTGCTGATAAAGAACAAAGACTACAGCTTCAGTGTGGATTATCCCCCGTGTCAAGGAAACAAAATGCTTACAACTGGCCCAATAAACAGCCTCATGATAAACAGAAGGATTCAAGTTGTCAAGAGTTTCCTTTCACTTGGATCAGCATCTGTGGGAGCAGCTGTCAAGAAATAAAACTGAATTGCACTGGACAAATCTGCAAATTTTTTTTTCTGATGATAGGGGCCCAGACAACAGGAAGGCAGGATTGAATAGTAGTCTTACCGTAGAAGGGGAAGGTCAGCCCCCCTGGACACCAGTGTGCCCCAGCGGGGGTGGAGCCCCACAAAGATAAATCTTTGAAGTGTTAAAAAGCAATGTCAGGAGCTCTGGTGGCCTAGTGGCAAGAAGCTGCATTACAATCCCAGAGGTACATGGTTCGGATCCACCAGATGCTCTGCTGGAGTAGGAGGGGCAGTCTCCTCCTGTGCCAGTCAGATCCGATTTGACGGTACACACAAAAAAATAATAAAATAAAAATTAAAAAAAAAAAACACCACCAACAACAAAATAATGTCATTCACTCTGAGGAAGGAAGTACACCAGATCCAAGCCGTGTCTTCAGTCGCCTGATCATGTGCCTGGGAATGCTGAAGAGTAAGTAAGGAAAACTAGTCAGAAAAGTTGACGGCTTAGAATGGAATTGGCAAAGAGTAGGAAAGACTGTTTGGACCGCGAGAAGAATGAACAGGTCTCTCTTGGATGAATGAAGTCCAAGCAGACGGCCGCTGGGAAACAAAGACGGTCAAGCTTTGCCTTCTGTACTTTGGATATGGACTCGAGAGGGACCTTGTCCCTGGAACAGTGGGGAAGAAAAAGATCCTCAATTAGATGAATTGTGAAAGTGACGGCAACAGTGGACCCGTGTGCAGCAGTGAGTACATCGCAGGACCAGGCTGTTTCTGTTGTATGTGGGGTCACTAAGAGTCAGAATTGACTAAAGGTCACCTCACACCAGCAGCAGGGAGGATTAATCATGTGACTGCCTCCTTCCCTCAAGTCTAACATGTCCAGATGTAACATTTGCATCCAGGCTCCTTCTAAGATGTGTGTTGTTTGCTCCTCGTTTCAGGAATGGCATGTTTGCCAGCACTGTGGCCAGCCCCAGGCCTGGAAGCAGCTCACATGTCCTGGATCAGTCCCATCATTTGTCTGTAACCAATGCAAGGGGAATTCCTCCCTAACTCTGGGACATTTGGCAATGTCTGGAGACAGCTTGCTTGGGGGAAGGTGATAATGGCATCTAGTAGATGCCAGAGATGCTGCTAAGCATCTTACCATTCACAGGACAGCCTCCCCAACAGCACGTTATCCATCCCCAAATGTCTTCAGTGCTGCTGGATTGAGCTACACTCTGTGTTGCCTTTGATGTTTGTGAAGCATTTTGGCAAAGCCCTCCAGCAGCCGCATGGCCATCCCTAGCCACGGGGAAGCTGTGTTCTGCGTCTGAAAATCAGGGCCTCTCCACCGTCCATGTGTTTTCATCTGCTGTCTTGTCTTTGCCACAGGAGACATCATCAATGACAGCCATGCTGAGGTCATAGCCAGAAGGAGCTTCCAAAGGTAAAGCCACACCCCCACGGCTCTGATGCCGCCCGCACGTCTGAGCTGGGGGCCTCTGAATTCTCAGTTCTAACTCCCCTGTGACAGTGATCATGTCCATCTCAGGACCACAGTGTGAGTGGCACATTCCAGACCAGTGGTTCTGGGGCCTTTGAATCCCCTGAAAGACACCTCCAAAGACCGAGACTCAGCAGATTGGTAGGAGGAATCTGAAAGGTTGAATTTCTGATAGGTTCTAAGTAATGTTGGTGCTGGTCTAGTGCATTCTCGTATTCCAGACCCCTCTCAGTCCCATTGTACTTCAGTAATACTCCCTTCTCCCTTACATCCCCTTTGCTCCAGGAGTTTAGTTCATTCTGATAATGTCCTGCAACCCATCAGGTACCTTCTCCATCAACTCCTTCTGGCCTTCCTGGAGGAGGACAGCATCTTTTTCCCAGGATCTCGGACAGGACAGTGGAAGCTCAGACCAGGCCTCTGTTTTGTGTTTTTCTCCAGCCATACTCCCTGTAAGTATATTCCAATCTTCAAATTAATGTTCCATTGTCTGTTTTCTTATGTCTGTCTTATCCATGAAAGATGTTGAGAAGTTTTAGGGCTGAAACCCAAGGTTCTAGTCTACCCACAGGTACCTCAGAAAAAAAGCTGGCTGTCAGCTTGTAAAAACTCACCTATTAAGGGGGCTCTGGTGGCCTAGTGGCAAGAAGTTGTACTGCAATCCCAGAGGCACACGGTTCAAATCCACCAGATGCTCTGCTGGAGAAGGAGGGGCAATCTCCTCCTGTACCAGTCGGATCTGATTTGATGGTACACTCACACACACACAAAAAGAATTAAAAAAATAAATAAAGTAAACAAAAAACCCCTCACCCATTAAAAGCCCTGTGGAGGCGAGTTCTACACCAGCACCCCCAGGGTCACCGCAAGTCGGAATCAACCCACTGACAGGTCGTGAGAAGATGTTCAGGAGCTGCGGTCGCGTGCAGCACGCCTGCCTGGGCCAAGCATAGCGAGCCACTCCTGGTATTCTTGAAAACTGAGTGCTTACTGCCTTTGGTAAACAAGAGCTGGAGGGTCACAGTAAAATTTCTTCAGAAGGATAGATTGTCCTCTGAGTATAAGCTTCTAAAATTGCATATTTAGTAATTACAGCAGAGCAGCAGTAATTCCTATAAAGAAACAGAATGACTGTCTGACTGAACACACTGGCATAGCTTTAAAAAGATTGAGTCTGCTGGAGTCATGCCAGGAAAATGGCCTTCAGAGAGGTAGGTGGAGCCAGCCATGCTCGGTTCCTTGCACTTAGGCACCCGGGTCAGAAGGATATTTCCTACCTTTGTGTTTCTGAACTGTAATATGCGTGTGAATGACCTGGGCATCTCATTGAGATTCAGATTCAGAAGGAGCCTGAGATTTTGTATTTCTGACCAAATCCCAAGGAGCCCCGGTGGCACAGCAGTTAAAGTGTCCAACTGCTATCTGAAAGCTGGTGGTTCTGAACCAGCCACTTTGTGAGGAAGCACGCTGCTCCCATCCCTTGAGCACCTGCGGCCTTAGAAAGCTCATGAAGCAGTCCTCTGTCTTACAGAATCACTGCTGGAATTAACACAATAGGGATGGCCTGGGAGCGAACGCCAGGTCCTGACAGCTGTGCTGGCCTGTGCACCTTGTCCTAAGTAGTCAGAGCCAGGCTGACCCCAGAGGCAGGCACATCCTTGTAGAGATGATGCGGTGGGCCTCAGCTAGCGTGATGGATGGCCCGGTCCAGTTACAGAAATCCGTGCTCCACAGACTCACGCTAATCTGCACAAGCCAGCATTCGATCCTAGCAAGACGAGAAAAAGCGGGGCTTTTTATTGAAATTTTTAAAAAAGCTCATGTCTTCCAAGTTAAGGACCATACAATTTTTTTTCTTTTTCTAAAAATAAAGGTTATCAGGATTTTTAAGAGTCCTATTTGGTGGGATAAAAAGTTGGCAATGCTCTATTGATCTAAAACTCTTTTGTGAATTTTCTGGTTTGTGAAATCAAATCTGGGAGCCCTGACGCCATTCCCCTGACTCTGAGGTGATGTTCCAAATGCGACATTCCCTTGTTTTGTCAGCTGGAAGTAGGAACACTCTCTAGAGAACGTGGCTGGCTGGCTCCCTGGGCGTGTACGTCCCATTTCTAGTTAATAAACTGATTGGCACCTGCATCAGCTACTTCATGCTCGTTTTCATAAATGTGATCTTCTTTTTTCCTTTTTTTATTTTTATTACTTTTTTTTTATTACTTTTAATGAAAGTTTACAGAGACTTTGGATTTCCATTAATTCTTTGTTGCATTTTTTCCCCTGCCCAACCTCCCCCCTCCCATAAATGTGACTTTTTTTTTTAATTTAGGTTGTTTATTTTTCATTTCAATGAACATCTACAGAGATTTTGGAATTCCATTCATTCATTGTTGCACCCTTCTCCCCACACAAACCCCTCCCCAAATGTGACTTTTATTAGCATGAATCAGCCTGTCCCCTTCTAGCATTTATCAAGATCAGACATCGGAACCTGCAGAAGACAGTTGGACCCTGATAAGTTCTCCAAAATAGGTGTCACCTTGTAGGTCCCTGGATGTGAGCTTGCGGCCTCTTTGGCAACATTCCTGTGTCTACATCTCTTCGGCCATAGATCCTGCAGATGGATTATTTACACGCTTTAGGAGAGCCATGCACGTTGGAAGGGGGAGCTCCCTTCACAAGGGATAGACTCTTACTTGACTTTGTTTTCCTTTGATCCCCGTGCTGCTGAAGTGGAAATACAAGTAGCTGGCTTTAACAAACAAATGTATTCTCTCACTTGAGGAAGCTCAGTAGTAACTCACTGATTGCCGACGAGTCTTTACCGACTCATCGCTGACCCTCCAGTAGGTCTTTGGGGGCTGTGAATCGTCTGGGATTGCTTGTCTCTCCCTGGAGCCGCTGGTAGTTAGAAGTCACATCATCCAGCTCGGGGCGTGCTTTCCCTGCGTCTGCTCTGGAAGGACCCTTCCTCTTCTGAACACTCACTCCTGGGCGATCTCCATGTGGCTTTGTGTGTCTCTTCCCTATTTCTGCTGGCTCACCTGTTTGTTTAACCATCTCTATACCTCACAAGAGAATGACTCCAAATATACCCTGAATTAATCCTCTCCATTAACATAACAAGGACAGCTCATTCCTAAGTGGAATTATAACTATATGTAAAAAAGATTGGGATTACCAGTACAACACATAATTCAACAATAATTCATAATCCAATACATAATTAACTGTTATGTACCATCAAATGGAACTGACTCATAGCTGACCCTCCATTGGGTTTTCAGGAGGCAGTAAGTCACATGGGAGAAGATTTTTGCCCATATTTCTCTTGGAATAGCTGGTGGATTCAAAATAGAATTGGTCTTTCTCTCAGGCCAAACCAGAAAAACCATATTCACTACTGTTGGATCAGTTCCAGCTTGCAGTGACCCTGTAGGACAAGGTGGACGTGCCCCCGAGGGGTTCCGTCTTCACAGAAGCAGATTAGGTTCAAACTGCTGACCTTTTGGTTAGCAGCTGGCCACTTTACCAAACTTAAATTTGTGTTCCTTGGGGTCACCTGGAGAGCTTGCTGGGGCCTGCTCTCCAGAATTTGTTATATACCAGGATTACTGTGGTTCCCAAGAATGTATCTGAGTTCTCAAAGGATGCTAGTATGGCTGGCCTGGGGACCCCACCCGGCCAACCACTGATTTGAAGGCTCTCTGGGGACCCCACCCAGGCAACCACTGATTTGAAGGCTCTCTGGGGACCCCACCCAGGCAACCACTGATTTGAAGGCTCTCTCTCCCCCTGCAGGTGGTGATGCCTCCATCATTCCAATGCTGGAGTTTGAAGACCAGCCTTGCTGCCCTGTCAGCAGCGATTGGGCCAACAACCCATCTGTGGAGGTCACCGGTAACTGTGAAGCTCCTGAAAAGAAAAGGAAATGTGAGAGTCCTGACAGTCCTGTACCCAAAAAGATGAAGTCTGAGCCTGAAACCCCTGCCAGGGAAGTGGCCAGTGGTGTCACACGGCAGCAGGAAAGTGTCCCAACCACCCCAGCTGTCAGCAGCTCTGATCCTGCCCCAGAGGGACTGTATGCTGTGTCCCCAAGTGGTGCCAAGGTGGTGGACGTTTATAGAACTGGAGCCAAATGTGTGCCTGGGGAAGCTGGAGACTCAGGGAAGCCGGGGGCTGCGTATCACCAGGTAGGGCTGCTTCGAATAAAGCCAGGCCGGGGTGACAGAACCTGCTCCATGTCCTGCAGTGACAAGCTGGCTCGCTGGAACGTTCTCGGATGCCAGGGGGCACTGTTGACGCATTTCCTGGAAGAACCCATCTACCTGTCAGCTGTGGTGATCGGGAAATGCCCTTACAGCCAGGAAGTCATGCAGAGAGCCCTGATTGAGAGGTGAAAGGGCAGTGGGGAGGTACTTGTGAGAGCAGAGCTTTGCACTGCTTAGTCCTGGCCAGAAATTAGGATAGGCCAGAATTTTTAAACTTTGAGTGAAATGGGGAGAATTACAGGTAGAAGCCCCAACATAGTAAACTCAGAAGTGTCATAGCCCTTTCAAGATCCTGATGTGGAACATGAGATTGTCACCAAGGCGGTGACGAAAGAAACACACCCAGATTAGTGCACTTGGCTGCGGCTTTGAGCAGGGCAACATTGTTTCCCTCTCTGCTGGTTAAAAGATTTGTTTGCAATGCACCACTCTTGGCTGTCCTTGTTTTACAAGAAGAGATTAAGTCTGAAGCAACAACATTAACTTATTTTCCTCATCCTGGTTATTTTCCACTTCATCTTCAGTTTACAAATTCAGCTCTATTCTAATTTAACTTTGTCAATCATGACTGAATCTGAAAGAACTGCTTTGAATACCTGTATACAATCAAATTCGGAAATGCTTAAAGTATTGGTGCCTTGCAATCTGTAATTCCACTTTTGGGTGTTTTTTTCTAAGGAAACAACTAAGAAAGCACTCCAGCATTTGAATTTGCCATCATGTAGGAAACTGCTCACAGCTGACCCTCACACAGGGATTTACAAGATGCTGTAAATCACAAAGGATTGCTAAGCTTCTGATGGACTCGAACCCCCTGAGAGAAACGGCAGCGCCACAGGGCTCCCTAGTTTGTGTATAGGAATTCAAAAGAAGAAAGAAACAGCCAGAATGCCCAGCAGTAGCATTTAATGTGGTTAAAATGATTTTTGTTAAAATGTTGATCTAAAGAATATAATATTTACAAAAATTAGATCATTTTGATCTTTTAATATATAACACATTGCCATCAAGTTGGAACCGACTCAAGCTGACCACCCATTGGGTTTCCAAGGCAGTGGGAGGAGATTGCCCATCTTTTCGCTAGGGAAGCACTGTTTAATTCAAACGGCCAGAGGCAGCAGGTTTTGGGTCAGCTGTAGCCCTGACTGTGGACCACCAGAGCACCCTCTTAAAGAATCTGTACCTCTGGGGAGCTATACACCAAATGTTTGATAGTGCTTGTCTCCTGGGGAGGGAGGGTGGGAGCAACTGCGGGCGGGTATGGGCTGATGAAAATGTTCCAACTTAACATTGTAGTAATAGTTGCACTACCATAGATACATAGGATATAACTGACATGCACATTTTCAATGAGTGCGTTTTAGAGTACGTGGATTATCACTCATGAAAGATGTTCTGAAAGAAAGGCAGACTGGCCAGGCACAGCGCCTAGGATATTTCCTGTGGTTTCCCTTCTGGGACAGTAAACTGCCTGCTTTCTTCTTATTTTATACGAGTGTCGTGTTGGCTTCTATTTCGCATGAAAAATACAAGAGAAGTTGAGGCTTTTATGTTAGATGATAATTAGAGTTTCTGTGTGTTTGAAGGATTCCCTTAGCAAGCAGATGTCACGTTGGTGTTTCTGCTTATGGTTTTTCAAAGCCTGTGCTGCATCAGGAATTAAGAGAGCTTGTTTTCACAGAGGTCCCCAAGAGATGGTGCCTCATTTCTTGAGTTACCACTTCAGAGTGTTAGGGAGGGACCTTCTCAGGCTGGGTTTCTATTTTGGTGGTGTTTTTGTTACGTACCATGAATCAGAACTGATTCATAGCTGACCTTCCAGCAGGCTTTCAGAGACAGTGAATCACATGGGAGGTGATTGCCCATCTTTTTTCAGTGAAGCTACTGTCGGATTTGAACCACTTGCTTTTGCATTCATTGCACAACTCCTTACCACTAAGCCACCAGAGCTCCTTTCTCTTCTGATACCCCCTGTAGATTCAGCCCTAGTAAGTGAACAGACAATATTTGTTGTTGATACAAGTAATATTCTACTGTATGAATATCAGTCTCTGGGTGGACAGAGAACACAGTCCATTACTTAAATGGTTAGAGATTTGAGTGCACCCAGTACTCACAAAGCAAAGTCCATAGGGAGCTCTGGTGGCCTAGAGGCAAGAAGCTGCACTGCAATCCCAGAGATAAGCAGTTCAAATCCACCAGATGCTCTGCTGGAAAAGGAGGGTCAATCTCCTCCTGTACCAGTCAGATCCAATTTGACGGTACACACACAAAAAATAATAAAATAAAATAAAACCCACAAAAAACCAAAGTCCTGGCAATCTGCTTGCAAAACAGATCAAGTCTGGGAGCCCCTGTGAGGTGCAGTTCTTCACTGACGGGGTTACTGGGGGTTGTAGTGAACTGCAGTTGGTTTTATTTTCTTTTTTGGCATGGATATACCACATTTTGGTTATGCATCAATCAGTTTGGGCAATCTGTGGAGACCTAGTGGTAAGAAGTTGCACTGCCAACCCAAAGGCACTCAGTTCAAATCCACCAGGTGCTCCAAGGGAGAAAGATGAGCAATCTCTTCCTGTGCAGCCTCCTCTTACAGCCTCTAAAAACCACTGGAGAGTCAGCTAGGAGTTGGTTCCGACTTGACAATTCATCAGTGAATGAACATCTGCGTTGTTCTTAATGCTGTGACCACTTACGCGCAAGTGTTTGTGTGGATAAATAAGTCTCTATGCCTCCTCAGGCCTGTGCTTTGCACTATGACTCAGGAGTCTGATATAGCTCTCAATCCTAGATATTCTTTTCTCCACAGACGTGCCCCTACAGTGAATCTGCTTTCTCTCACATTTAGGTGTAGAAATGTCTCAGATTTACCCAAAGGCTTTAGAGTTCAAGAGCTGAAAATCCAGCAGTCTGATCTTCTGTTTGAACAGAGTCGCCATGCAGTGCAGGCAAAAAGGGCTGACAGCCCGGGCCGGCTCGTTCCCTGTGGGGCAGGTGAGTGGTCCTGGTTAGATTTCCCTGTGCAATGTTCTCGGGGTGGGGGACACCTCCTCCAGCCTAGCCAGGCAGCCTTCCACAGAGGAATCAGTAGTCTATGCTCTCTTAGCCTCAACCTTCATCTTTAGATAAAAAGAATCTCATTTATCGGTGTTGTAGGAGGATTTAATGAGAACTCACACTTCATGCTTTTACTGTACCGCCAGCATAAAATTAATGCTCAGTGACTATTAGCTGCTAGAACAATCGTGATGAATCATCAGCCACTTTATACTGTTGTACTCCAGATGCCAAACCAGAGTGACAGTCATCTCTGACTTCATATCCAGCTCTCCTGGCATATAACATTTGAAATACAACATTTCTTTGGTTTGTTATATCCTTTGCATTCTCTGCAAAGGCAAAGAAATGTTTGCTCACGACGCCTCTGCCCTATCTCTGGAAGCAAGCTGAGCAGCTCTAACCCAGAATCCTCTCTTCTTAGCCATCAGCTGGAGTGCAGTTTCTGAGCAGCCCTTGGATGTTACTGCCAACGGCTTCCCACAGGGGACAACGAAGAAAGCCATCAGCAACCTTCAGGCCAGGTACAGCATTCCCGCAGAGGGAGGTGGGAGGGGATGGTGCTGACTCACGCCTCGCCACTGGTTAGTCCCCGAGCATTTTCATCACCCGAAAAAAAGAAATCCACACCCATGAGGTCCCCCTCCTCTGTCCCTCCCTGCCCTTTGTCTTGGTAACCCTTAACCTACACTCTCCTTCTAGTCTTTCTGCCTTTCCTGGACCTTTCGTAGAGATGGAATCACACAGTATGAGGCCTTGTGCTTCTGACCTAGTTAGCATAATATCATTCATGTGTAGAATGTGTCACTATCTCCTTAATTTTTAGAGCCAAATAATATTCTATTGTATGGATCTGTCGCATTTTGTTGATCCATTCAACAGCTGATGGAAATTTGTGGTACTTGGAGTTTTTGCTCTGTACCTTTGTGTGCCAGTTGATGTGGATATATATCTTCACTTTAACTGGGCATGTACCTGGGAGTAGAATTAATGAGTCGTTTGAACTAGGTTTAACTTTCTGAGGGACTGCCTACCATTTGCCTTAGAAAATATAAACCAAGGGGAGCTCTGGTGGCCTAGTGGCAAGAAGCTGTACTGCAGTCCCAGAGGCGCACGGTTCAAATCCACCAGATGCTCTGCCGGGGAAGGAGGGACAATTCCCTCCTGTACCAGTCAGATCTGATTTGACGGTACACACAAATAATAAAATAAAATTTAAAAAAAAAGAAAATATAAACCAGTTGTTCCGGTTAACATTTCTGCCAACAGTGAATGAAGGGTCCCGTTATCCGCCATCTTTTATCGTTTTATTAAAGCTTCTCTCCCGTACTTTGGGCTTGTTGTCAAGAGGGGCCAGTCCTTAGAAGAGGACAGCATGTTTGGAGGGGTGTCCTGCCAGTCTCAGGCAGCAGCCCACTTCTAGGGGTCAGCTCCCTCAAAAGACGAGCCATGATACCTCCTCAGTGCGCTGGAGCGAAATGTAGCTCTTCATCCTCAGTCCTCCCTGACCCCGTGTGGGCCTGTCTCTCCTCATCCCATTGCTGTGAGATTTCACAAGATGAGGTTTATTTGTGACGCCATCCTGACCAAACGTGCAGATCTGCGTCATTCTACCAAATGCAGGAATGGAGACTCCAGCGCATTCAGCCCAAGCCAAACACCACTCAGAGCCCACTGTGCTTGGCACGAAGCCTGGCACATAGTAAGCACTTCATAAATGCTCTTTTTTTCCTTATTGAACAGATCTCGAATCAGCAAAGCGGACCTCTTTAGATCATTTCAGAAGCTGCTGAGCAGTATTTCCGAGGACCAGTGGCCAGACTCCCTCAGGTGAAACCTAACTAAGTGACTAGTGACCCATGTTTTGCATATGTGAGACTTTTTTTTTCTTCTAAAATTGTGATTTTAGTGAACATTTACAAAGAGACTGGTTTTCATTCATTCATACATACACCTTTTCATCTAGGAGACTCTTCCTGTTTTCTCCTGACTTTAGAATGGCAGTGAGCTCTGGTAGGAGTGGTGGTTTAGCAGTGTCCTGTTGCCAGGTAATCAGTTCTAACTCGTAGCCATCCTGGAGGGTGGAGGAGGAGTGCGCCATGTGCATCCATGTGCTTCCAAGGCTGTAATCTTTACATAAGTAGATGCTGCGTCTTTTCTCTCATGGAGCCACTCGTGGATTTGAATTGTCCACCTTCTAATTACCAGCTGAGCATCTTAACACCAGAGTCCCCTTCAGCAGTCCAGTGGGTCATACTCTAGTGGATTCTTCTCTCCCTTTGGCTCTATTTGCATATGTATACAGAGAATGAATGGTTGTAAAACCATGTTGAGGGGGAGGGACCACTAACCAGTGCATTTGTAGAAAGCCCAGAAAAAACCATTTATCTGGCACGCTGTAGAGAAAAGAAAAAGTCAGAGGTAGAGAGTCTCAAGACCCACAATGACTACATCCTTAAGGGAGATTTGTAGAGGTAACTGTATTAAAGTTTCATTTCATATCAAGGTGCTTGATGTGGAAAGGGGGGTGCTCCTGTATCTGCTTAGAGGTTCTGTCTGATAAGAGAGACTTTGGACATGAACCTTGAGGTCTCCTCAGAGACACAGGATATTCACGGAGGTTGTTAGGAAGGCACTATGAGAATGCAGTGAATTCCTTTAGCCCAGGTCACTCCGGGTGGGGATGGAAAGGAACCAGCCTTAGGCTGGGCCTCCCAGCTCTTCCTTTCATGTACGTGCATATTAAAGGAACTTGCTGGGAGACGGATGAATCTCAGGAGAGGAAGCATGGAGGTTTCTGATAATTAACTCCTTGAATTGGCAGTAGGACTTGTACAAATGTTTTTAATCCCTGCTCCCTAGAGCAGCCTGCTTTTTCTGCCAGGTCTGAGCATGACCGAGTGCCTTTTCTCTAGAGCAGTCACAGGAGACAAAGGGCAGGGTCCTTCTCAGGCTTGGTTCCTTCTAAGCCCTCTTTCTCTTCCCCCTTTACATGGAGAGGCCTATTGGTTAGTTAAGTAAGTGTTCCACCGCAAGCCAGAAGGTTAGAGGTTATCGTCCGTCCTGTGGGTCCCCAGGAGACAGCCTGCTTCTGGAAGGTCACAGCCCTGAAATCCTGTGGAGCAGTTCCCGCTGAATGCGCATGAGCTCACCATGAGTCAGAAGCAGAACCAAGAACA
Source organism: Elephantulus edwardii (assembly GCF_000299155.1). NCBI lineage: Eukaryota > Metazoa > Chordata > Mammalia > Macroscelidea > Macroscelididae > Elephantulus > Elephantulus edwardii. The sequence continues at coordinate 11,007,136 of NW_006399822.1, forward strand.
AGAAGACACAGCATCATGTTGACGTGAATGCGGGGAGAGCAGAGGCTCCGTGAGGAACACTACACTCGCTCTCTTGTTTACATCAGTGGCTGTGGACTGGAGTTGTGTGCTTTAAACAGCTCTATAAATAGGAATGCAGAGTAGGAATAAAGATATAATAGAAAGTTGTAAAACCACATTGGGGGACTGACTAGTGGGTGGGAAGAGAAAAAGTAGGTAGAAGCTTCTAGAGGAAGAGGCTGGCCACTTGATGACAGAACATGCATGCTGAAGGCTGGCCTCTGTGGTAATTTTACTTCTTTCTTATCTGGGAGAAGTTGTTTCTGTTTCATTCCTGGTATTGGGAGTTTTCTCTGCATTCATCCTTGTGTTAAATAACAACAAATCCAGACTTAAGGAGATGTTTTATTTAAAAAAAAATTATTGCAGAAAAATAAAAATAAGAAAAAAAAAGAATTATTGCAGGGAGAGAAAATGTATTCTTTCAAAAGCTAGGAAGAATGCTCAAACCATGAGATCTTCGAGCATTGCAAAGCTTAAGCAGAAAGGAATCTTTGTTGGGAGAAGAAAACCAGGCTAGAAAGGGGCAGGTAGGAGCAGAGGGTGGTGTTCTCAGAGAGTTAATCCAGGGGTCTGGAGGAAGGAAGAAAAGATTAAAGTTGTATCAAGTCAAGTTAGCAGGATTTTTGCCCTGATTAGTCACTGGGTGCAACCAGTTCAGGGATCAAGGACAAAGAAGGGGGTTTCGGAGGGCTGGTGTCTGGCTTTATCATAGCTAGACTGTGTGAGGGGAAGGTCTGTAAGTTTTTCAGCAAAGTCACAGGACTCTGTGGGGAAGTCCTATGTGGAAGGACCCTAAGCCATAGTAGAGAAGAGTGGTTCTTTGCCATTTCCCAGAAAAGGTGGAGGGTTTCCTAACCTTCCTTGTTTTCCTGCAGCTCTGGTTCCTGGTATATGTACCCTGATCTTGTACATGGACCTCAGTCCTTAATCTAGGAAACTTAGCTAAATAAATATTTATGAAGTTGTTGCCTAGTTGAAATGTGTGTAAACGGTAGAAGAAAATGTTTTTACCAGTCTCAAGTACTATCAGTATTACTCAGCTTGACATCTCTTCTTAGTCAGAGCTGGCATTGGGAACAGGAGGGTAGTAGATAAGAGAGGGGAATATGAGTAATATGGAGAGTGCTTTGCTTTGTTAGAGAGAAATCCAGCTGAGAACTTTCAAAGGCCTCGTCTTCAGTTTCTCAGAAAATTTGAAACCAGAAAGTAGGTAGTTATTCTTTTATCTCTTTCTGTAAGAATTGAAAAGAATTGGCATTCTGCTCATCTCACCTGTTTTAATCCATGTTGCTTTCTAATGAGTTCCTAAGGAGGCAGAGTTCTAGGAACACATCCTGAAATCCTCTGAACTATGTCTCTCATCACAAATGTGTCCACCGGCTTGCTCAGGCATCTTGTGGACAGTGGCCGGAAGCTGTTGAGTACCTGTGTGATTGGTGGTATGTGTATTTTAGGGGGCAGAAGCTAGAGACATACCTGGACTACAAGGAGGCCGCGTCCACTTACCAGGAAGCCTGGCTTGCACTCCGGAGGCAGGCATTCGGAGCCTGGATCAGGAACCCACGGGATTATCACCAGTTTAAATGAGGAGAAGAATTGACTGGCCTCAGGCTATTTTTGGTGCTTCACCTGGAACTGCCTTCTTCCTTTATACCAAACAACTGATGGCTGAGGTGGCTGAGTCGGGAAAGGCTTTGCCCAGAGCATTGATTGTATCTCTTGTGTCCTGTAGATGAAATTCCGGAACATAGATCAGTCTGTATTGGTTGAAGTAATACTCCTAAACAGCATCTCCATAATGGGCGTGACGTTAGTCCTTTGTTTTCTATTGCCTTCTAAAGTGTGAGTTTGGAACACGATGCCTTCCAATTCCTCTGCAGCAGTCTTGTTACATATATTCCTAAATGGGTTCAGCCAGTAATTTTGGGGCTGGTATGTGTGTGGTGTTTGAGTTCTCTGCTGGCTTTGAGCTTCACTTGGCATGATGAATAGTGGATTTTGTATACCCAGCATCCCTTCCTCGAAGAGGCATGTTTTCCCGTGAACTTAGCGGTCCTGTGCTTTCCACGACAATTAATCAGATAACCCTGCTGCAAGGCAACGTGAGGTCCTGCCCTTGAGTAGTGTAGAACTGTTGTCAGAATGCTCGAGGGACAATCTCTCTTCTTCTAGCTCTGGAGCTGTCAGGGCCACATAGACTGCCTATGGTCATTTTCACCACCACCAAGAGAGCCAGCTCAAAAAATAAAGGTGACAAGATAACACCAAGAGGGTAAGAGCCCTGGAGGCTTTGTTGGGGCACCCAGAGTCAGATATGCCTGAAGCCAGAGCCCAGCATGGATTTCAGTTCTTGTGATCATGTCACTTTCAGCTGACAGAACTGTCTTTTTTTTTTAATTGGGAAAAACATATTGGGGGTACAAGGAGGTGAGGGTTGGGGCAGAAGGGTGAGGATGGTCCAGGATGCAGTTGCAGAGCTGCACGTTTGGTCGGTGGGGGGAGCAGGTGAAGGAAATGATGAGGGTCCAGTGGGGACCAGATGCTACAGAGGAATGACAAGCATTTTCCAATGGTAATTAAACCAACTGTCTTATTGATTTGGGAATTGGATGCCAACTCTCTGGCTTCTTCATGCTGAATGGGGCGTAGATGTAAAGGGGGAAAGGGAGGTGACAGAACTGTCTTAAAAGGCCAGAGGCCCTACAGCAAGTCAGGAATAAAACTATAAAGCAGTCTGTTTAACATCTGAGATTTAACTCTCTACTTCTTCTTATGTTTCTTTATTTTTCTTTTTTTTTCCTATGCTTCTTTAATTACTGATTGGAAACAGATACTTTCCATGTTGGACTTACTCAAGGACCCTGTTTTTTCATCGCTATTTTTATGGCATTAAGTATAATTAATAGCATCATAGACATGTAATTTGCATACCATTATGTTATACGAATTACCACCTCTTTAAAATTAAACTCACACTCATGAAATACACAAAATGGGTGACCCTGGAGGACATTATGCGGAGTGAAATATCTCAATCACAGAAGGACAAATACTGCATAATGCCACTGTTATAAAACAGAACTGACATCAGAGCTGGGGGCGGGGGAACTAAGAAAAGAAGGAATAAATAATGTGCACTGCATTGAAACAGATGAGGGAAAGAACTGCTTAAAGGAATATATGATTAGGTATTATTTGCATGACACCAGTCCAGAATAAGAGGGGTGGGAGTGGGGAATTAATACACCAATAAAATAATTTTTTTCTCAAAGAGAAAAGCGAAATGGGGAGGCTGGACCAGGAGGAAAATGTGCAACAATAAGGGGAGCTCTGGTGGCCTAGTGGCAAGAAGCTGCACTGCAATCCCAGAGGTGCATGGTTCGAATCCACCAGATGCTCTGTCGGGAAAGGAGGGACAATCTCCTCCTGTACCAGTCAGATCCGATTTGATGGTACACAGACACACAAAATAATAATAAAATAAAAAAAAAGAAAATGTGCAACAATGAATGAATGGAAATGCAAGTTCTCTAATAAATTTTATTTAAAAATAAATAAATAAATAAAATTAAACTCAACCTCTTTAAAATTCAGTTGTGCAAGCATCACCACAATCAATTTTAAAACATTGTTATATCCTGTAAAGGATCTCTATGCCCATTAACAGTCACTCCCCATGTCCCCCAGCGCCTCAGCCTTAGACACCCACCATGCAGGTAATGATGGATTTGCCCATTCCAAACATTTCATATAACCGGGATCACACCTTGTGTGTCTGGCTTCTTTCATTTGCCATAATGTTTTCTTTAGGTGTAGTCCATATATGTAAGGCTGTAATTTTTTATCATCTGCAGCAAATATTTCACATCTTTTTTAGCAAGCAGGGTTGTGTCCTCTGCATAATATAGGTTGTTGATGAATCTTCCTCCAATTCTGTTACAGCATTCTTCTTCATGTAGTCTAGTTTTTGAAATTATTTGCTCAGCATGCAAAGTCTATCAATAAGGAGAAAAGATACAACCCTGACACACACCTTTGCTGATTTTAAACCATGGAGTTTTTCCTTGGTCTGTTTACACAGTAAGTTCTTGATCCTAGGTATAGGTTTCACATGAGCATGGTTAAATGTTCTGGAATTACATTATCTGTGTGTTATTGTGGGAGTTCTGGTGGCACAGCCTGCAAGGAATTGGGCTGCCAACCTAAAGACCACTCCTGGGGAGCTCTGGTGGCCTAGTGGCAAGGAGCTGCAACTACAATCCCAGAGGTGCACTGTTCGAATCTACCAGATGCTCAGCGGGGAAGGAGGGACAATCTCCTCCTGTACCAGTCAGATCTGATTTGACGGTACACTCACACAAAAATAATTTAAAAATTAAAAAAATGTATATTTTTTTTTAAAAAAAAGACCACTCCTCTCTGGCTGCTGGAATCCACCAGCAGCCCTAAAGGAGAAAAATGAGCAATATCCTCCTGTGCCACTTCCAGAAAATCCGCTGCGAGTCCACCTATGAATTGGTTCTGACTGGAGAGCAGTGAGTTTGGGTTTTGATACCTGTATTTTGAGGGGTCACAGTTCAATCTATGACATACTATTCTTGTTTATTCCCCTTTCCTTCCCCACCCCCGAAGCATTTTCAAAACAAAGTGCAAACATCTTTAAAAGTTAACAGTATAAAATTCAGTCTCATTTTCCCTTGTAATCTCAAAAACTGTCTTTGGCCTGTATCTAAACAAAGTTCCCACAATGCAAATATGTATTTTTGTAGGGGAGCTCTGGTGGCCTAGTGGCAAGGAGCTGCAACTACAATCCCAGAGGCGCACGGTTCAAATCCACCAGATGCTCTGCCAGGGAAGGAGGGGCAATCTCCTCTAGTACCAGTCAGATCTGATTTGATGGTACACGCACACAAAAATTTAAAAAAAATATGTATTTTTGTCGTTTTAAATCTCTATTTACCCACCATTTTATATGCTAGAACAATTTAAGTCATTTATCCTGTAGAAGATCCCCTGCTCCAACTTGGTGGCTTATTTCCTCCTGGAAGAGCCTTAGGAAGATGGATTGACACAGAGTAACGCTGGGCATGTGCAGGTCGGAGATGCTGAGGACAGAGGGTAGGTAAGACTCTGATCTGTCATTGAAAGGGTTGCTGTGAGCTGTAGTCACCTGGATAGCTCCTGCCGACAACAGCATTATTGAATAGGTGCCTCCACGCTGTGCTTTGAGTGGCATCCACTTCCTGCACAACATACCTCTGGAAACTTTCTGAACTCTGAGAAGTGACAAAAGTCATAGAAAGGCCTCAGGTCTTTTGTTCACAGGGTCACTGTAAGTCCTGCTCGACTCACCGGCAATCAGCAACAGAAACATCCTGTACTTTGGGCATATTGCCAGGAGGGATCGCTTATTGGAGAACATCGTACTTGGAAGAGGAGAAAATCAGCAGAGCAGAGAAAAACCCTGGATGAGATCATTGTCACAGTGACCACGGCAGTGAGGGCAGGCGATCAGAGAAGGTAAGGTTGGCTCAGGAGAGGGCAAGGTTCAGAACCACTGTCACTCACTGGAGGGCACTTAAAAAGTAACATCTCCTCTGTTTCTTAAACTTTACAGTTCCCGTGTAGAAGTTTGATTATAGGTGATTCTCCACTTTAAGAAAAACTTTGTCAAGTAATCAGTTATTTGATTACCTTGCAGTACATGCCACTCAGAGGAGGAATAAATAAATACTTACGTGCCTTTACATAGACATTTTCCAAAGAATCCGTTGCTGCCCCAGCAACCTCCAAAGTGACCAGTGGTGATGGGGCATTCATGTCTGTGTTGGATTTTGTTGTCTGGTGTCGTGTTGAATTCCTGGTCTTTGTCTCAGAGCAGTGCAGCTGATCTTTTTGATCCTCAGATTACTTTGTCTTGGGCCAGAAGAGAAGCCTCTTTGAGAAGGCGCCTGTTTTACTTTCCAGTGCCTCCTTGACGTTAGGCACCATGAGATGTACCCAAGGTTCATTGTGGGTGTTGCATCCCCAGCTGGGAATTTAGCCTTTTGTCAGCTCCTGGCTCCTGTTAGTGGGATGTTTATTTAGAGACCAGTCTGGAATTTGGGGTGCTCATTACTACTGGGTTGGTTATGGTTTCTGGGCCTTTTAAGTAGATAGAGCTAGGACATTTTCTAAAGAGAAAACCCCTTTTGGGGTTCATCCTGGCTCTCATATGATTCCTATTCAGATCCAGGACCATCGGGTCCCCATTGATCTTCAGTCTCTAGCTCTCTTACCCTTTGCCAGCAGTGTTCCTTTCTGAAAAGAAAAATGACTGTTTATTGTGCTTTAAATGAAAGTTAAGAGACCCAGTTGAATTACCATTGACTCATTCACAAAGATTATTTGACAGCTCCGTCTCACATACTTTGGGCATGTTGCCACGAGGGACCAGTCCCGGGAGAAGGACATCGTGCTTGGAAGGGTGGTGGGACAGTGCAGGAGAGGAAGACCCTGCCCCCAGATGAGATGGATTGACACAGTAAGTGGGATAATGGAGCTAGATGTGTCAGAGACAGACTGGCCCAGAATAGAGCAGAGTCCAGAGCAATTGTGCATAGACTTGCTTGAGTCGCAGGCGACTTGTTGGCACATAACAACAACAACATTATTCATTATTATAAAAGCACTCTTCCCGATCTCTCCTTGTCATTCTCTTTTCCACCTATGTTTATATCTACACACAGAAATATCACTGAGCTCCCCAATGGAAACAAGTTTGGAAGCAGGAGTGGCATCCACTTCCATAATAGTTTGCCTCTGGAAACCCTGTGAACCTGGAGAGAGAACGAAAGTTAAACAGGAGGTGTCCGGCACTTTTGTTCATAGGGTCACTATGAGTCGCCTGCGACTTGATGGCACTTACCAACAACAACAGATACATAAAAAAGCAGAGCTTGTCACAAGGTCAAGGAGTGTTGGTCCTTGAAAGGAGGGGGGGACGTTCTCACTGAATATTCTTCAGACCCACCACCTTCAAGTCTGTTCCAGTTCATGGGTTTCCAAGGCTGTCAGTCTCTGCCGGCGTAGGGCGGGGACTGCCCAGCTTTCCCAGAGTGGCGGGTGGATTTGACTGACCTTTCCAGTTAATAGCTCTACGTGTTAACCTGTAAGCTCCTGCATACTCTACATTTTTTTGGATTTGAGTATTCCATGTACTGGAAGTTGTTGGGTTTAGATGGCGCTGAGTCAGCTCCGACTCACAGCAGCCTCATATTCCACCACGACTCAGTCCTGTGCCCTTGTCGCTGTCACGGCTCCGTGTAGGCCCTTGTTGTGGTCACTGTCAGGCCGTCTCACGGGGCAGGGGGGCTTCCTCTTTCTAGCTGGCCCTCTCCTGAGCATCCTGTCTTTCTCCAGGGACTGGCCCCTCCAGATAACACACCCAGAGTATGCAGCACGCCAAGACAAAGTCTCACCATCAACTGCTTCCAAGGAGCTTACTGGTTGCACAGATTTCCATGTTCCCTTGGCTGTCCATGGTACAGTCAGTATTTTTTTGCCAGCGCCACAATTCAAAGACATCAGTTGGTCCAGTCTTCCTATTTTAAAAATTAAAAGTGCTGTTTTCCATGTCGGCGTATTTTTGCATACACAGTTCAGTGACGTTAATTACCTCCATCATGTGCAAACACTACCACTTTCTGTTTCCATATTTTTGCATCGCCCTTAACAGAAGCTCAGTTCAGTGTAGCCTCCTACACTTCTCTAAAAAGCTAAATTTTAAACACTGAAAACAATTAGAGGGAAAAAAGGGTTTTTCCATCTTAAATGGTACAAATACCAGAAAATAGAAGTCACGTGGCGACTTGGAATCTCATATTGTGCTTCTGGCAGCTTCAACTGCACAGAATTTTCTCATGATGAATAGAACGTCTCCCAGGAACTGGCGCACTCTGGGAAGTTTACACCTCGATCCAGAGTGGCTTCTGGTGTTAGGACTCTCCATGTGCATAATTTCCCTCCATTTTCTTTGAACAGTTTTAAAACGTGGCTTGGCCGAACTCATTCTGTGGCTCCATTCCATGTAGTCATCTCTGCTGCGAAGCATGGAGTTAAATCGCTTGTGTTCTGGAGTCCGCGGTGCCAAGCATTAGCTCACTGTCTGGGAGAACAAAGCCGAAGCCTCTGAGAAGATGGCCTTCCTGGCCGCCGGCTCCCAGGCGCCGTGGCTGGAGGACAGGCTCACCGATGCCATGCGTCTGTAGTTGGTGGAAAGTCGTCTCCACCTGGGCCTTGACAACAGTTTTTGGCTTTAAAAACAAATGTTCTGAGCAAGCTCTCTGCAAAATTTTCCAGTGTCTAAATTCTGGTTCCCTCCCTGACTGGTTCAGCTGCCCCTGCCCTCCTGGACCAGTGTCTGGACGCAGGACTGAGGGGTGAGGGTGAGCGATTGGCACAGGTACCAGAGCTGAAGCGAGGACAAATATCTGCAGGGACAAAGACTATATACACTTGCTCACTTTGAAGTTTTTAAAAAACTCTAGAAATGAAGCCAGGAAAGAACTTGAGTACAGAAGGGCTGAGATAGCACATACTTGGGTGAAATGCCAACATTTTCTCAAAACGGAGATTTTTTTTGGTTACTTAAAAAAAAAGCCCCTAGTGAACCTTCACATCCTAGAAAGGTGAATCCCTTTTACTAAATGTGTCTACAGGTCTACAGGTCTCTGAGCAGGAGGAATCAGCTCCATGGGCATGGGTTTAGGAATGGGATTTAGGACTGAGTTCCATCACGGCTGCCCAGATGAGTCCAAACACATTTTAAGTACCACCTGCAGTCCACAGGGGGAGGAAGATTCTGGAAAGAAGAACTTCAGGGCAGCAGGTAAAGCAACTTTAGTTCTATTTTTTCTTAACTAGAGCTCCAAAAGTCCTGAAGGAGCATAAAGATCAGATCATAGTGGTTGTATGATGAGTGGGGTGGGCCTGCATTAAAAGACCAAGAACTTTCAAGGACGAGATTTCCATTCTATGCCTTGATTGGAGTGTTGATAACACTTGTCAAAACTTACCAAATGGTTCATTTCAGACCTGTGTTGTATAAGAACTTATAAAAGTTGTTGTTATGTGCCGGTGAGTCGCTTGTGACTAGTAGCCCTTATTAACTACTACACTATGTATCAGACTGCTAACTGAAAGGTCAACAGTTCGAATACAATAGTTGCTCTGCGGGGGTGGGGGTGGGGGATAATTGGTCTCTGGGATATTCAGGTAATCATGTTCTTGTACCACCAACTCTGCGACTAACTTCCTTCCTTTGTGAATATGGAGAAAGTAATTTATAGCTTCTCACCTGTTCTACCAAATGTGATCCCACTAATGAAACTCATTTTTTCCCCACACCAATTTTCTTGCTTAAAATTGCTTTCATATACTTATCAGGCAGGAGAGATACCATGATCACGATGGTGGTTTTCTCAGGACAAGGCTTATCTATTGCACTCTGGATGTGCTGAGCCCTGCGATTTCCCCAAATGTGGGAAACTCGACTGCATAATTTGTGGTAGTGGGGGACTATGTTCTCACTTTCCCCTAAAATTTTAAAAAAAATGCTTTCATAGTTGGATAGTTAATACAAAGAGAAATTCTTTCCAGGAAACTGAACCCACTGATGCAAGAGATTTGCGGCCTAGGGCATGGCAGTGACAGGAGTGGTGGAAAGAATGCTTTTCCTTAACCATCAGTGAGCCTGGCCTCCGCTATTTGGTGTGGGATCATAGTCTTCATCCTAATGACCCAGCAGGGCCAGGAACCAGCTCTGAGAACCGAGAACACCTCCTGTGCCCTGCTTTCCACGTGCCCCACGCAGGAGGCACCTCAGCGGGAGGAAGAGCCAGGGCAGAGAGTCACTCGGAGGAGGGACCAGCTGCCAAGGGCTGGTCTGCAGCACACACTCCCTGAACCTGGGCCTGGCTCCAGACAGGAAAGCACTCACAATGGAAACAGTGATGGCCGTTTGCTGAGGCAGCCAGGGGATGAAAAGCACATTGAAACCCAGCAGCATTCCCATGGGGAGAGGTGCAGGGGGCCCCTCACTGGTGAAACCAACCTGACAGCAACAGGACAAAAGAGCCCACTACCCGCATCTCAACAACAGGGCCTTTACCTGTTGCATGGCAGGAAGCCCCTGGGAACTGCACTGTGGGCGGCCTAGGCTGTGCCCAGCAGAAAGTGCAAACTCTATCACATGTGCTCCTCTTTTCTCTGAATCTGCGTTTGTTAACTGAAAGAGGACTTCCTTGGCCCAAGTTTCATAACCCTGTCTCCTCAAAACCTGATGTGCAAGTTCCCTCCCCAAGGGGACTTACATCACCATTGGTGCCTTTGGCCGTGTGTTTTGTCCTCTGATGATTGCCTTCTCTGCTGATCTGATCCGTGGTACTACCCAGTTAGCAGTAGAAACATGGCCTGAGGGTGGTGACTGGTGGTGCAGGAAAACCGGCTGCACACAGCTGGCCCTCCTGTCTCGGCGTGGCGCCTCTCCAGCAGCAGGCCAGTTGTGTAGGCCAGCTCTGTGCCCCTCTGTCTAGAAAAGACGAGGGCTAAAGTGGAGCCCTATTTGGCTGTATATCTAGGTTGACATCATTTTATTGTGCTTTCTAGATTCTGCATTTCTTGCAAGTAGAAGATCAGGCTAAGTCTACACTGGGTAGATCAGTTGAGCACCATTTTTTCAACAGCATGTGTTTGTGTGTGTAACATTTTAGTAATTCTCAAAATAATGACATTTTTATCACATTTAGTTGACTGGTTAGTAGTCAGCAGGGAGCTCCAGTGGCCTAGTGGTTAAGAACCTGTGCTGCAATCCCAAAGGCATGTGGTTCAAATCTGTGGGAGGATGGGCTACCTCCCACGCAACATACTGCTGTCAGACCCCTGGAGGGTCAGCTGAGTGAGTCAGTTCCGACTCAGCATCACACAACAACACAACTGAAGATGACACACCTTTTAACCTTTATTTGAACCAGGAAACCCAAACACTCGCATAACTCACTTCATTGCATGGTTTGGAACTAACCCCACAGTATCTCCAGGATATGCCTGTGTATTGACATATTACTTTTGTTTTAAAATAAAGGCAGGCTTGTTAACAAATACAGAAACTAATATATTCACAAGTAGGAAGCTTAAAGTGTGGTTAATTGAAAAAGTGTGTTTCGTTTCAGAAGTTTACATAAATGTATATGAACCAAATACCACCAGTAAGCCTTCCTTCTTGTGAATTAGCAGAACAAGGTGGATCTTCTAGAAAATTCTTCATAGTCTAGCTCCAGGTTGTCATCCTGGGATGGGTAACTACAGTCCTAGGTTACCACTGTCCTCACCCGACAGTGTGTGGGGGATGAAATGGACAACGCAGGTATGACGGGGGCTGCCTGTACTTGTTAAGTGGCTGGACAGAAATGTACTATTTCAGCCCTGTAAGTGACTAATTTTAATTTACTAGTTCAGATTCCCAGAGCTTTTGCTAATAAACAGCAGACTATCCTCAGAAGTTACTGGGCAAACGTCTGTGGGTCCTCTTGCTGTGAGCCCCGTATGTGCACGTTGCTTGCATGCACCAGTTCACCCAGCAGCCTGTCTGCAGGGGCGAAGGCAGCCAGGAAGCAAAGCTGTTGATCCAGAGATATATATAGAGAGAGCCTCCTACCTCCCCCTCTCGTGGCTTTGGCTCTTTGAAATCAACCTCAAGGAATTAAAGATGACAAGGGAAGCAAAATGGACGTAAAAAAAGGAGAGGGGAAGTGTACAAGTTTCTGCTACAGTGAAGGGTAAAGATTCAACTTTGTTCTCTACCATCGAGTCGGAACCAACCCGTAGCCAACCCTCCAGTAGGTTTTCAGAGGCAGTAAGTCACACAGGCATGGGAGAAACCCTGCTGGAAGGTCCCGTCAGCTAGAAGCTGGTTCTGTCTCCATGGTACATAACAAATCAGAAGAGACTGCTCATCATCCTCCTGTGGTTTTGAACCATGTACCTTTGTGTTGCCAGTGCAATCCTTAGCACTACTCAAAATGCAGGCCTTATGGTTAGCAGCAATCTACCACCAGGGTTCCATTAGTAGATGACTGTCTAGTGGAAACAGAACAGATACACTGGCACCAAAACACTCGGAGACTCACTTTCTGTGGCACTGTTGCAGTGGACTGCGAGAAAACCCAGTGCCTCCACAGTATCTCTGAGGCATGACACTTAACCCAGGTTGAGTTCTAACCTAAAAAGAATTCATAGAATGCAGGTGTATTAAGAGTCTTGGTGTGAACAGCAGTCATTTTTGCTAGTCTCATCTCCCTCCTTTACTTGTATCTGTCCCTCGGGAACTGGCATGGCTCCCACGTGGACCCAGGTCATGCCTGCCGCCACCTGGGACAGATACCACTTCTCTGTCCAGGCAGTCGCTGCCATGGACCCATGAGCCCTTTTCTTGCCCTGTCCAGATGCAGGTGAATGAACGACATGACCACATCACAATGCCTTTACAAGTTTTATTGTTAATTATTTACCTTAATAGATTCAGAAAGAAGAACAGATTAGCTCAGTCCAACATGATTGGCAGTTGGCAAAAATCTAGTGAAGCAAGTGTTCTGATTGCTAAGGATTTAATCTGGATGCTTTAATACTTAGCCATCTAACACTTCAAACATAATGTGGAATAAATGCATCATCTCCCTCTCTTTCATTTTAATATCCTGCCTACCTCACTTCAGTGTGGAAATATCTTCATTAAATAGGATTCCCAGAGTAACACGTTCCCTGGGGAGGATAGCCATGAGCACAATGCACAAAAAAGAATAAAACTCTGTATGATAATTTACTAGTCTAGAGAAACAAAACTTTCCAATATATTAAGAAATAAATCCAGTTACAAATGCACTAAGAGGTCTATGTCAAGAAGATCTGGTGTGATAACTGAAAATGGCCGGCTATTTACAAGATACACAAAGAGGATCATCGGTGCACCCAGATCACGCTGGCCCTCAGAAGCCAAAAGTGTTCTCTCCACTGCAGGCCACACACAAGAATCCATCTTCATCTTTTTCCTTCTCATAAAGCTGTCCCATGGTTAGGCTGGAATGGGAAAGAAGAAAACACTGAGAATTGGGACTGGTTATCTAGTTCAGGGGGCAGGAAAAACAACGTAAATCCTTTTACCCTTCTGTGACCTGCAGGAAGTACTATGTTTACCTACCATTTCCACTTAGTGGGAAGACACTATCCCATGTTTAGAGGGTGCTGCCATCTAGTGGGAGCCTGTATAACTACTCATCTCACCAACCCCCACCCCTCAGTAAATGTCCCTAGAGCTTTATCGAAATTCCTATTACCCCCCCCCCAAAAGCCTTTCATTACTGAAAACATGCTCGATTTAAGGGTGTGGCTGGCTAGCCTATGAATGTCAAGGGCAAGGAAAGACCTAAACTCATAAACCAGAAAGGCCCACCCATGTAGGGGAAGGCGTCAGGCCATGTGGCCCCTCTCTCAAGGTGATCTGCCTAAAGCTGCATCATGTGAAGCTGACATGACAGGTACAAACAAGGGTTTCTCTCTGTGGAAGCTCTGCTGTCCCAGAGGCCTGCACTGGCCAACTAGAGAGAAACAAGTACCTTCCTCACTAGTAACACAAACATGCGCTCTGACTGGATATGGAATCCAAAGTGGCCCTGCCCAGCCGCCCAGAGAACCCTCCAGAAATAGATACTCTTCAAGCTAAGAGTGTGGGTGGGAAAGCTGGCTTTCTCTAACTGGAAAACAGACCGCACTGGAGGAGATCCAATTGCGCTCTCCACCACGGGGCAGAGTAAGACTCCTAACACCTGGAACACACTCCTGTTTCACGCTAGCATGCCCACATCCTCCACCCTGCACAAAAGGGGCAGCGTGACACGAGGGTCGGGTCGGCCAGAGGTTCTAGAAGAAGTGGTACTTAACCTGCAGGACCCATTCACCTAAAGCCAGAGTGGGTCCTCAGGTTCTGGCACAGCAAGCAATGCGTGCCCCATGCCCCACCTGCGAGCTCAGCCTCAGAGGCCATTGGCGTAAGGGGCCTGACATTAGCACTGTGACCAATACAACTTTGTTCCTTATCAAAGTCATACCCTGCAATTTACAGGAATTCCTAGACCTGAACAGTCCAATAAAAGGACTGTTCTCTGTGCTGCATATGACTACTGAGCACTTGAAATCTTGTCAGTCTGAAGTGAGCCGTTCTGTTTAAGTGTAAACTCCAGAATTTAAGTGTTAGAAGGGGAAAAGGTAAACTTCCCCTGTCATTTTCATACTCTGAAATGATATCTGTATACCCAAAGTGCACATACATCTATGTATCTTTAGGGTATTTTATCAGGAAGGGCTAATCCCTGGAAATGGGCACAATGCGTCGAAAAGCAGAGTGTCCATGAAAGATCAGACCTTCAGTGAAACAGACAATGGACTGCAACAATGGGCATGAGCACAGCAGACTGTGAGGTTGTGCAGCGTCAACCGACCCAACAGCACCTGAGCAACAATATACCTAGTGCTGTCTCAATGTATAGCCGAGATTACAGTCAATTATTAAAGCTATGTTGGTGACACACTATTACTCTTGAGGGCACTGCCTAAGAACATGACACCCTGGTGGTACATTAGATCAGTGGGACTCTTCATAAAAATCTCTCCATGCCCCAGCCCCCCCCCCCAGGCTCCCACACTCATTTTTAAATGCCAAGATGACCCCACATTCAGGTGGAGAACCATCCAGCAGAAGCGCTTGATCATGTTGCCGAATCTAACAAGACTTGTACACCGCCTACTAGCAAGGGCGCAAGGAAATTCCTGCTTTTCTGCACTGCCCTAAGTGGGATGACTATGATGAGGTTTCTAGACTGTTCCCCACTCCCATCACCACATGACCTAGTTTAGACAACAGCAAATGACACTATGTAGGCAATTCAAGCCAGTAAGCCAGCCCCCTGGTGCTATCTAGGTTCTGTGTTTTTCACAGCAAGTCACAAAGCCGTAATGGATGATTCTCAGTCCCGACTGCTGACTAATAAACAAGGGCCCAGCGGTGGCATCTATCAGTGTTCCTTTATTGTTCAAGGCTTTTCGAAGGCCTATTTCAGAAGTGGATGGCCATCCTATTTCTTAGTCTGTCTGAATCTGGAAGCTCCGCTGAAACCTGTCCACTGCGGATGCTTGGCAATGCAGAGGGTCAGCACACGAGAGGAAGACGACAAGAAGCACTGGCAATGACTATAACAATGGGCTCAAGTATATCAGCAATGCCGAGGATGACACAGGAGAGGGCAGGATTCAGATCTGTTATTCACAGGGTCACTGTGCCTGTTGGTTGACTCAACGGCACCCACCAACTCCTGGTGATGTGGTCCAAAAGAAACTGCGCGACGAACCCTACTTACTAACCCAATCCCACCTACAACTCTGGGGGAAAACACTGGACAGTCCCCTCCAGGGACACCTGCTAGAGGGTCTGCTCTTCCTCGACGGCCATGAGCTTGAACCGAGAAATACCCACACGCCTTACGACAGTGGCCCAGTCCACACTTCACAAGCTACCCCCAGTGAACCATGCCCACCAGGACCACCACTGTCTATGGCAAGTTCCCAGGCGCTGAGCCCTGACTTTTGACAGGAACTCATGATCATATGGCTTTTAATCTTTTCTGCTTTTAGATTCTGTATTGTCTTTAAGGTAAAACGTGACTTTTACCAATTTGCTTAACCACTAGCCTGGTTAAAGACACAGATAGTAAGAAATGTTAATTACAACTGCAAGCACTTAGTATGTGCCAAATATGTTCTAAATGTATTCCATATATGAATCTTTATCCTCACAACAATCTTATGCAGAAATACTATCTGTAGTCATAGATGAGGAAATCAAAGCTAATCCTGGGAGAGGCCCAAGGTCACCAGGCTAGGAGAGTCAGTAACTGTCGAGGCTGCCTCCTGGAAGGACACAAAGCTAGGCAGGGCATCAGAGCCTGGCATCTGGAGACCTTCCTCAGAACACCACTCCACCTCCATGCCAATGTGCCACCAGTCACCTGGCATCTCGTCCCACTGCCGACCTGGACCCAGCAGGTCTGGGGTGGAGCCTTTCTGACATGCACGGGGGCAAGGTCAGTGCAACCACCAAACGGCTGAACACCAGGCGGCAGAGAGCACTCGCTCCTGTAACAAGAGAGCTTGAAGGCTGTGCCTGACCACTGAGAAAGTCCCAGCTCTGGTCTCCTTTTCACTGTCACACTACCTTCGTGTGGAAACTATTTAGCTGGCAGCAACTGGACAAGCACATGTATAAAGATAAGAACGTGAAGTTAGAGCTTATGGAGACACACACACACTCACATAGACTCACAGTGTCTTGGCCTGCATCCATAAAGAGAATGGTCATAAACAGACATGACTTACAAAAAACGAGAGTTCCATAAAAGGTCACCCAAGTGGAACTAAGAGGCAAAGCGGCCCGACAGCAGGCAGAGAACCCTGGGGGGCTCCTGTGTGTGTTTCCTCCATTTTCCATCACCCTGGAGATGAGCGCCCCTCGGAGCTGGGAGCCTGGTCACACGGCCCTGTCCACGCGGTCCTGCGTGAGGAGCTCCACTGTCACTGCAGGCTCAGACACACCAGGTGGCCGGCCGGCCGGAGCACTGGAAAGATGCTCACTGTGAGAAGCTGAGAGGTGCCGCAGACACTCAGAGGTAGCCCCAGCACTACATGCTGCCTCTCCAAGCATGCACACTCATACCAAGGTCACTACCACCGTCAAGATCAGTGAGGAGGAACAAACAGGAAAAGGCGCTAGTGGCGGCAGATTCAAGGTACGGAACCATCCTCCTGTGTAGTGGAACGAATCTGTACTCTTCCCCTAAGACACCTTCCCTAGACTTCCCACATCCAGCCAAATCCACTTTTCCAAGGAAGAAACAAGGCAAAAATAAAGATGAACTTACTGGTCTAATTGAGAATGGCAGAATACCCAAGACAACAGCCCTCGTTTACCCTTCAAAGCCCACGGTAGTTGAGTTTGGACTTCCATCCGGTGGCCCACACGAGGAGAGTCTTCAGCGGACCTCTCCTCACTGCAGTTCAGAAGCAAGAGAACTGAACTCTTGAGCTTCCTAGCACCACTGCCTGACTCATGGAATTGAAGCCTTAGCAAACCAGATCACAGGAGTTTCTGTTAACAAGCTTTCCAGATCAACCAATTCCACTCGAGCCACCTTCAAGAGAAGACCCCTCTACTGGCTTCACCTCTTTCAGGAGGAATAATTTTTAGTTCTTCCTCTTTGCCACTTTAAAGTTGAGAATATAAAGCTAAAACCAAATGGATTCCATTTTGCTGACCTCTGACCCTACCTGAATTGGCTGTTTGTGTTCCAACATATAGTAAAAAATCTAAATGTTTACTCCTACACATCATACCCCAACCGAGGAGATAAAATAGAAAATGATGAAAATATGAAACGGGCCCAGTTGCCTGAAGTTCCTCTGACTATCCTCAAAGGTCCAACACAGAATGGATACATCTCCTACTCTTCTTGTTCAGTGCCGATGTCAACTGAACCTCAGCCCAAGCATGCATTTTAAATAAAGCCTACTTGCTATATAGCCCCCCAAATCTACTCAACGCCAGGGTTCAACGCACAGCCAAACACGAGACAGACGTGTAACATGGGAACACCGACACCAGAGAGGCACTCATTCCTTGGAAAAAAATCAACTAGCTGGGGTCAAAAAGACAGCATTTGCCCAAGAATAAAGCTCAGGTGGCAGGAAGAGGTAGAAGGATTAATGAAACAATGACATGTGGGAAGAGTGTGGCTGCATCTTGTTCTTTGTTAATTCCATTTTGCTGATTTTCTGACCTCCAGGAAATAGTAAATAATCTAATGCTTACCCTCAAACATGGTTTTATGACCCACCCCAGGAGATAAAACAGAGTGCTTAAAAAAAAACAAAACAGCACCAGGCCCTTAATTTTATTCTTTTGTAGTTAATGTGATAACACCCATGGTGGGCAGTGTGTGGTGGAGCTTCCCGATTAAAACAAGCTTGGAAACAGGAGCGGCATCCACTTCCGAAACGGCCTATGAACAGTGCGCAGGCCTTTGTTCACAGGACTGCTATGAGTCAGCTAAGACTGCGGACACTGAACAACAACAAATGTGATAAACAAAATGTGTATAAACAGTTGGATGAAGACCCAACTACTTTTGTAAATTTTCACCCAGATCACAATAATAAATGACTCGGCTAAGTTTGGGTGAGGTGACCTAGAAGCACCAGATGCCCCGTCCCTGCAGCCTGGGATCAAGGTCAGGTCAGGGAGGCTGTGGACCAGCCTGACTCTGCGGTGACTGCCATCGAGCGGCACACCTGGCCGCCCATCTGTCAGAGAGCCCGTGTGCCTCCTTCCACCAGACCTGGGTCCTGCCAGTGAGTCGGGGGGTAGGGGGGTGGTTTTTTTTTTTTGTTTCTTTTTATTGAACGGGATTTGCAAGACTTAAGTTCGTGTTCCAAACAAAGACCAAAAGGTAAAACCACTGCAGGCCTCTGGGAAACCTGCTGCTCCTTCCTCCTCAAGGGCTGCCTGCACCGAAGCCTAGTTCCTCTTTCCTTTTTGGCCCAATTCCTGAAACCAGCACCCAGGTGAAGACTTCAACTTGAAATGCGAAAGGGCAGCTTAGATTTGCAAAATATTCAGGAAGCAAATAACACTATGTTAGGCCTTTTTCTATTTCTAAGGAGCCATAGTGCAGTTCAGCCCCAGCAGCTGTTCCACTGGAAAAAGCGGTCTGGGGCTGCTGTTATAAAGATTTGGAAATGAGGAGGGGAGTTCTGCTGTCCTGTGGGCTCGCTAAGTGCTCACTGACTCGATGATGGTAAGTTTTGTTCTTTCTGCTCAGTCTCCATTTCCAGAATCAGAACGGATGGAGGACTCAGTCTCAATACTGTAAAACCCTGCCCGTGAGCATTAGTCAGAAGTTAAGGAAGCCCCAGCATGCCCTAAGGACTTCAGAAAAAGCCTGAGTACACTGCCAACCAGCCACGGGGAGAAAGCGCGGCTGAGTCACGCACCTGCAAAGGGACCCTATGGCACTTTTAAGGAGCCTTGGTAGCACAGCGGGTAACTGTTGGACTACTAGCCAAAAGGTCAGCAGTTTGAGCCCACCAGCTGCTCTGGGGGAGAGAGATTGACAGTCTGCTCCTGGAGAGGCCTGCAGGTCAGACACCTAAAGGGGGCTCATGCTGGGTCAGTCAGTGAGAAATCACAGCAGTGGCTCTGCTTTAAGTTTTAAAACACTCAGTGGCTCAGTGTCTAAAGGACCTGACAGCTAACTTCAAAGGTCAGCGGTCTGGACCCATTAGCCACTTAGTGGGGGGGAGGTCTGCTTCGAAGAGCACTAGAAAGGCTGGGCAGTTCTGGAGGCAGTGTTTGGGTTTGGAAGGGTCTTCTGCTTGTGCTGTCAGGTGGTGAGAGTTTGCATGAAGCTGAAGGCTACCATGTGAGTCCTTTGATTATAAACAAATTTGATGCATTTTTTTTTCTTTTTAAAGAAAATTTTGGGTGAAAATTTAGGTAAATGGCAAATTCAATAGTTTATAGAGAACTCCTTCCTAGACACTGACTGTGACCTCTCTCATGTGTCAGCACCCTCGTTTCCACTCATCCACTTGCCCTGCCCCTTTTACCTTTGTTTGCCCTTTTGGTCTCTTACGGTTGAATCTTCTAAGGAACATATTCTTTCTGGGTGTTCCCAAACCAAATCCACTGCAGTTGCGTTGACTGTGACTCACAATGACCCTACAGGACAGAGCAGAACTTCCTCCCCTCCAAAAATCCCCACTGAGTAAGGAACCAAGTGTAGAGCAGGAGTCTTTAACCAGGGCCACAGCACAGGTTTTGGGAAGTGACTGAGGAAGACTCAAGGCATCAGCTCGCTCTTCATGACCTCACTACACCCAGCACTGAGGAAGCAGAGTTAAGAACTGGGTTCCTGGTATGTTTTCCTAAAATCCAGACTTGGGTCACTGGCTGGCGTAATCCTCTTTAAGGTGGGTTTTCACCAAACTGGAAAGGCCAGTGGGCTGGAGAAAAGATGGCAGCATCTGCTTCCCAAACAGAGACCACTTCACTTCCAATTCTATTCCAACATGGGGCTAATGGGGCAAGGGGAGAGCAGCCTGAGATCTGCAGCCACTTTGATGGTGAGTAACCTTCCTCTCTCCAGGAGGCTGCTGCACCTGCCCCAGCATCCTTCAAGAAGTGTGGGATCAGAATTGAGGAAAACAAACTCAATGCCAAAGGTACTAGTCACCTACTTCCTCCTGCCAGTTAAGAAGCCACCTCCACAAAGAAGAAACACAAACAGGTGGCCAAGGCCCTGCTGAGGTCAGAGGTGGTACGGTACAGATTTACCTCTGTAACACAGTGGATCAGGCAGTGTTTCATTCTATTGTACAGAGGATCACTAGGAGTTAAAAATTGATTAGATGGCATCTAACCGTCCCCTCAAAAGGAAAGCTGCATCACGACAGGTCCCCTTGGGAACCAATGCACCCAGCAATACACTATCTACAGGTCTGTGGAGAAGGCAGCTATAAAACCCAATCGGGTGACCAGATCATCTGTAATGACACTGTCACAGACAGTGGCAGCCAATGGGCAGGCTCTGATCTCTATCTGCAGATGGGATGTTGGCCTTAAAGGAAGGACATGTCTTCCATGTTCTGTCCTTCCAAATTCTAAGAAGCAGAAATGACAGAGAATGGGAAAGAGGAAATCAGATTTTAAAACAGCCAGAGCTTCCCACTTTTAATAGAAATAACATCAGTAATTAAGCTTAGGTCTCTTCTGGTCCTTTTAAGGATTTTCAAACACACCTATTTTGGCTGCAGTAGACTAGTGCCAGGGCTTCCTCAACTCTTAGCTTTTCAACTACTGCTTTCAGAATAACAAAAGTTATCTGAGCTAGTTCCAGCTCATCAAGGTTAAGAGCTAAGAACCACGCACTTAGGGAAGAGGTTAAGGACCAAAACATGGTTCTGGGCCTCAAATATCCATTGATGGGAGACACGTCAGTGCTCTGTCCTCTTTCCACAGGAGACAAAAGCCAGGGTTATCACCTACACAGAAGAGGAATCGTAACATCCTTTCTTAATTTAGGCCTCAAAGTTTGCTTCTAGGCAGAGAGTGTGGACACTGTTAACTCTTCCAGTCCAAGCAGGTGGTACTGAGGAAGTCTGTGAAGAGACCTCAGAGGCTTTACTGGACAGCAGCCTTTGAAACAGATGTGTCATGTAGCTATAGATTCTCACAATGGCAAGAGCTAAATGAGTCTGGAGAGCAAACGGGCAGTGTGATGAGCTGAAGCAGAGCCTCAGCACGGACCCCAAGCTCCTGGAAGTGAGGCATAGGCTAGATGTGGAGAAAACTTCAGTTCAGAGATCAATTCTAAGCCTGAGCCAGCAACTGTTTTAAAGGATTCCTGCGAGTGTAAGGCTAGGTTTCATCATTCTCTTTCAAAAAACGCCAGGCCTTGCCCTACTTTCTTCAGCCCAAGTGCGCTCAGGCACTGCAGCCCTTCCTCATGCTCCTCGTGATCCTACTGTCGAGGAGCACAAAAGTCCCACTTCCCGGAGGGGCCCTAAGGACCCCAAAGTTCCAGGTTGTCAGCTGTGACGCAGAGGGGCCATCTAGTGACGATGCTCACCTGGACTGTGGGACTGTCTTATCCACAAAGAGGAAGATGGCCTTTTCTGAAGGAAGCTGGATCCTTTTCCTGATGATCCACATAAACTGAGCCACGGTGATGTCGGACGGCACCAAGTACTTCCGTTTGTCAATGTCAACAATCTGAGAGCCTGAGACTTTTTCCACAATCACCTGGGAAAGTAAAGAGAAGTCAGGGCAGGATTTCGACAGTGAGGCTCTGGCCTCACACACTGTCAGGGGAAATGACGTGGAGGGTGTGGGCTGGCAGGTGGGTGGAAGACTGCATAGCATTAAAAAATAAGTCCCTGGCTTAATAAACCACACACACTTGAGGCTTCGGGCTGATATCACTATGTTACATGGAAACACTAAGTGCTTCGTCTGTGGTCAATTATACTTCTCATCTCTGACTCAGCCCGTGCAAGAGCAAGAGAGCCCTAACGACTAAGCATTTCAATAGTCTGCGCAAACTCAATATCTGGAATCACGTATACATGTTACTCCAGGGCCCTCTATTAGCCCACCTTCAGACCAAAGGAGACTTAAGATACCTAGGAACCCAGGAGATGAGACTTATTGTTAGGTGGTTTCAAGTTCAATGACTCTTATCAGCCCTCAAAACAACAGAGGCTAGGATTCTGAAGCTCCACCTCACTTACTTTGGGCACGTGGCCAAGAGAGATTGGCCCTTGGAGAAAGACATGCTCGGAAGGGTGACTGGACAGCGCGAAGACAGAGACCCCAGATGAGATGGATTGATACAGTGACTGGGACGAAGGGGGTTGATGTGTCGGAATTAGTGAGACTGGCTCAGGACAGGGCTGGGTTCAGAGCTGCTGTACATAGGGTTACTATACATCACAGGTGACTAAATGGCACATAGTGTGGCAGGTCTGGAAGCAGGAGTGGCATCCACTTCCTAAATAACACGCCTCTATGAACTCTGATGATGTCGTTAGTTGTAGAAGGGCTTCGGGCCTTTGTTGTGAGTCGAGTTGGGTCTTTTCTATGAGTTGAGTTGTGCTCAAAACAATCTACAACAAACACCACCACCACCAATAGATCTGAACCATCCTCATCATCTCTGATCCAACCTGAGCCCACCGTTATGGTCTCTGTATCAATGCATCTATGTGGAAGGTCATCCTCTCTGTGACTCTCCAACTTTCCCAGCATGGTATCATTTTCCAAGGACCAGACAAAAATGACCAAAATGCATGATCAAAGTACATGAGACAAAGCTTCATCCTCCTCTCCAAGAAGCACCCTGGTTGCATCTTCTCCAAAGTATACTTATTGACTCTTAAGAATGGCAATTTCAACAGGGAGCTCTGGTGGCCTAGTGGCAAGAATCTGCACTGCAATCCCAGAGGTACGTGGTTCGAATCCACCAGATTCTCTCCTGGAGAAGGAGGCGCAATCTCCTCCTGTACCTGTCAGATCCGATTTGATGGTACACACACAAAATGATGAGAATACAGAATGGCAATTCCAGCTAACCAAGAACCACCAAGCTCTTCATTTACCCTGCTGATCCTTGATGAATTGTTCCCATTGACACCAGGCTTAACAAAGCCATCTGGGCCAAAAGAATAAGGAATATCCCATACCGCATCCGTGTATGCTTGTCCAGAAAATATAATGAGATGAAGATTCCCCAAACAAGCTATCTATGCTGGTTACCTATGTACCTGTCACCACTTTCAAAATCTACAGACTGTCAAAGTATATGAAAATAGCTGATTATCAAAGTTTAAAAACTGTCAAAACAAAATATATAGGCTTGACTTTATTACCAATTAAGGAAGATCGGAGTTTCATTGTCGTTTCTGTTTTCTGTTTCAGCACCAGGGACGACAAGGTCAGGGTAAAGAAAAGGAACTAGAAATTGGCTACAGCTAAAGGCTTGCAGTTCAAGATGAATGTCCGGAGTCGGAAGTAGTAGTACTACCATCAGAGTGACAATCTCCCTCCATCACCATTCCCAAAAGTGGCAGTGACCTGTTGCCCTGTCCTAGAACAACGATCCTTATATAATTAGCGAGGGAGCTCGGAGGCTGCAGACAGCTCGCTGGCCTAGATCGGCGGCTTCAGCACTGAAGAACCCTGAACAGCACCAGCTCGAGTCCCCTAGTGCCCGGCCCCTGACCCAGTCCGACCCATCTGCTACCAGGGATGGAGCAGGAACCTCGACCTATCAACTGTTGAATGGCCCTGAGCCCCATCTGGGGCCCTAGACGGCAGGGGTGACAGCGAGGTGAGGGGGCGGGGGAGGCCAAACACTCACCGGAACCCGGTCGGGATATTTCGCGCGGATTTTGGCGGATTCCACGCATCTGTGTTCTGCGAGGGAAAACACAAGGGGCTGACGTCGCTTCTGCCCGTTGACAGGTTCCCAGGTCCCCAGCCCTCCTCCCCGTGCGACTTGCGCAAGCCCCGGGCCCAGTTCCGATGTCCCCGCGGCCGCTCTTCCCAGACTCCCGGCTGGACCGGCGGGGCCCGCGGATTGCGCTCAGAGGGCGGCGGTTCCAGGTGCGAGGACCTCGGCGACCCAAACCCGGGGCGCGGCATCCGCCCCGCGCGGCCCGGCCCGGAGCGGCCCGAGTGGGGGATGGGGCCCGCCCGCCTCCCGATCCCCGCGGCCCGGCCGGCGCCCGGGCACCTACCCAACGAGTGGTCCTCCTTGAACATCCACTTCATGGCGGCGGCGAGGAGGAGGTCGAGGCGGCTCGCGGAGCCGAGGAGTTGACCGTACAAACCACAACAACAACGACGGCAGCAACTGCGGAGACAGCGACTCCACGGCAGGCGGGATTTCCGGCTGCCAGAGCCTAGCAACCGGCGGGGGCGTGGCTTCCGGGGACGCTCATTGGTCCTCGGGACATGGGAGGGGGCCTCACCCCCGAGGGCGGGGTTGGAGAGGACTCTGCGGGAAGTCCGCGCGTGAGCGGGGTCGGTGGCCTTGGCCACGGAGTGGGTGGGTCTGTGCGGGGAACTGGTCACTAGAGGGGGTCTCGGTGGTGACCGGTGACTAGAGAGGCCGCTGGTGACGAGACTCATGCCTGATAGGGCAGAGCTGTTGACGGAAGAGAGTAGGATGCTGGCGACGAGGAGGGGGAATTTACGGAATCAGATCGAGGAGGGGTCTCTGGGAGTTGACACAGCAGGAGTTTTGCGAATATGGATAGTTTGAGAAGCTTTGGAGTGGTGGCAGGTTGAGATTCTGCGTGTGTGTGACTAGTTTGAGGGGATTGTGGAGGGTGGGGTATTGATAACACGGAGGGAGTAGCACTGAGATGTTATAAATAAGTTTCTTTGGGCGTAGAAAGCAAATTTATAAACAACTCCCAGTTTCTTCTAGTCGTGAATAAAATTTAGGACTAGTTAAGGGAAGGTATCACAAACACTCCTTTGAGGAGTGTAACGTCACTGATCGCTGAGTGACCTCTTTAACTGTAACTGGCAGAGGACTCCCCGAGGTGCCTGTCAGCCTCGGAGAGTCCCCCCGGGCGGCTGGTCATGAGATGAGCTTCCTCGTTTGGCAGTTAAGTCTATTAACCTTCACAGTTCACAGCCTGGGTTGAGCTTGTGTCACCTGCACGGGAACATGCCTTGTGGCTTTCCAGCCCGTGATGTCATTGCTTTCTTCCCAGCCAAATCATCAACTAAACACTTAATTGGGCACGTGGCCTCTGTCACATGCCTGTGATTCTGATGCACCTGACAGGCCTGTGTCTCTGAACATTGTCATCCGTGGCTTTCTGCACTTGGAATTCCTGATGGATGCCATGGTACCACCTAGCTTCACTCTGAAAATATTTTGTTATTTAAAGACTGTGTCATGAATTACCAACATGGATTTTTTTTTCTTTGTTTTTAATGAAGCAAGAAATCTTTTTAGTTTAGTACGCAGAAATGGATGATTTTGCATACAGGAGCACAGTTCTAGGTGTTAAAGAAATATCAGTTAAGGGTGGAATAAAGATTTTAGTTTTATATGTGTGCTAACAACTATCTCTATTTCCCCCACCCCTTATCATGCTTGGAAAGAAAAGAATATACCTACTCTACAGACAACATGTGAGCAAGAGCCTATAGTGATTAAAGAAGAAGTTCAGGCTGCTTTGAAGGAAATGGCAAAAAATAAGGCCCCAGGAATAGATGGTATACCAATTGACATATTTCAG
>NW_006399822.1:11034274-11049279 GCF_000299155.1 Elephantulus edwardii
CTTGGAGGCAAGGATTCTGAGGCTCCGTCTAACATACTTTGGACATGTTGTGAGGAGAGACCGGTCCTTGGAGAAGGACGTCATGCTTGGGAGGGTAGAGGGATAGCGCAGGAGGGGAAGGCCCTCTATGAGGTGGGTTGATTCAGTGACTGGGATAATTGGGATGGGAGTGTCAGAGACGGTGCGATTGGCACAGGACAGAGCCGAGTTTAAGGCTGTTGTACATAGGGTCACTATGAGTCGAAGGCACATAACAAGAATAACAACAACAGACAAAAGTAAATACAGGGAAGTGAGGCTGGTTGTTTATCCTGTCATTGTAAGCAAACAATGGCCTCAAGGGACGTAGAGATGATAAGGAAGTCACAGGACCGGATTCATAAGGTTGCTATAGGTCTTAGCTTGATAGCACCTAACAACAATGAAGTAAGTGCCAAATAGATTGATGAGTGACGAACTATAAAAGCTCTGACCGCTGGAGAAGTGGCAGAGCAGTCTTAGATCTAACTGCCTTCCCCATCTGTTATAGAAACTCTGTACGGATGAGGAACCCATCTTTGTTTTAACTAGTGCGACTTGCACAAAGGACTCCTTGTTTGTCTCGGTACAATATCACTGCTGTGAAGTGCCTGTGAGTTGACTACTACTCACAGTGACCCTATAAACAATGGATCTGAACCCTGCCCTACCCTCTGCCATCCTTATCACCTCAGATATGCTTGAGCCCACCAGGTACAAAAGGACCTTCTAAACTTGTAACAAGGACAACCCTTTCAAGGAATGAGAAAGGAAAATTTTTAACTGTTTCAATCTTTAACTGGGTTACTGCTAAGTTTGCACTGAATCTCTTATTTCCCCATTTCCTTTCCCTCTTTACACTGTTGTTATTATGGTTATTACGCGCCATCCAGTCGACTCATAGCAACCCTATGTACAATAGGCCTGAATGCTGTTCTATCCTGTGCCAACTTACTGTGTCTGACACACCTACCCTTATTACCCGTCACTGAATCAATCCATCTCATCTATGGTCTTCCTCTGTCTTCCCCTCCACCCTTCCAAGCATGATCATTTCCCTCTCTTAAGGATTGGTCCCTCCTTGCAACATGCCTAAAGTGTGTCAGACAAAGCATCAGAATCTTTGCCTCCAAGGCTTCACTCTCTCTAGGACGAACCTGTTTGTTCTCCTGGCAGTCCATGGTATGTATATTCAATACTCTTCTCCAGCACCACAGTTCAAAGGCATCAGTTCTCCATAATTCCTAGCCATCGTCCAGCTCTCTGATGCATAGCAAGCAATTGTGAAGACTATGGCCTGGACCAGGTGCATCTTAATCTCCAGACTGACACTGTTGCTCTTCAGTACTCTGGAGAGGTCTCTGACAGCCAACTTTCCCCAGTGCAGTTCATCTCTTGATTTCCTGGCTGCTGGTACCAAGAGTGTTGATTGTGGAGCCAAGCAAACTAAAGCTCTTAACAATCTCAGTCTCTTCACCATCTATCATGATGCTGCCAATGAACCCAGTGATGAGAATCTTTGTTTTTTTTGATGTTGAGCTTTAATCCATATTGAAGGCTGCAGTCCTTGACCTTCTGTAGCAAGTGCTTCAGGTCCCCAGGAGCCACTCTATAGTTAATAAAAATTATAAAAAGGTAGTTTATTCCAGCATACCATAGAAAAGAAAAAGGATAGATACAGAGTGGGAGAATAGGATAGCCAGCAACCCAGCTAAACCCCAAAACTCCTCCATGTTATGTTTTATAGAAAGAATATACAAAGTTACACTATTGAAGTTCCCTTTGCATCAAGGTGACAAAAAAATAAAAAGGTGGGGAGTGTCCATACATTTGGTTTTCTGGTTTCTTAGGTAAATGAAGTTTGTTGTTGCCGTTGAGTTGTTGGTTGGTGTGTATGTGTATGTTTGTACCATTGAATCAGATCCAACTGGCATAGGAGGAGATTGCCCCTCCTCTAGCAGAACATCTATTTATTGGATTTGAATCTCACACCTTCAGGATTGCAGCACAGCTTCTTGCCATTAGGCCACCAGAGCTCCCTTATAAATGAACTTTTGATATGAGTAGCAGCCTCAAGTCTTCATCAGTTCAGAGACCAAGATATTAACATAGCACAGAAAGGGGACATGGAAAATAGATTTTACAGAAGAGGACAGAATGATGTGAGTTCTGGAGGCCTAATGGCAAGAAGCTGCACTGCAATCCCGAACACACATGATTTGAGTCCACCAGCTGCTCCCTGGGAGAAGGATGAGCAGTTCCCTCCCGTGTGATTTACTGCCTCTGAAAACCCTCTGGAGAATCAGATATGGGTCAGTTCTAATTCAACAGCAACAATAGCAACCTTGTATCACCAATTATTATAAATTTTTTTAGAAAGGGACAGAGAATCAGATGAATCTAGTACAGGTTGATAAGGGCAAAGAAATATAAATGAAGCAGACCACAAGCTACAAATTGTTTGTATGGGCTACCTTGCTTTTAAGATGTTAATGCTATATGTGCATAATAAAGGAGCTTTGTTAGTTGTTGTTATGTGCCACTGAGTGGAGTCGCCTATGACTCATAGCAACCATATGTGCAACAGCCCTACACTTTGCTCTATCCTGTGCCAATCTGTCTCTGACACACCTACCCCCAGTACCCCAGTCACTGAATCAATCCATCTCACCAAAGGTCTTCCTCTCCTGCACGGTCCCTCCACCCTCCCAAACATAACGTCTCTCTCCAAGGACTGGTCCCTCCTTGCAACATGCCCAAAGTATGTCAGATAAAGCTTCAGAATCCTTGCCTCCAAGGAGCAGCCTGATTTCACCCTCTCCAAGTCGAACCTGTTAGTTCTCTTAGCAGTCCATGGTATATTCAACACTCTTCGCCAGCACCACAGCTCAAAGGCATCAATTCTTTTTCAATCTTTGCTAGTCATTTTCCAGCTCTCTGACGCACAGCACGTAATTACGAAGACTATGGCCTGGATCAGGCACATCTTGAAAAGTGAAATTTGGTGAAAGAGCCTGGTGTAAGTAGAAATTTAGCTCCTTGCCTTTGGTAAAAAGTTCAACCAACAATTTAAAAAGTCAGTTTGCAGCCTTTAGGAGAGGAGGGAAAGTCTTCTCACTTGGCCCTCAGAGTTACACACCCCTTCCCAAAAGTTCTGATATTCACATTTGTTTTGGCTTCTGATAAGAGGCGGCCTCATGGTGGACGATCTAACCATTTTGGTTTCCCATTTCTTTACCTGTCTTTTCCTTTTTATACAGCATTTTCTTTTTCTTTTTTACCTCCGCTGTCTATGGTTTCCCCCTACACACATCCACACACAAGGTTTTAGCCCAGGGCCAGATTCAAGACCACAGTCATTCCTATGCTCTGCTTGTTTCCCTCCAGAGAAGCATACCTGGTGATGGGTTGCATTTATGTACAAAATAATCTACATAGGGGATTAAAAAATGATTCATAATATTGACTGTCCACCTTTATGAAGACTCAAGTTCACAGAAATGTCAACAACGACGATTAAAAGTGTCTGATGCCAATTCTACTCTGCCTTAGAGAGACTGAACACACGTTTAAAGCTAAATTCATCAACGGGCAAGCCCCCTGTTAGCCCCACCCCTCGCAGGGCTCAGCGTTCTTGCTATTGGTCCCCGTCCGCATCCGGTTGCCATGGAGACCAAGGCTATGGTAACCGGGAGAAGCCAAACTTACTTGTGCGCGCTGTCGGCCCGCGGAGGGGTCCCAGTGTTGGGCGGGATCCTGGAAGCCGCTGATGGCGCTCTATGAGCTCTTTTCCCACCCCGCCGAGCGCCGCTACCGCGCGGGGCTCTGCTCCAAGGCCGCGCTGTTTGTGCTGGTGGCCGCCGCGCTCACGTACATCCCGCCGCTGCTCGTGGCCTTCCGGAGCCACGGTGAGCCGGCCCCCCGGAGCGGTGCGCCGCGTGGCCCCGGCGCCGGCCGGCCGCCCTGACCCCCTGCCCTCTTCACCTCAGGGTTCTGGCTGAAGCGGAGCAGTTACGAGGAGCAGCCGACCGTGCGC
Source organism: Elephantulus edwardii (assembly GCF_000299155.1). NCBI lineage: Eukaryota > Metazoa > Chordata > Mammalia > Macroscelidea > Macroscelididae > Elephantulus > Elephantulus edwardii. The sequence continues at coordinate 11,038,329 of NW_006399822.1, forward strand.
TTCCTGCACCAGGTGCTGCTCGTGGTGCTGCTGGGGCCCGAGCGTGGCGGGCACCTGGCCTGGAGCACGTTCCCGGCCTTCAACCAGCTGCAGGGGGAGCATCTGCGCATCCCGCTCGTCTCGGTGCGTGCTCCCCGCCGCGACCCTGCGGCGCTCCGGGACCGGAGGGAGGTGCGGGTGCGGGTAGCCCGGCCCCCGCGGAGTAGAGTCATGTCCCGGGAGGAACCCAGGCTCGTGGGTCCGAGTTCAGGTTTCATTTCTCGGGGAGTTAGAGCCATTATCTTCTCTAAGATGTCCTGGACCTCTCTAAAGTTAGTCTTTGCTGTTAGAGAAGTTGGGGCCAGAACCCGGGGAACACTCTGCATTTGGGCAACTCCGGAGGCCTGGTCTGAGCAGTATTTTGTGCAAGTGGAATTGCACAGCACAACCCTGAAAGATCTGCACCTGGGAAAAGCAAGGCGTGATTGGTTACGTGATTGCCCCGGGACGGTGCTGAGGACCTAGTCCAAGCTTCCTAAACTTGTCTCCTTGGACAAGCACATTCCGCAGGAAATACACATTAAAAGGTTTGTGGCATGGTACGCCGGAGCCCTGGTGGCGCAGTGGGTTAAGCATTGCCCGGCTACCAGAAACGTCCGCCTTTGGGACCCACCGACCGTCTCCCGGGGAGAAAGATGAGGACAGCTTTTATGAACATTGCAGCCTTTTGCAACCTCAGAAGCCCTGTGGGCCAGTTCAACTTTGTCCTGCAGGGTCACTGTCGGTGGAAAAGGATTTGATGCTAGTGGCCTTGGTGTTGCTTAATGTAGAACAGAGGCACCCTGGAGGCACAGTGGTTAAAGCTCTGAGTTGTCAGTAATTCAGACTCACCCGCACTGCTTGAAAAAGATGAAGCAGTCTGCTTCTGGAAAGATTACAGCTTTGGAAAACCTCTGGGCTGCTTTTATTCTTATAGGGTCACTAGAAGTTCTGGTGAAGTCGTGCATAGTGTGTTGGTTGCTAACGAAAAAGTGGCAGTTGGAATCAACTAACTGGCTCTGGGGTGAAAGATGGGCAGTCTCCTTCAGCATCAAAAACTAGATGGAGGACAGTTATAAAACCTTACGCAGGAGGTCTTTCTCCATCTCACTACTTCCAGAGAAATGACCCATTTCACTCTCTGGGATGCATCTTTTCTAATGAAACTTTCTTTGCTTTCACCATTAAAAAAAATTTTTTTTTGAGGTCACTTGGGAGCCCTAGGAGTGCAGTAGTTAAAGATTTCACCTGTTAAACAGATGCAGCCTTGCATGTACCCACCAAGTTGGGCCAAGAAATCTTGAGGAGTTGCCTGATAAACTGGAAAAGATCCATATTTGTTCCCATTTCCAAGAAAGATAATCCAAGATCCAATAGAATGTAGAAATTATTGAATAATAGCATTAATATCACATGCAAACAAAAGCTTGCTGAATATTATCCCAAAACAGCTAGAATTGTACATTAACAGAGAACTGCCAGAAATAGCTGGATTTAGAAAAGGCCATGGCTGATATCAGATGGCTCTTGGCTGAAATCAGAGAAAACCAGAAGAATGTCTGTTTGTTTTTTAACAACCACACACAAACATTTGACAGTGTGGATCACAACAAATGATGGCTAACATTGAGAAGAATAGAAATCCCAGAAGTTTTGCTTATCCTTGGAGACGAGGATTCTGAGGCTCCGTCTAACATACTTTGGACATGTTGTAAGGAGACACTGGTCCTTGGAGAGGGACATCAGGCTTGGGAGGGTGGAGGGACAGCGCAGGAGGGGAAGACCCTCTATGAGGTAGAGTCAGTGACTGGGGTAATCGGGATGGGTGTATGAGAGACGACGGATGGTGCGATTGGCACAGGACAGAGCAGAGTTTAGGGCTTGTTTGTACGTAGGGTTGCTATGAGTCGCAAGCGACTCGATGGCACATAACAACAACAACAATATACCTGGACCACTGCATGATGCACAGTCAAGAAAGGAGCGTATCAGGCATGTATTCTTTCTCCATGCCTTTCAACCTATGTGTTGAACAGATTATTTGAGAAGTGGGACTTTATGAGAAGATGTGGCATCAGGATCAAAGGAAGACTTATCAACAACTTGTTAGGCGCTTAATAGAATCTTGCTAAGTAAGAGTGAAGAGGACTTAGTGTTCGTAGCACGAGATCAAGGACTACAGTCTTCAGTAGAGATTGTGTCTCAACACCAGGAAAACAAAAATCCTCACCAACAGGCCTATAGGCAGCATCATAATAGATGGAGAAAGGATTGAAGTTATTAATAATTTGATCTTTCTGGGATCCACAAATAGCACTCTTGGCGCCAGCAGTCAGGAAATCTAAAGACGGGTGGCATTGAGAAAATCTGCCATCGAGGCCCTTTCCAGAGTTATAAAGAGCAATGATATCAGTGTAAAGACTAAGGTGTGTCTTATCCAAGCCATGGTCTCAGTTGCCTTCTATGCATCTGAAAGCTGGACAGTGACTAACAATGACAGCAGAAGAACTGTTGCCTTTGAGTTGAACATATACCATAAATTGCCAAGAGAACAAACAGGTCTGTCCTGGAAAAAGTGAAACCAGGATGCTCCTTGCAAACAAGGATGATGAAATTCCATATCACATACTTTGAGCATGTTGTTAGCAGGGGCCGGTGCTTGGAGAAAGACATCATGCTTGGAAGGGTAGAAGGTCAGTGCAAGAGAGGAAGGCCCTTGACAAGATGGATTGACACAGTGACTGTGGCAACGGGTTCAAGTGTATTGGAGATGGTGAGGTTGGCTCAGGATAGGGCAAGGTTCAGAACAGTTGTTCATAGGGTTGCTATGAATCGTGGTCGACTCAATGGCATGTAACAACAACCAGAAGGTTGGTGGTTCAAATCCACTCCTATTCCACAAGACAAAAATGAAGCAATCTACTTCCTAAAGGGTCACAGCCTTGACAGTGCTGTGGCCAGATTCCTTGGCAGTGGCTGTGGTTTGGTGATCTAGTGTCACTATGAATTGGAATTGGCTGGGCTTGAAGGCGTTGGTTTTGAAATGTGATATGGTAATCTCAATCTTACAGTGAGGTCTATTAGGATTTGACAGCTTGCCCTTAAAGTCGTTTGTGACAGAAGTCAAATATCTTAGTTTTTTCATTATCATTGCCTTTATTATTCAATATCTTTATGAAACAGATTTTTCTTTAACTTTGGGACTGGCATAAGAATGATAACCCCAGTTAGTTATACACTGCAACAACATTGCAGTGTATATTATTTACAGACTAGATTTCCCCAATGCCACGTGTCTTGATGTCTTGACTGCTGCTACCATGGTTTGCTGGTATCCTTGACAACTCTGATCATGTGACATATTGCCTGTTTTTATTCTTTTTTGAGGTTATCATGCCTCAGGAGGAAGATGACTGAGGCTGAGCTGTCGATGATGAGGTAGATTGCATGTTATATTCCATGAGCATATTTCTTTGCCAAAAGAGAAGCAGGTTTTAATTTTATTTCAAGCGTATAGAATATTAACATGTTAGTTTTATTATAATATTTGATTTCTTATTTTTTTTTTTACATTTGTTCGCTCAGAGTCCCTGGGGTACCGATGGTTAATATCAATCTTTGGACTCCATATGGAGGCGCCAGAGAAGATAGTTAGGAATCCACTCCTCTGTGTATTCTAGAAACTCAGAACTAGATCCTCTTCTGGTTCTTTTTGTCTGAGAAATAGTCATAAAGGCTTATATGCAGCACTAGGCTTTGTTCATTTTGGTTTTTTACTTGTATATTGGCCACTCACTGTCCACGAATGTTTGGTTTTCTGGTTGGGCTCCTGGTTAACCTCTTATCTCCGTCACCAGAAGCCACCCCGAGAACACTGGCACCTCCCTGCGCCTGGTGTATGTGGCTTCCCATTTTCAGTTGATAGAGACACTCATTGCCGTCACTTTAGAATGGACTCAGAGACCCTCCCTTGGGCTGCTGGGTCTGTAGTTGCGTGGTCGGAGACAGCTCACCTTTCTGTCTTGGAGGTGCTGATGGATTTGAACTGACAGGTCAGCAGTGCAACTCCCTACACACCATGCTAGGAGACCCCCTCTGTAGAGACAACACTCTTGTTTTTGTGATACCTAGAACCACTAATTCTCTCCAACACTGAGTAATTTTGTTCTAGGCCATTGTCTACTAGTAATTTATGACCTCACAGTCTGTACAGTCCATCTCAATAAATAAATTGCTTCCTTACTAATAGCTCGTTAGGGAGCTCTGGTGGCCTGGTGGCAAGAAGCTGCGCTGCAATTCTGAAGACACCTGGTTCAAATCCAACAGATGCTCCTCTGGAGAAGGAGGGGCAACCTTCTTCTGTGCCAGTCAGATCTGATTCAACAATACATAACAATTACAAAACAAACAAACAAAAAAAACCCTCACTAATTAATAGCTTTGGTGCAGGAATAGCTTAAAATCATGAGATTAAATCAACAACAAAACCAAAACACACATTGGAAGATATAATGGAATTAAAGACCTCAACAACAGCAATTGAAAAGCTAAAATAGGAATCAAACAAGAAAGGTGCAACATTTATATGCAGGTTGCTGAGAGACTAACAAAATAAGAACAAATAATAATTCATGACAGGAGAGTTATCTGAGGAAGAGGGGCAGGAGGATAGGAGGGCAGCAATACAGTCCATTTCTTCTGCACCTTTCCAGAAATATCTGTATCCCTTTTAATATTTGTACAAGGAAATGTAGTACGTAGTCATTATTTCTGTGGTGGGTTTTTTTTTACTTTGTGGTGATTTTAGGGTGTATTTATAGCACAAATTGGAGCCGTTTCTAGCCGTTCAGACACTTTGATCTCCCTGTATCCCCACAGTGCAACAGCGCACTTCCCATCCTCCCTGTGCTGCCCATTTTCACTCTGCCTTCTTTCCTGTCCCCTTCTGCTTCTGAGCTTTTGCTGTGGCCTAGTTTCCCCTTTTTGAATTTGCATCATTACTTGTTCTAAGCATTGCTTATTTCTGGTATTGTTACTCAGAAGGCCTACCCTTGGCTTAGCTAAAAGTCAAGCCTCAAGTGTGAGCTCACTTCCAGGCCTGACTCTCACCCTCTATTGTGGCCTCTTCCAGAGTGGGCGGCAGTAGTAGCCAGGCACCACCTCCTTAGTAATTCTGAACTTGGTGTTATAGAGATTAAGGTTAGTCCTTTAGATACATTAGTACTTTAAAAAATGTTAATGACAAAGTTTTTTAAGGGGAAAAAAAATTAGAAAAGTGCTTCTGTAAAAACAAAATGATATTTTAAACACCTGGATAATACACTAAAGATAAACTAATAAAACACAAATAAAATTATCAATTTTGAGCATTTATTGTGCACTATGTATATGATGACGTGCCCTGGTAGCTAGGTGATTAAAGTGCTCAGCTGCCAACCAAAACATCCACAGTTCAAACCCACCATCTGCTCCTTAGGAGAGAAATGTACCAGTCTGCTTCTGCAAAGATTTATACCCTTGCACACTCCGTGGATCAGTTAAACTCTGTTCCCTAGTGTCACCATGACTTAGAATTTACTTGATGACTGTTTTGTGGGGTTGTTTTAAAATTTTTTTTAAATCATTTTAATGAACATTTACAGAGATTTTGGATTTCCATTCATTCATTGCTGTTTTGTGTTTTAAGTGAATGCTAAATAATAAGGTTAAAGCTGTTAACAGCTTCATTTTATTTGGATCCTCTGTCCACGCCTACAGTAGTAACAGCAGTCAAGAAATCAAGATATGTTGCACTGGGGACATCTGCGGTGAAGGACCTCTCCAAAATAGTAAAGAGCAAGATGTCACTTTAAAGTCCAAGGTGCACCTACGTTGTTCCTTAGGTGGCTGTCAGTTGTAGTCTACAATGCCACATAACAATACTAGCATCTACTTACAGGATTATCATGGACTTAAAAAATTATTTACATATGTGCATTGCACGGGAGGAGATTGCCTATCTGTCTGCCTCAGAGCAGCTGGTGGACTTGAACTTGAGTGTGTCCAGGCGTTGGCAATGCGTCTCCTTACCACTAGGCCACCAGAGTTCCCTCTATGTGTGTATGAAATTAATGACTAACATGAGTTATTGTTAGGTGCTCTTAAGTCATCTCTAATTCATACAGATTCCACATACATGGCTTGAACCTATACCATCCTCACAGTCTCTGTCTGCTGTGATAGAGCCCGTTAAAACAGTCACTGTGTCAGTCCATCTCATAGAGGGTCTTCCTCTCTTTCGCTAACCGTCTCCTGTTGCAAGCATGGAGGCTCCAGCCCTTCCTGATAACATGCTAAGTGATCAGTACAGGCCAAGTACTATGTAAATAGCTGTAAGAATATATTTGTTAACTGTTAAAAAGCAAAATGTACGTTTACAGACTTAAGCTGTGCCCAGTTTAGACCATGGTGTTTTTAGTCACTTCATATGCATGCAAAAACTGGACAATGATTAATAAAGACCAAAGGAAATGTGATGCCTTTGAATAATAGTGATAGCGGAGAATACTGAATATTCCATGGACTGCTAGAAGAACAAACACATTTGCCTTAGAAGCGAGGATAGTGAGACTTTTTTTTTTGCTTTTAAAGTTTATATGAACTGTAATTTTAATTTCTGAAATAAGCTATTGCTCTGGAGGTGTGTAGTGGCAAGGAACTACGCTGCCAACCCAAAGGCACAAGGTTTGAATACAACAAGTTGCTCCACAAGAGAAAGATTGGCAATCTCCTATACAATTTACATTTCCTGAAAACCCACTGGATGGTCAGCTGTGAGTTGGATGAACAGATCCCTTGAGGGAGCTCTGGTGGCCCAGTTGGTAAAGAGTTGCACTGCCAAACCAAGGCTGATCTGCCAGAAGAAAGATGGACAACCTCCTTTTGTCACATTTATAGCCTCTGAAAATCTGCTGAAGGGTCAATTATGAGTTGGTTCCAACTTGATAGCACATAGCAACATTAAGTTAATTTAGTGACTCAACGAAAACTGTTTTTTTCTAAAAAGGTAATATACTAAAGTTTTCTGGAAACAGAAGACCAAAGCTTATTAATCCTCCACAATTAGTTCAAATCTTAAATCATTCTAAAACAGTATTACTCTGGCCACAAGCTCTATTTGGTAACTCTATAGACTATGTACCTGGATGATATCACCACATGTGAATTACAGAATAGCTGTTTGCTATCTAGATCACTTGGGCCTTATGCTAAAACTAACACATGTACATAATCTATTTTGTTCAGTCAAGGGACAATGGACCTGGCATGCAATGCCCAAGGAGGAGGAAGAAAAAGAGGAAAGGTGAAGGGAGAGAATGAAATGGAGACAGGGGCCAAGCATAGTGTACTGCTTTGGAGTGAGGATAGTGATACTTTGTCTCACATACTTTGGGCATGTTCCCAGCAGGAACCAGTCCCTGGGGAAGGGCATCTTAGTGTAGTAGAGGGTAAGGGAGAAAGAAGATTACTCCCAACGAGAGAACTTAGTACAATGGCTTTCACAGTGGACTCAGATTTAGAAACAGCTGTGAGAATAATGCAGGACTGGGCAGTATTTTGTGCAAAGATGGCACCTAACAGCAACGTGGACTGCCAAGAGAAAATTCAGATCTGTCTCGACGAAAGTGAAACCAGGGTGCTTCTTGGAAGCAAAGACGGGAAACTTCATCTCACAAACTTTGAGCGTGTTATCAGGATGGGCCAGTTCTTGGAGAAGAACATCATGCTTACAAGGTGGAGGGTCAGCATAGAAAAGGAAGATCATCATCAAGATGTATTGACATGGTGACTCAAGGTGGGCTCAAGGATGTACGAGGTGATGAGGATGATGCAGATAAGGCCAGATAGGTTTAGATCTGATGTTCATAGGGTCAGATGAATAGCAGTTAAGTCAATGACACGCAACAGCAACAGCTATTCAGGTGGGGGAAAGAATACTCTGTGGTTTAAAGTTGTTGTTTTAGGTGCCATAGAGTCAAGTACGACTCAGAGTGACCCTGTGAACAACCGGCCTGACCTCTATCCTACCCTGTGCCATCCTCACAATCTCTGACACACTCAAGCCCATTGCTGCACTCACCATGTCAGTATCCCTGGTGGAGGGTCTTTCTCGCCTTCATTGTTCCCTTTACCTTTCCAAGCATCTTGTCCCTTTCCAAGGAATAACCTCTCCTAGCCACACACCTGAAGTATGTGAGATGAAGTATGTTATGTTGGAGAATTGGTCTGCATATTGGTAAGGACTTGCAGCTTGGATATCTGTATTCTTGCTTGCTTATCAGTGTTCTAATTAGTGCAATGCTTGTCTGTCGACCTGCTGTACTTGTGGGTTGCCATGATGCTGAAAGCTGTGCCACCGATGTTTCGAATGTCAGAGGGGTCACCCATGATTGACAGGTCTTAGTGGAGCGCCTAGATTAAGCCAGATTAGGAAGAGGATTGGCCATTCACTTCTGAGGTAACAGGTCTCTGAAAATCCTATGAATAGCTGAGGAAAATGAATAGATATAGAATTGGAGGAGAACACAGATTGACGATCAGAAAGGAGAAACAGCTGCAAACATTCTTTAATAGTTGGAACATGAAATGTACAGTTTAAAATTAAGGAAAGGTAAAACTATTTTTTAAATTTTTTATTGAGATTTTAATGAAAATTTATGAAGAACGTAGATTTCCATTCATTCATTGTTGTACATTTTCCTCCCTACCACCTCTCCCGCCCAAGTTCTTTTGTCTTTCAAAAATTCTTTCAAAAATGTGCAATAATGAATGAATGAAAATCTAACTTTTCTGTAAACTTTTGTTTAAAATGACAATTAAAAAAATTCTTTCGGCGAGCTCTGGTGGCCTAGTGGCAAGAAGCTGCACTGCAATCTGAGGTACATGGTTTGAATCCACCAGATGCTCTCCTGGAGAAGGAGGAACAATCTCCTCCTGTATCAGTCAGATCTGATTTGATGGTACACAAAAAAAAATAATGAAATAAAATTAAATAAATTTTTTTTCATTGTTGCACAAGAAAACTATTCTTGAATAGGAAACTTCCAAGTAGTACATTGCAAAGGTGTTCAATTTATATATATATATATATATATATATATATTTATATGAATACAGAGACTTTCTAGTGTAATTCTTGAACTTTAGATATATCTGTATTGAAGGGAAGGTCTTACAAAGTGGTGGTATTTATGCCACTGCTTTTGTAAGTGTACTTGTCTGTTGAGAATTGGTAGAGTCAGATATGGTTAGTCAAAGACATTTTTAACTGTCAAGTAGTTAATTTTTAAAAAAAAAGACTTTGCAAAATTTCCCACAGTTTTTCACGACTTGTACCTGGAATAATTGGACCTTTTGATTGACTATTCCCAGAACACTTTTTGTACCTGACAGAAATAGCAATTAATCTTTTAGCTAGTTCTTACCACCACTTTTCATGGGCAAGAAACCGAGACACAAAGACATCATGTCGTTTGCGCCTGAGTGAGCAAATCTAGTCTGGAACTCAGTTTTCTCTAACTCTGTTGTTTATACTAGTAACCTTTATTACTCCAAAATATTTTTCTTTTCTACCTCAATATAAAGCCAGATTGAATAGAACTCCTCCAGGGAGCTCCTGCCTCAGGAAGCCAAGGAAAATAGTGGCTTTTAGATCAAGGCTAAGAGGTAGCTTTGCAGTTGCTAATTTGGGGAAAATGCCTCAGGATTTGGAAATGACCTTGTCTCTGCTTTGGTCAGCTCACCTTGAATGGCATCCCTGGAGCTGCCTTTAAAGAAAAAAAAGCTTAAAGCAGCTTTATTAAGGGGACTCCTAGGTGGGATTCCTTGGTCTGGAGAGACAGACCTGGGGAAAACCGGGCCCTAAAGTGGGGTGGAGCAGGGTGTTTTTTGTTTTTTTATCTTAAAATTTCCATTTAATTTACTTAATAAAATCCAGCTTAAGTCAAATGGTAGCATAAAAACTATCTCATGTGCACAGGAAGTTTACTTCATAATCTCAAATGCTTATTACCCATTGCCTCAAGTGTTAATTCTTTTAAGTTTCAATTTCTAATCTTGAATAAACTCCCCACATTTGTGATACAGTTAAGAAATTCAGTAGTTGTATAGTGTTTTCTATTTTTGTTTTTTTATTTTATTAATGTTAATGAACGTTTACAGAAATTTTGGATTTTCATTCATTAATTGTTGCAGGGGGCAGGTTTTGATAATAAGGGTCTTTAGGGAGGAGATGGAGGGACATACCATTGTGGTTTAGCCAGGTGAGAGAGATAAGGACGGTATGATGCTAAAAGAGGAGGTTCAGTGGGTAAGATGGTTGAGCAGGAAGGGCCGGCTGTACATCAGCTCGAAGGGGCCTAGAAAGGATGATGAATGGGGTGTTGCCCGGATGCTGCTTCCACACTCTGTTTATGGAAACTACAGCACAGGCTGCCTTAAGGTAACCTTCAGAGGGTAGAGAGCTGCTGTCAATAAAAAGAATATGGTCTGGATTAGGGGTATGTTGGTCAGATAGGGAGAGAAGTAAAGAGCTCATATTTTCAAGGGCTTCAGGGGTGTTTACTGGAAGTAAGTCAGCGGGTTGAGGGACAGTGATTGAGAGAGGCTAGTAGATGGAGCTCTTGCATTCGACTGGGGGGAAGTAAAGATAGGAAGCAGTGGAAAAGCACATCTAGAAGTCTATGACTAGAGGAGACTTGCAGAGGGCGGTTTAGGGCTTCTGGAGTTGCTTCTCCCCCCCGTCCCCCATTTTAAAAAATTGTTTGGGTACTATGGTCATGACAAGAGTCCAGAATGAAGGCTGCATAGTGGAGTGTGCTTGGCGGGGGGAGTTGTATACCAATGAAAGAATTTTTCTTTTCCTTTTCAAAGAGAAGAGCAAACTGGGGGGGGG
>NW_006399822.1:11049553-11072721 GCF_000299155.1 Elephantulus edwardii
AATAAAACAATGATAAGAAAGCTAAAAATAAATAAATTTTAAAACCCCACAACACCCATAGCAGGTTGTTTGTTTGTTTGTTTATTTTTTAAATTTAACAAAGTTTCTAAAAATTGTTTTTCACAGGGGATCTTTCCCATTTCCTTCACCTGCCCCCCCTCCAGTTTTATTTATTTTGTTGTTGAATCTTTGAAATTGCTCAGCCAATTTGACACCTTTTTACCCTTTAGTGCTTTAAAGGGCATGATGCTCCTTTGGATAATCAACCACATAAGATCAAAAGGGTACCATTTGCTCAGGGAACTCTGGTGGCCTAGTGGTAAGAGGCTGGGCTGCAATTCCAAAGGTAAGAGGTTCAAGGCCACCACATGCTCCCTGGGAGGATGGACAGTCTCCTTCCATGTGATTAACTGCCTCTGAAAACCCCCTGCAGGTTCAGCTATGAGTCAGTTCTAAATCTAGGGTACACAACAAGAACAGCAAAGCTCAGAAAGCAAGAAGGGGAGGTGGTTACAGTTATGTTGTATATATGTAGTTATGTTGTATGTATGTAATTACTTTGTATGCATGTACAGTTACCTTGTATGCACTATGTATTATAATTAATGTTGTAAAACAATGTGAATGATTAATTGAATGGGAAACAGATTAGCTTTGTAGACTTTGATTCATACCACAGTTAAAAAACAAAGGGCCTGATATTAAGGCAGAGCTTCTTAACTTGTTAAACAAAGTTGTTGTTTGGTTTTAAGAAGACCTAAGGGGGTATTTTTTGATTAAGGGTTAAAGATTATCTCAGGGCAGTATCCAAGATACTACTTACTGAATAAAAAAAGTGATACAAGAACCTTTCAAAGTGAAGAGAAGCTTAACTACCTCAGAAAATCTGTTGGATGGCCACGTATGTGTCAGTTCTGACTCAGTGGTAGTCATCAACAATATATAAATGCATGTCTATGTCTTAACACCAGCAGTCAGGAAATCAGAAGACAAATTGCATTGGGAAAATCTGCTGTCATAGAAGTCTCCAGAGTGCTAAAGAGCAATGATGTCAGTTTAAATATAAAGGTGCACCTAATACAGGCCATGGTCTTCTCAATTACTTGTTATGCTTCAGAGAATTGGATAATGACTAAGGATGACAGAAGAAGAATAGATACCTTTGAGTTGTGGTGCTGGGGAAGAGTCTTGAACATACCATGGACTGCCAAGAAAACAAATAGGTCTGTCTTGGAGAGGGTGAAGCCTAGTCTCTCCTTGGAGGCTAGGATTTTGAAGCTCCGCCTCACTTACTTTGGGCAAGTGGCCAGGAGAGATCAGTTCTTGGAGACGGACATCCTGGGTGGTCGGACAGCACAGAAGAAGAAGACCCTGGATGAGATGGATTGATACAGTAACTGGGGCCATGGGGGTTGATCTCTCAGAGTTATTGAGACTGGCTCAGGAAGGGGAGGGTTCAGAGCTGCCGTACGTAGGGTCGCTATCTCAGTGGCACATAACAGCAATAACATACTATGACAGGTTTGGAAGCAGGAGTGGCATCCATTTCCTAAACAACGTGCCTCTGGAAACTCTGTGAACTTTAATAAATGTTGATAGTTGTAGTGGGGCTTCAGGCCTTTTGTTCTTAGGGTTGCTATGAGTCGTGTTCGACTTGAAGGCAATCAGCAACAAGTCTGTTATAGATGTTACTAAGTCAGTTTTTGGCATTTAGCAAGCAATGTGTGATGCATTAGAACTGCCTTAGGGGTTTTCTGGCTGTCATCTTTATGTACGCGAGCATCTTGCCAGATTGTTCTTCAGCAGAACCCAGTATTTAACACAGTAGGTTAGCAGCAAGTGCTTGAATGTTGCACTGAGTTCCTCTATCAGAGTCTAAAAGTCCTTTCTTTCATGAGTGTGAGGTTGACTCAGGACAGGGCAAGGTTCAGGGCTATTGTTCATGGGTGGCTATGGTCTCATAACAACTCAGCTAGCCTTATTGGGAGCCGTTGTGTTGGTTGTAAGTCATGCCAACTCTTTTTTTTTTAACTTTTTAAAAAAATTTTTATTGTATTATTTTTATGTGTACCGTCAAATCAGATCTGACTGGTACAGGAGGAGATTGCTCCCTCCTTCTCCAGCAGAGCATCTGGTGGATTTGAACCGTGCCAACTCTTTGTACATCAAAGCAAAACACTCTAGAAGCCAGTGCCTCTCTCACCATGATGTCAATAATTGATAAAGTGTCTATGTTGTTTTAAGGCTTTGTTTTTTTTTTCTTGGCTTCTGTTTTCATTTTATTGATTGGCACTAAAAGTTGTAGGCTTTAAAGTTCTGACATCAATGATGAGATGAAATCCAACAAGAATTTAGAGCAAAACACTTGTGGTTTAAAAAAAAATGTCTGAACAGAGCTGTTGTTTTCCTGTCACAGTTTCGGTGCAGGTAAAGCATTCGATTAGATTATTTTTTCTATTCTGACAAGTTGAGGTCTAGAGAGCTGGAAGACATTTCTGATAATGCTGTTTGAATTTTCCCTAAAACCTCGGGCATGACTTTCAGAAAAACCTCACCAGCAAAACATAGAAAAGAATACGCAGGATCATGGGAAGAGAAGCTTATGACTATTGTTAATGCCATTTCAAATTCTTTTCCACTTTGGCACTCTTTTTTTAAAAAAATTTTATTATTTTTGTGTGTGTACCGTCAAATTGGATCTGATCGGTACTGGAAGAGATTGTCCCTCCTTCTCCAGCAGGGCATCTGGTGGATTTGAACCGCACACCTCTGGGATTGAACTTTGGCACTCTTTTATGTTTGAGAAGCAAAGTTCAAGTATGAAGTTCAAGGCCCATGTACATTGTATGTCTTTTTCTGTTATTGATCCACCAATGACTATTTTCCTTTCAGGGAGGGAGCTGGTGCCTGCATACAGCAGGAGAACAGATCATTATCTAGGTACAATGCTATGTATTCTTCCCGAATTTATTAAGGACCAGGGCCATGGGCCTCTTTGAATTTCCTAGACCCGAGAAGAGGACAGGAACCAAGATGGGAAAGTGGACATGTTGCATTTTAAACTGGAGCTGCCCCTGCAGCCCACGGAGCACGTGCTGGGTGTGCAGCTCCTCCTGACCTTCTCCTACCAGTTGCACGTGAGTCCAGGGATTACAAGGCTCTTTGTCTTCCCTCCACCCACCCACCCCCACCTGGATAGATCAGAGCCCTCCTGCTGATCTCTGTGAATAAGACTTTCCTGAGGTGTGACTTGTGATTTAATTGAGACAAATTACATATTCTTCATCAGTACCATATTAATTACTCTGAACTCTTAGTAGTTCAGGGACCTTGGCAGTACAGCAGTTAAACACTCAACAGCTACTGAAAAGTTGGCTGTTTGCACCCACTAACTGCTCCCCGGAAAAACGATGTGTCTGCCTGCTTCCTGAAAGATCTCAGCCTCGGGCTCTCCTGTGCTGGATTACGTATCAGAACCACTATAATACCCCATTGCATTGACATGTACTGTATTCTCTCTATCCATTTACCAGTTGATGCAACAATGAACTTTATGTATGAAAATGTTTAAGTTCAGCATTAATATACCCACTGATTATAATTATTGGTAATGTCATGAACAGAATTCTTGTGTAGAAGCTTGAGTATTTATCAGCATTCATTTCACTGAAGTGTGATTATTTTCTAAGACCCCTTCTAGCTTTGCTTTTATCATGTATGTAGTATCAGTAAAACTTAAAAGCATCAGCTTAAAAATTTGAATGCAATTAGTGTTAGGCAGGTATGGAATTATTTGTCACATGTTGTAATGATAATGTTTTTAATTTCTTTCAATATGCAAGATTTGAAAAATGTCAAAACAAATGCACGTGATGGGGTAGTAGATTTTTAAAGAAACTTTTGTCATTTAGAACATATTTTTTTTCCCTGTTTGTTTTTGTTATTATTATTATTGTTGTTAATGAACATCTACAGAGATTTTGGAATTCCATTCATTCATTGTTGCACTTTTCTCCCTATTTTTTAAAAAATTACTACTACAATTATATCCTAGTTAAAAGTAAACTAGATCGCAGCCGTGGAAGCCCCATGGGGCAGTTCTACCCTGCCCTGCAGGGTCACGTTGAGTTAGAATCCAGTGAATGGGCAGTGGGCTTATTAGTCATGGAGGGGGTTCTGGGGAGCGTGCTTCCTGCTCGGCTCACCTGTGCGTGTGAGGGACCTTTCGATGCCAGACAGACAACTCTTAGAGCCAGAGCCCCCTCGTCTGAACACCTTGAGTGTTGTTGCCTTGTCTTGATTTCAGCGGATGTCCACATTCGTGATGCAGAGCATGGCCTTCCTCCAGTCCTCCTTCCCCATTCCCGGGTCCCAGCTGCACATGAATGGAGAGTTGAGGCTGCAGCAGAGGCAGCCACTCGGCTCAGGTGGCCTGGATGTGCGCTACAACGTAAGGACGCCCCTGTATATTATTTACTGTTTACTGGGTTCTTTGTGGAGGCAGAAGTGAAGCTTAGACATAACTTTTTACTCCCTGTGGATGGCTTGGAAGACTTCTGAGAAATGGTTGCCATTAGTTCTTTCAAATTATGATTGTTGTTGTTGTTATGTGCCATCGAGTCACTTGCGACTCATAGCGACCCTATGTACAAGAGCTCTAAATGCTGTTCTATCCTGCGCCAAGCTAGCCATCTCAAACGCACTTATTTCCACCGCTCCAGTCACAGAATCGATCCATCTCATCGAGGGTCTTCCTCTCCTTCGCCGCCCCTCCACTCTGCCAAACATGATGTCCCTCTCCAAGGACCAGTCCCTCCTTGCAACATGCCCAAAATATGTCAGACGAAGCTTCAGAATCCTTGACTCCAGGGAACACTCTGGCTTCACCCTCTCCAGGACAAACCTGTTTGTTCTCCTAGCAGTCCATGGTATATTCAACACTCATCTCTAGCACTTTACACATATTTTTCTACCTAGATGGAAATAGCAGAAAAAAGAAAAGAAAATCTATTTTATTTCTTTACCTGGTAACTAATTTATTTCTTGTTTTCAGTTACATATAAACACACACAGGGTATATATTCCAAGTGATTTTTTTTTCTTTTAGTTCACATAAAATATTTCAGCAGTGCTATGAGCCACAGTGTGTGCGCATGTAACATAGACCAGCTCTGCATCAAGAGGCTCCCATGGATCAGGCCCTTAAACCATCACAGCAGCCTCCTGAGTGGTCCTCTCCCAGGTTTTTCACTGCCTGCCCCCCCCTTTCTCCTGGCTTCCTCACAGCCACACTGGATTTTTTTTATTGCTGCTTTTGGACCCCACGAAGCAGCTCCTCTCTCAGAGCTTTGGTGTTGCACCGTTCCCTCTGTCCAATATCAACACAACTCATTCTACGGCTTCATGCAGGTCCCTGGTCAAATGGCACAGCACCTCCCTGACCCTTCTTTCTAAAACAGCATCCTCCCTCCATCTCTCATCCCTCATCCACATTTATTTCTCTTGTTTTCATCAGCTATACCAAGGATAGGATGGGGGTTTTTGTTGTTTTTTGGAGGTTTTTTTGTTGTGTATTATTGTGTCAGATCCAACTGGCATAGGAGGAAATTGCCCCTTCGTCTGGTAAATTCAAACCACATGCCTTTGGGATTGCAGCACAGCAAAGATAGGTTTTTATTTTGTATATTCACATTTCCCCCAAGTCCCAGAGCTGGAGAGTAAAGAACCAGAGCTGTCTGCCTAAGCCCAGAAGTCATCCATCTGATCACTTGTTCCTAACCCTTATCTCTCACAAGGGGGCCTGTATCCTTCCATATATCTTCTTGACAAGTTGTTAGAGGTATTAACCAGGATTGTTCAGATAAACTAGGACATGGGGTTACTCTAAGAAAAGGACTGTAACAATAGTGCATTGTTGATGAAAAAGTTTACCTATCAGATTACATCAATTAGAACATAATACTCAAAAGCTGGAAGGAAATTATTTTCTTTTTGGAAGAATTTGTGTGCTTTCTGAGAGAAACTAGAGAGAGTACAGAGAACAAGAAAAACACAAAGGAACAAAGAAGGGTATTTAAACAGCCCTAAAGCCCATACATGGTACATGTTGATGCTCTGTTTCCCTCCCTACAAAAGGAGAGTAGATGGAAATGAACTTCAGTTGTTGCATGTTTAATCTTCCTGAGAGAAGTTTACTGACTCTTCAATAGGCCAGCAAGAGCAAGAGGCTGTGCTGTGGGATCAGCCTGGGTTGGGAGGAAGATAGAAATAACAGCCCTCTCACCATGCTCTCCTCTGCTCCCAGGCCTCTGTGATCGATGGCACCAGCCCTTTCGCCTTTGACTACGACCTCACCCGCATTGTTGCCGCTTACCAGGAAAGGAACGGTGAGTCACTGGTGCAGTCCACTCATCTCCGGCTCGAGACTTTCCTGGCCAGTGGGGGCAGTGGAGAGAAACAGAGTTCAAATCCTGGGCCAGGTGAAAATGTCCAACCAGTCAACCTAGGACAAAGGTGGCCTTTCCAGGATCTGGCTCTTCTTCCCCTATGACTATACTGGGAAGAGCTATTAAGTGGTGATGATTCATGACTATGGTTATTGCATGACTGGCTTGGGTAGTTGCTTGCTACATCATACCTGTCAAAGAAGGCAAAGGCAAGTTGCTGTCCCTAATTTGCAGAGAGAAAAAGAGAACGTGGCTTGATTCACTCCACATTAGCAGTCCAAGAGGAGAATGGAAGTGACAGACTTGTGTTTATCAGACACAGATAAACATTCTTCTGGTACTCTCTACTTTCAGCCAAGATTCCATCTGATGTTGGCTGTGATGTCCCTAATACCAAAGCCTCTTCTAAACCCATCTTGTATTTCTGGTGGTTCTTTATCAGAAAGTCAATGTACTGTTCCAGTCATTTTTGGCTAATCTTCAGCAGGATTTTGCTTGCGTGTGATAGTAGTTATATTATTCAGTAATTTGCATAATCTGTCTGATCATCTTTTTTTAAAAAATGGGAATAAATATGGATCTCTTCTAGTCAGTTAACCAAGTAATTTTCCTCTAGATGTCTTGGCACAATCTGGTAAGTCCAGAGGAGGATTTGTTCATTACAGTATGTCATTTGGGATTTTAACAATTGCTAGGGCCATGTTTTTTGCCAATTCCTTCATAGTAGCCATCACCATTGCCTCTTGATCGTATGTTATTTCATGATATTCCTCTGTGTTAGCCAGTTCCTTTTGGTACAGCGACTCTGTGTACTCCCCGCATCTTCTTTTGATGCTTCCTGGATCATTCAATATTCTGCCCATATCATCCTTAAGTATTGCCACTCGAGGCTTAAATTTGTTCTTTTTTTAAAAAAATTATTATTTAGTTACTTAAGCTTAAGAAATGGCAGTTGTATCTCTGGTTAGATTTATTCTTAAATATTTCATCTTTGGGGTGACTATTTTAAATGGCATTGTTTTCTTATTTCCTTTTGAGAGTTCTCTTTGTACTGTAGAGGAATACATCTTTTTTTTTTTAATTGACCTTCTGCCCTGTCACTTTGCTAAGTTGGTCAGTTAGATCCAGTAATTGCCTTGCTGAGTCTTTGGGATTTTTATATATATATATATATATGTGTGTGTGTGTGTGTGTATGTATATGTGTATGTGTGTATATGTATATGTGTATGTGTGTATATGTATATATGTATATATACACGTATATATACACATACACGTATATATATGTATATGTGTGTGTATATATATGTATATGTATATATATGTGTGTATATATATACATATAATCTACAAATTAAGATAATTTTACTTTCTCTTTGCCAATTTGGATACCTTTTATTTCTTTTTCTTGCTTTATTGCACTGGCTGAGTCTGCCAATTAGGTATTGAGTAGGAGTGAGGATAAAGGACAGTCTTCTCTGATTCTCATTCACAAGAGGAATGCCTCCAGTTGCTTTCCATTGAGAGTCATGTTAGCTATTGGTTTTAACTATATGCTTTTAATTATGTTGCAGAAGTTTCTTTCTATTCCTATTTTGTTGAGTATTTTTATTAGGGTGTTGAATTTTTTTTAATTTTATTATTTTTCTATATACCATAAAATCAGATCTGACTGGCACAGGAGGAGATTGTGCCTCCTTCTCCAGCAGAGCATCTGGTGGATTTGAACTGCGCACCTCTGGTATTGTAGTGCAGCTTCCTACCACTAGGCCACAAGAGCTCCCTAGGGTGTTGAAATTTTTTTTAAATTATTTTTTATTTATTTTTTTTTAGGGTGTTGAATTTTGTCAAATGTATTTTCTTCATCAGTTGATATAATCCTGTGATTTTCCTCCA
Source organism: Elephantulus edwardii (assembly GCF_000299155.1). NCBI lineage: Eukaryota > Metazoa > Chordata > Mammalia > Macroscelidea > Macroscelididae > Elephantulus > Elephantulus edwardii. Next base: position 11,057,898 of record NW_006399822.1, read on the forward strand.
GTGTTTCAGGACTACACGGATTGATTTCTAGTGTTGAATCATCCATGCAGACCTGGTAGGCATCTCACTTGAACACGTTGGATGATTTTTTTTTTAATATAATGTTGTTGGATGTATTGGCTAGGATTTTATTGAGAAATTTTTGCATCCTTGTTTATAAGGGATATTCATCTATCATTTTCTTTTTTTTTTTTAAATTTATTTTACTATTTTGTATGTGTGTACCGTCAAATCAGATCTGACTGGTACAGGAGGAGGACATTGCTCCTCCTTCTCCAGCAGAGTATCATTTTCTTTTTGAATGGTATCTCTGCCGGGCTTTAGTATCAGGTTTATGCTTGCTTCGAAAAATGAATTCAGGAGTTGTTGTTCTGTACCAATGAGCCAGAACTGCCACATAGCTGACCCTCCAGCGTGTTTTCTTAGGCAGCTAATCATGTGGGAGGAGATTACTCATCCTCTTCGCACAGAGGGGCTTGTGACTCCGAGCCTTCAGAATTGCAGCACAGATTATTTCCACTAGACCACAAGAAGTCCTTTAAATTGAGGAGCACTCCATCTTTTTCTATCTTCTGAAATAGTATGAGTGGGATTAGTGTCAGGTTTTCTAGAAATGTTTGGTGGAATTCACTAGGCAAGCCATTTGGGCCAGGACTTTTGTGGTTGGGAGTGCTTTTATGACCTGTTCAGTTTCTTCTTTTGTGGTGAATTTGTTCCAGTTTTCCAAGTTGATCTATGTTAGTTTAGATAAGCAGTGAGTTTCTTAAAATTTGTCCATTTCCTCTAGGTTATCCGAATTGTTGGAGTATAATTCTTCATGGGTGCTCTGGTGGCCTAGTGAGTAAGGAGTTGCATTGCCAATCCAAAGGCAGGTGATTTAAATCAATCAGGAGAATAATGGACAGTCTCCTTCATGTAATTTACAGCTTTTGAAAACCCACTAGATGTCAGCTGTAATTTGGTTTTGACCTCAGGGCACATAACAGCAGTAGTTTATCATAATATTCTGTTATTCTCTTTTTTATTTTAATTGATTCTGTTGTGATGTCATCCATTTCATTCCTGATTTGTATTATTTGCACTTTCTTTCCTTTGATTGAGTGCCAGGGGCTTGTAGATTTTATTCATTCTTTCAAGATCCAACTTCCAGTCTTAACAGTTCTATTGCTTTGCCCTTTTATTTTTTCATTTAATTCTGCTCTTATTTTTATTATCTCCTTTCTTCTGGAGACTTGAGGCTTTGCTTGCTGTTCTTTTTTTAACTGTTGGAGATGTTTTTTTAAGGTGTTAATTGGTCCTTACTTTTTTGATGTGTTTATTATAATTAACCTCAGAGCAATGCTTTTTATAAATTGACCTCAGAGTCTGTTTTTTAATAAGTTAAATCTGTAAGTGAATCTGAATAAGTACTGAATGCTTATTTAGCATCAGTTAGTCAAGTATTTGTTATATTATCTTATGTATTTTACCTTGCAGTGCATCCAAAACACTTAAGAGATACTTTCTTTCTTTTTTTTTTTTTAAGAAATACTTTCAAATGCACTAAATCATTTTAAGCATAATAATAATAGTCAACAGCAGGTATAAAATGTTTCAGGATCCAGTCTTCAAAGATGGTAATTGTGACTTGTCTTTGTACTTGCCTTCCAAATAGTGAGAAGGCATGCCTTATAGAAGGCCCTCAGATTTGGGGAGCAATGCACCAGCAAAGGCTTAACTTAAAATCCCTGAGTACATTACCCTCGAGTATAATACTGGCTTCTCCTTTGGTTCCTTGTCCATTGGTGCATTTTTTTTTCTCTTTAAAAGTATAGATTGTATCCACCAGATGCTCTGCTGGAGAAGGAGGGATAATCTCCTCCTGTACCAGTCAGATCTGATTTGATGGTACACACACAAAAAATAATAAAATTTTTAAAAAAGTGTAGCTCCTAAAGGTATTAAGCAATAACAATTAATTATATAGAATACTACATATGGATGATTATATAAAACAGTTGTACATGAATAAAACACAATATAGCTGAATGATTTTTTGTAAACCAATTAAAAAAAAAATAGATCCTTTCAGGCAAGCTCTGGTGGCCTAGTGGCAAGAAGCTGCAACTGCAATTTCAGAGATGCATGGTTCGACCACCAGATGCTCTGCTGGAGAAGGAGGAACAATTTCCTCCTGTACCAGTCAGATCTGATTTGACGGTACACACAAAAAATAATGAAATAAAATAAATTTTAAAAAATAGATGCTTTCAAATATTTTCCCCAAAATACATGTTAAATATTTGGCCTGGCAAATAACCTCCCTTCTCAATAATTTTTGCAACCATTTAAGTAAAATCCCTGAAGGCGTTTACATCAGCACTCATTGCTTCATCTTGCACTTAAATATTGTATCAACCTGCCTCTACTTTAAAAGTCACCAAACCAACAAATTCTTCACCACAGTTACCTCCACTTAAGTCATTGAAAAGACTTCCAGCCTTTTCTTGGATTAAAGTCAAGTCAGTGGACATATTATGCTGATTTTGAATGTCTAAGCAAAATTTTCAGTAGCTTTCCCATTTCAGTAACTAAACCGCTACATCACTTAGTCATAATGACCATTTTATCTCTTAAAATTTTTCCAATCATTAACCAACTGTAGCCTGACTGATGGTGGTTCAGCTCTTTCTAATCTCATTGTTATTTGTACCTCAATTTCTTTTTTTTTTTTTTTTTAATTTTAATGGAAGTTTAGAGACTTTGGATTTCCATTCATTGTTGTTGCACTTTTCTCCCTGGCCAACCTCTCCCCGCCAATTCACTCTTCTCTTTGAAAAGTAAAAGAAAAATTCTTTCATTGTTGTATGATCCCTCCCCCAAAGTCCACTCCACTGTGCAACCTTCGTTTTGGACTCCTGACACGACAATAATACCTAATCATATATCCTTTTAAACAGTTCTCTCCCTCCTCTGTTTCAATGAAGTATACATTATTTATCCCCTCTTTTCTTGGGCTCCCCAACCCTGATGTCAGTCCTGTTTTACTACAGTGGCACTATGTAGTATTTGTCCTTTTGTGACTGAGATATTTCATTCAGCATGAGGTCCTCCAGGGTCACCCATTTTGTATAATAGTTTATGAATTCCTTGTTTTTCAATGCAGCGTAGTATTCCATTGTGTGACTATACCACAGCTTCTCTATCCATTCATTTGTCGATGGACACTTAGGTTGTTTCCATCTCTTTGCTATTGTGAACAAAGCCGCGATAAACATGGGTGTGCATATATCTGCTTGTTAGTCAGTTATGGTCTCTTTGGGGTATATTCCCAGTAGTGGAATTGCTGGGTCAAATGGTATTTCTATTTGCAACTTTTTGAGAAAGTTTCATACCGCCTTCCACAGTGGTTGTACCATTTTACACTCCCACCAACAGTGAATAAGGGTTCCAGTCTCTCCACAACCTCGCCAGCATTTGTTGCTAGCTGTTCTGTTAAATTTTGCTATTACTGGGGTGAGATGATATCTCATAGTTGTTTTTTGTACTTCATTTTCAATCATGATAATTTCCTTGGTTCATCACATTTAGACTATGAAGTCATAAGGGTAAATAAGAGGACAATTATTTTTTTTTAAATTTCTTTTCATACATTTATTTTTTTTTTCTGTAATTATATTTTATTAATTTTCATAAACATTTACAGAGATTTTGGGCTTCCACTCATTCATTGTTGCACTATTCTCTCTACCCTCCTCCCAGTTTGTATAAGAGGACAATTAAACCCACTATAAACTTAATGCACTTGACACTGTGTGAGTGGCAGTGATGTAGATCTAAAGAAGCAGGTGGTATTCTTCCTCAGCCAACAAACTGCGGGTATTTCTTATCTGGACCCATTGTGTTTAACTGAAGGCAATCCATTATGAGTACAGCTTGTCAGACATTGTTAGCCCAGAAACTTGCTGTACCACATTTTCTGTGTCCGTTCACCTGCTGCTGAGTGTTTGGATTGTTTCCACCTTCGGACTGTTTATTGTGAGGAGTGCTGCGGTGAACCCTGCGGTGCAGGCGTCTGTTTGCATTGCCGCTTTCGTGAGTCTATACATAAGTGTGTGGTTTGTAGTTCAAACGGTGGCTTTAGTTTAACTTTCTGAGAAACTGCCAAACTGTTGTACCGTTTTTCATGCCTGCCAGCTATAGATGTGGTTTCCAGTTTCTCTGCATGCTCATTAGCATTTGTTACTTTCCTTTTTTTCATCTTAACAATCCTAATGGGAATAAAATGATCCTCTTATTGTGATTTTGAGTCTCCTGGTAGCCAATGACATTCGGCGTCTTCCCAATACATGCACTTTTCTCTTTGAGGTGTTTTTTGGGATAAATTCTGAAGGACAAAACTTTCCCCATGGTCAGGAGAATGCTGTTATACCACTTGTTATCCACTAAATTAAGTCTCCCCAAAAATATGTATTGTAAAGCCTAACCTCTGTATCTGTGGTTACAGTCCCGTTTGGGCATGAGTTGTCTTGAGTACACTAACAAACAGGAGGCGTGTAGCTTGTGTCTTGAGTCAATTTCTTTTGAGATATAAAAGAGCTCAATCAAGGGAAAGCAGAGATATGGGGGAAAGTGTGCCAAGCCACATGAAAATGACAGGGGAGCAGAAGCTCAAAAGAGACAAAGAACTTCCTCCAGAGCCAATGGAAAGAGAAAATTGTCCTCCGCAGCCAACTCACTGAATTCAAAACTGGAAAAATTCACGTCCGTTTGTTAGAGCCACCCACTCGTATTTCTGTTAGAGCAGCACTAGATACCACGCAATATATTTTACCAAAGGAACCATCCTTAGATGAATGATTCACGATTTGTTTGCAGTTACCACTATCTTCATGGACCCTAATCCCATCTGGCTGGTTGGAAGGGCTGCTGAAGCTCCGTTTGTGATCAATGCGGTGATCCGGTACCCCGTGGAAGTCATTTCATATCCTTTCTGTGAGTCAAAAGTAACTCCTCCTCCTCCATCCAAAAGGATTCCGCTGTTGTTCCACTTTAGAACAGATGTGGTAAGCCTTAGGTAAGGAAAGGCTAGCGTTAGCTTGTCAGCTGCCCTGCGTACAATGGAGTGGAGGGCCGCCCAGTCCATGCAAGTCCCCGTCACCTGTGGGGACCGTACTCTTGTGCATAGGCTCGTTAGCTGGTTTCGGAGGTAGAGCACCAGCCCTTTCTTCCTAATCTGTCGAGGTCTGGAAGCTTTGCTGAAACCTGTTTGGCATTATGAACACAAACAAGGAAGCAGAGCCCTTGACCAAGAATCCTGTCTGCTCTCGCGTGTGGGAGGCGAGGCTTTGACCACTGAACTTCCATTGCCCCATGCAAATGCGTTCGTGTCTGCTCTTCATATGGAGGGAATCTTTCATTTCCTGTTCATATCCTCTCTGAGCAATTCTTTGAGGTCAGAGTCATCCATATGTATGTCTTAATCACCTTTTGTTGTCCTTTTTATCTTAAGGGTTTTTAAAACATTTTGGCCATTTCCTGCCCGAGTGGGAAGCCTCAGTTGAGCAATGATTTACAAAATATCCACTTGTGACGCCTTAACTCTCCCCGCACCTATCAGCCAGGATTCTGGGAGATGATCAAGTTTGCCTGGGTCCAGTATGTCAGCATCCTGCTCATCTTCCTCTGGGTGTTTCAAAGAATCAAAATATTCGTGTTTCAGAATCAGGTGGTGAGCACCATCCCAGCAACAGCCGTGCCCTCGAGAGAGCTGTGTAAGGAGCACTTGTCATGAGGAGAGGGCTTTCAGCCTCTCTGCCGGATGAGGAGAGGGCTTTCCACCTCCCTGTTGGCTTCTGAGAACTGTCAGGTTAGGACGGACGTTTGTAAAAAGAGCCCATGGACATGAGCTAGCCTGTGTTCTCTCCCTCAGAGATGAAGAACAGAGTTCTTTACAGTTTTCCTTTATACAAATTCCCTTTCTTCCAAGCATCTGACTACAGCTTCATCAGGGACTAATGATGGAAAGGTGTGAGAGCTGACTGTTTGTTTGGTTTTCGTTTTTTTGCCTTAGACCTGAATTTCAGAAGAAAATGAGTGCATTCCCGTGTGTTGGGATAACTCCCAAATCTGGTTACGCAAAGAGTCATTTCTCTCTTGAGCTCTTTGTAGGGCTTGCCGTGCTTGTAGCTCCCCCATTGTTTTGTTTTTTTTTTAAATTTTATTATTTTGTGTGCGTGTACCGTCAAATCAGATCTGACTGGTACAGGAGGATATTGCGCCTCCTTCTCTGGCAGAGCATCTGGTGGATTCGAACCGTGTTCCTCTGGGATTGCAGTGTGTAGCTCCCCCATTGTAAGCTGCTATACAAGGAGCCTGGGCACAATGTGATTTGCTAACTGAAAGCTCATCCCTTACTCTGGGAAAGAAAGATGGGGAGTCCTGAGCACAGTGCTTCTCTGTCCTGTAGAGTTGCCCTTGACTCAACAGTAGCTGGTTTCTGTGATCTTTAGGGTTCTACACCCCATTATTTGCATACGATAAATATACAAATCACTAGTACTTTCCACTCTGGGTATCAGTGTATCTCCCACAGAACTGAGAGGCCTTTCACTGGGGGCCGCCGGGGGTGTGCATGCAAGAACACGTTGTGCATGTGCGTGAGGGTGGGGACTTAGAACAGTAGGCCCGTCCACCTGCACCCAGGGTAACACAGTCGGTCATCTGTCATCAGTCAGCTGAACAGCCCTTTATCCCTGCCCTCTGTGGCTGGCTCCTGGCCCTGCCTTTTGCCCTCTGGCTGTGCCCCCAGAGCAGGCTGCAGTCAGAGTGCCATTTCATTCACAACCCTCAGCCAGCCCCAGTGGGGGAAGCAGCGGCTGTAACAACAGGGCTTTTCTCTCTGGCGCTCACCCAACAGCCTAGACACTCGCCTCTCCTCTTCCTCACCGCCCTCCCCTTCCTGAGGGGATGGGGGATGACAGAGTTGCCGTTGTTGGTATTGGCCCCCACAGCCCACCTGACAGCCACAGTGTCTTTGGAGAGCTGGGGAGAGCCCAGTTTCCTGCTTTCCTGTGACTGAGGAACCCATGGAGAACCCATGCCCAGGCTTGGCTACCTCTAGAGGACACACGCGGAGCAGGGAAAGGGTGAGGAGCAGGCAGGCCGTCCCTCTAGCCTGGCCAGCAGAATGGCATGCTGTGTCCTCTGGACATGAGGACTGGCTCTGTGAGTGTCTAGGGGAGAGGACACGCTCAGAATGGTGCTCTGTTACACACTGAAGACAGTATTCAACCTGATGTCTTCCCTGGACACACGCTGCCTCCTCAGAGGATGCTGGGGAGGCCTTCTTAGCCCCAGTGGGTCATTACCATTCGAAGGCCACATCCAACCTCAAACATACTTCTCAGGTTGTGCCTCAGTTTACCTGGGAGATGCAGTTCTTATTTCCAAAGCATTTTCTCCATCCCACATCACCCCTCCCCTTAGGAAAAGTTTGGGGAACAAGCTATTTGGAATTACTCAAGCACAAAACCCCCTAGCACTGGCCTCTCTACTCTTCTCTCACATTCAGGACCAAAACAATGGTCTTAAGGCTTAAGCCATGAAAAGTGGTTTCTAGTTTAAATCAGACATTAAAGATGTGTATGTAAACATCGCTTTGCATTCCATTGTATTTTTTTATGTGACTTTGTGTGAGGAAAACACGATGTTTTGTAACTCTCTAATTAAATATGTTCCAAAGGGAAGGCTGCAGGCGGATTTGTGTAGGGCGGGGACTGAGGGGGGGAGGCCGGAGGTGGGGTGGCACTCACTTCTCCCCATTACTCACCAGTGGCTCTCTGTGCCAGGACACTGCCCTCAGACCTTGGCACTTCTGTTGGGTCTTTGGAAATCTCCTCTGGTCCAGCCTCAAGAGAATGTGAGTTTTCAACAGAATCCACACAGCATGTGGAAGCCGCAGGCTGGAAAATTACAGCCGTGTCTGGTGGCACCAAAATCCTCAGCGACCCGCTGTTGGTACCTTCTGAACCTGAATCACTAGATGTAGTTGCAAGGGGAAAGGTGCAAACTACACAGCTGGAAAAAAGTGCAGCCAGGGTGCCCCACGGAGGCAAGGAGGTTGCAGCTTCGTCTCTCACACTTGGGACGTGTTGCTAGGTTGCTAGTGGAGGCTCGTCCTTGGAAAGGGACACCATACTGGGGGCGGCAGAGGATCAGTGTAAGAAAGGTAGACTCTCAGTGAGATGGAGTGACACAGTGACTGCAGCAGTGGGCTCAGGTGTTCAGATGATGAGGACCGGATAGGACAGGGTTCAAGTCTGTGGTTCATAGGGTCACGATGAGTCGATGAGGGGCCCTGACACCGCCACCACCACAGCCAGAACTCTAGAAGTTGGGGTTTAAGGTGGTCTGTTAATGTTTCAGTGGGGGAAGACCTCATTGGACCAAATTAAAGGCCCACTTCCTGTTTGATTCAGAGGAACACCCCAGAAGATCAGGTTTGTTGTTGTGAGGTGCCATCAAGTTGACTATAACTCACGGTGACCCTCTAAACATCAGATCTTACCCCATCCTCACAAAGGCTCACGTTCTGTGTGACCTTCACTGTGTCAGTCGGTCTTGTTAAGGGTCTTTCTCTGACCTTTCTCCACTCTTCTCAGCATGAGGTCTTTTTTCAAGGCTCATCCCCTCCAGACAACATATGAAAAGTATGTGAGAGAAAGTCCCCCACCCTTGCCTCTGAGGAGCACCCTGGTTATAGTTCTCCAGGACAGATTTGTTTGGTCTTTTGGCAGTCCACGGGGCATTCAGTACTCTTACACAACGCCACGATTCAAAGGCATGAGTTGTTCTTCGGTCGCCTTTATTCATTGTCTAGCTTTCAGCTGCATAGGAAGTTACTGACAAAACTGTGGATCGGATCAAGTTTGCAGAGGTCTCTAAAAGCCCACATAGGTCCCTTCATCCAAGGTTAATTAACATCATTAAACTCCTTTCTCTTCATAGTCATACTTTTTTAATCTGAGAGGGTTTGTACCTTTCTGGCCTGGATTTCAAAATGCACTTTGGAAAAAATGAGTACATTGTGGAAATGCTGTTTGCAGAAGCTGTAGATGATTGGAGAGATGAGATGACCCATCCTTCTGCTGAGCTGCTGGTGGACCTCTGAATGGACAGTTTAGCCTCCTACAGACTGGGCCAACAGCCAAAATGTGGATGGATCATGGCCAAAATGTACTGTCTATCACCTTTGTGACACAGCCTATCTAATCTTTGCAGGTTCGTTTCTTTGCTTACATACCTGTGAACTTTGTGTGTTCACCTTGCGGCTGACTTGATTATTTCTCGGTACATTCTAGAAAGGAATTAGGAATTCAGAAGGCCTCCTCCCATCGGCGTGGTGAAGGGTCTAGATGCTCAGGCCAGATCCCTGGCGGAAAGGCTGCACAAACTCCTGTCCTGGGCAGCTGGCACCACTCAATTTAGATCCCACCATGGATAACAAGATGCTAGGATGCGCTGCCCTCTTCAAGTTGCTGGGCTCTGCCCTGTGATTTGTAGATTGAAAAACAAAACAGTCCTACCCTGTGTTTATCCAAACCTGCTTTCAAGCCTGCGCCTCATGGCCTGGGAGGGGGTCTGTCACAGGCCTCTCAGCCCCTCCTGGCTCTGGTCCAGGGGTGGCGCGGGTCCTGCCTCTTAGTCTTTGGGCTTCCGCTGGGACTCGGGAAGAGATTCGGATTCCAAGTCACTGTGTTGCGAGGATGCCACCAAGGGCGAGGAGGGGCAGAATTAAGATTCGGTTTCCTACACAAGGGCCTTTTGTGTTCCCGGGAGCTACCCTCCCAGGGAGACGGGAGAGGAGAAAACTTTTATGGTCAATTAGTGGAATGAGGAGATCCCGGGTGCGCGCTCTGACACCCCGGGCGGCGCCTCCCACTCGGCCCACCTGTGCGCTCACTTAACCCGGGTCCCTCCTGCAGCCGCCCGTCACCGGGGGCGTGGCACCAGGGTCAGGGGTGGGGAGGATAGCGGGAACCGCGCTGCAGCCTGCTCCTTCCCGCCCTCCCCTCGCCGCCTGCTTGCAGCGGGACCGCAACCACTTCTGAAAGCTGCTCATTGTATGCGCCGGGAGCTGTGCGCAGGGCAGCGCGGAAGAGCGGCCGGGCGGGGGCTGGCAGAGCGGGGCGCCAGGCTCACTGCGTCTGAGCCGCGGGTGGTGCGCGGGGCAACGCGGAGGGGCGGCCGGGGGCAGGCAGAGCGGGGCGCGGGGCTCCTTGCGCATGAGCCCAGGGGCAGCCAGGCTCATTGCTCACGCACCACAGAGCCTGAGCGTATCCCCAAAACCGTACCTACCCCACCACCTTAGATTCTCCACCTTCGTTTTTTAAAATTGTTATTTTCATGTCAGAGAGTTTTACTGTTTCCAGATTCCGCCTGCTTTGGGTCTCCAGGTGATTGCAATGTTTTGGTACTTTCCCTGCCCCCAGCTAATGACCCTGGGAGCCCCTTTCTCCTTGACAGAGAGGGTCCCTTAAAAGGCTCTGAACATTAAGGAGCAGATCCGCGCCCGCGGACTCTACCCTCTGCCGAAGTCTCAGGACTCTTGCCGAAAGCGCTGAAGAGCTCGGGAGAGACGGCGGCGGCGCGCACTCAGGAGAGCTGAGCCTTGGGAAGCGGTGCCTGGAACGCCCCCCCCCCCCGCCCCCGCGGAGCGCCCGGAGAACGACCGCTGGCTTTGGGGTAAGAGACGAATATACCATAGACTGCCAGGAGAACAAACAGGTTCGTCCTAGAGAGGGTGAGACCAGGCTGGTCCTTAAAGGCAAGGATTCTGAGGCTTCGTTTGACTACTTTGGGCATGTTGCAAGGAAGGACCGTCCTTGGAGAGGGACATTGTGCTTGGAAGGGTGGAGGGACAGCGCAAGAGGGAAGACTCTCTATGAGGTGGATTGATTCAGTGACCGGGGTAATGGGGGTGGGGGGTTAGGTGTGTCAGAGACAATATAATTGGCACAGGATACAGCCCGTTTCAGGGCTGTTGTATATATAGGGTCGCTATGAGTCGCAAGCGACTCAATGGTACATAACAGCAACAACATGCGGATACCCCCTTCACCCAGGGCGGACTAGGACCCGGACAGGCACATCTGGATGCGTAGTGCTTGGTTTGAGAGTGCCTCCCAGGGCGCACTCATTTTTAGGGTGCCCTTATCTTCTGAAACCTGAGTGTGTCCGGCTTTAAGCTGGAAATCTCACCAGATTTAAGGGAAGTGATTAGGGGAGGAATTAGAATATTGGCAGATTGCTGGTGAGCGACAGGTGAGAGATGTCCAACAAAGGTTAACTGGCATTTCTAATTAAGCTGGAGGCTACGCTTCAAAGAGTCCATTTCTTTTTTTTTCTTTTTTTTGTCCCTCCCCCCAAAGAGTCCATTTCTGAGGATGGGAAAACTGAGGCCTAAAGAGCAGAAAGGACTTGGTTGACTTGTAACTGTAAATGAGTGAGCCACGTATCAGCACCAATCCGGGGCAGTGGCAATGCTGGGGGGCAATGGTGCCCCACAACACCTCACCAGTGAGCAGGTGCTGTCATTTTACAAAGGGTCAGCTGGCAGGAGAGAGGGTAGGAGTGACTTGCCCCAAAGCCCTACAGCTTGTTAACTGACAGCTTTGGAACCCAATCAGGCTTTATTAGAAGCCAGGCTCGGAGCCATTACTTAACCATTGTCTTCTGGTGCGCTCTGCCTGGTGCTTCCAATCTGTGCCACAGAACCTTCTGAACTGGGTTGAACTGCTATTTACCACGTGGGCTTTCCTCATGAAAAAATCTTCCCTTGGATCCATAAAGTAGAGTTGGTCAGGTCACTTGCCCAAGATGTGGAAGATTCTGGAACAAGTTCTTAGAAGTATGCCTGCTGTTCTAAGTGTTTTATGAATATTATTAATTCACTTCCTCGTCACTTCCAAGCCCATGAAATGGATCTGATTTCCTCTGTTTTACAGTTTCGTGAGCTCTGGTGGCCTAGTCTGTAGAGAGTTTTGCTGCAAACCCAAAAGCCAAGCCTCTCTGGTGGTTCAAATCCATCAGTGGCATCTCTGGAGAAAGATGGGCAATCTATTCCTGCGTGATATACAGCTTCAGAAACCCAGCACAGGGTCAGCTCTGAGGGAGAGAGCTTAGAGATTAAAACACACCTATACCACCCCCCTTAAATAGGCACAGAGAGTAAAGGAACTTTCTCACAATCAGTGAATGATTCAGTGGCATTTGTACTCATAACCATGGTTTTATACCATGCTCTCTGAGACACACAAGATCCCATTTCCAGATTGGTGTGGGAGGACGTAGGTACAGAAGTACAAGAACAACTGCATTCCTGCTACTGATAACACCACTTAAAATATATTTATCAATATCACTGAATACTGAACGTTGACTGATCAAAGATATCTTCCTGCTCTTGGTCTATTCAAATCAGAACCTAGACAAAATCTACACTTGTGCTTGGCTATGTTTTTTTCTTTCAAGTCATTTTGTTTGAACACAATCCCTTTTTCTTTTCCTGTCGTTGATTTGTAAGAATGGTATCTTTAGAAACAGAAATTAGTCAAAAGACAAGGTTTTTAAAAACAAGGAGCGTTCGAGAGTCACTGTAATAAGAGGAATCTGAGAAACACAGGACGATGTGGCAGTGTGCTGTTCCCCCTCTCCCCAAAAATGCAGGAGCAGAGAAGAGATAGGGATCCTCCAGACATAGGACCTGCCAGCGGCCAGCTGGGACATGCTATGATTTCAGCTAAACTAGCTTCAATGCAAATTGCACATGGAGGATCCCCAGAGCCAAGCAAGGGGTCATCTGCTTCTCTGCTCTGCAGAGCCCCAGGCAGCGGGAGGCCCCTTCCCAGACTGTTTGGAATTCATTTCCTTAGAGATGCTTTCAGGCAGATGTTTTCCTCCAGCAGCATCTGGCCTTGCAGTGTCACAGAGGTATGTTTTTTAAGGCCTGCCGGGAGGCAGCGGGTGTGGCTCAGCTCAAGCATACCATCTGTCACAGCCAGGCCCAGACCACCACCCCGAGGTCAGGGCAGGCTTGGAGTCATTGACACATCTCATTGACTAAGGGGTGACCTCCATCCTGTAAGTCAGTCCTTCTGGATATTAAGGTGAGCTGGGATTTGGAGCCAGAGTTTGCAGGCGTCTCTCCCTGCAATAGCGTGGATTAGATCTGCATTCCTTTTCATCGAGAATAATGTCACTGTGTATACAGGGGCTCTGGTGGCCTCGTGGGTGAAGAGCTGTGCTGCCAACCCAAAGGCTAGAGGTTTTGGCTCCACAGGAGCAAGATGGGCCATCTCTTCCAGGTGACTGACAGCCTCTGAAAACCTACCGGAAGGTCAGCTATGAGTTCGTTCCGACTAGGTGGCACATAACAGCAGCAATGCATGGGCATACCATATCCTCTTTACCTGTAATTACTTATTGAAAATCTGAGTTGTTACTACTTTTTGACTAATAAGAGTAAAGCTGCTATAAATATATGTGTACAAGCTTTGAGATGGGCATATATTTCCATAGTTTTTTTGTATATGTACCAAGGAGTGAATCTGCTGGGTCTTACAGTAATTCTAACTTAACATTTTGAGGAAGTGCCAAAGTATTTCCCACAGGGACTGCAATGTTTTACTTCCCACCCCGGCGCAGTGTGTGAGGGTTCCAATTTCCCCACACCTTACCAGCACTTGTTATTGTCTTTTGAATTATAGTCATCTTAGTATGAAGTGCTGTCTCATTGTGGTTTTGGTGTGCGTGAGGGAGCTCTACTGGCCTCATGGGTAAGAATTTGCTCTGCCAACCCAAAGGCATGCAGTTTGAATCCACAGGCTTGGGAGAAAGATGGGCAATCTCCAGTATAACACACAGTCTCTGAAAACCCACGGGAGGGCCAGCTATGAGAGGATTCCAACCTGACAGCAGTGGGTGGGTGAGGAAGTGAGTGAGTGACTGATGAAGGGCGCTGGTGGGACAATGCACCAGCTGCAGGACTGTGAGACTCAGAGTGGCCCAGCACTATGTAGACGGGGAGTTTGCAGAGAGGAGCAAAGGAATGGCTAAAGACATTGAACAGCTTTTCACGTATCTGTTGGCAATTTGTTTGATTTTTTTCTTTATCCATTCCCTGGATCTCTGGTGGCCTAGGCCATAGAGAGTTATGCTGCTAACCCACATGCAGTGCTCCTCTCTGTTGGTTCAAATCCACCAGCGGCTTCATGGAGAAAGATGGGCGCACTCCTCCGGTGCAGTGTCCAGCCTCCAAAAGCCCACCGGAGGGTCGCCTATGATTCGGTTCTGACTTGACAGCAGTGAGGTTAAGTAGTTGTTTTTTTTTCCACTTCTATATTTTAGATCAGAGCCCTGTGTCCTGTATATGAATTGCAAGTTCTTTTTCTCCTATCTGTCCTTTAACTTTCTCAGTGATTTCTTTTGATATTTGTGTATTTTAAAAACAACATCATCCTGTATGTGTCCATATATATGTAAGGTTTACTGTATATATTTTCCATTTTATACCAATGTTTTGAACTAGTTCAGTCATGGCCAGTGCAGGGGAACTGTAACAGACCTTAACTTATAAAATGTGCAAGTATTAGGGTAGTAACTGGAATGGGGAAAGTGCAGGTCAAAGCCCTTTATTGAGAGACTCAGAAGACGTTTAAGGAGCTCTTGCAGAGCCTGGCTCAGGAGAGAGGATTATGGCCACAACTGTGGAGAGCGCTGCACGGGAGACAGGATTGTGGCCATGACTGTGGAGGGCGCTGCACGGGAGACAGGATTGTGGCCA